>NC_051254.2:34568055-34868055 GCF_015237465.2 Chelonia mydas | reverse complement strand
ATGGAGAAAAAAGTCAATTTGTAGGAATTGTAGGTGGCTTAATGTTTTGCATTACCCTCTCAATTGCAGCCTCAAAGAAAAATGGGGAAAAGAACTTAGCCTTTTTATCACAACAGAAGCCTGGGAGGGTATCTGGCTTAATGTGAAAAATAATTCAAGTTCTTTATCCTTGTGATTCTTCCAGAACAAGATAGTAAACAGGTACCTCTGGGCTCCAGAACATTTGTTTAAGGAAAGATTGGCAACACACAGTGACTGTTGGAGATGCAAACAGCCACATGCCAACCTTTCACACATCATCCAAAAATTTCATACACCTGCCTAAAAATGTATATTCAGCATTCTCTCAAAAACTTAAAGTGTTGCTATCTTTCCTTCTCCAAGCTTGTGTATTTTAGGGGTGCTGGATGAGTTGGTATTACCAGTTGACATTAAGAAATGGATTGCAGTAACTATTTTAGTGTCCAAAAGAGTTATCTTGAGAAAATTGAAATCTGCACTTCCTCCGTCATACACAGACTACCTTAGTGATCTCTCTACAACTGCATTAATGGAAAAAAATGACTCATTTATTCATCTATTTAGTCACTTTAATAATTGATGCCCTGCATGATCTCTATGGGTTCAGGGTTGTGTTTGTTTGTTTTTTCTTTTGTTTTTTCCAGGTTTTCCAAATAATGAACATTGAATTTTGTTATGTACATTGTATTTCCATCTTGTGCATGTATTAATGTTTTGTTTTGTTATGTGTTTATATTTTATACAAAAACAATAAAAATAAAGTTAAAAATTGTATGCCTTATTTTCAGTCTGAATTTGTCTTCAACTTCCAGCCATTGGATCCTGGTACAACCCTCTCTGCTACACTGAAGAGCGCATTTTCAAATATTTGTTCTCTGTGTATGTACTTGTAGACTGTGATCAAATCACCTCTTAACCATCTCTTTGTTAAGCTAAATAGAATGAGCTCCTTGATATTTAAATGTAGATGTAAGATCCACAGCTTGTGTCAGTTGGCATCACGGCACTGGACTCAATGAGTCCAGTCCCCACCTGGTGTAAATGGATATAGCTCCACTGAGGTCAAGAGGCCAGACCCCAGGTGGTGTAAATTGGTTAAGCTCTATCAAAGTCAATGGCACTACACTGGTTTGCGGAGGTCAGAGTTGAGGTCAGAGTCTGCTCTCCCATATACCAGATTTACACCAGTCTGACTCCTTTGACACCACTCCTGATTTATGCGCACAAGGGAAAGAAGTTCCTTGTTTTTAAGTGACCCTGAAATGGGTATAAGTGGCAAAGCAGTTTAACAGGCATTGCTCTGGCACAGAATGAAAGCCCAATTCTTCCCTCTCACAAAATGCACACCAGTTTAACTCCATTATTAGGCCAGAACTTCTGATGGTGTAAATCAGCCCAAGTGCATTGACATCTGTGGAGTTAATTTGGATTTGCATTGGTGCAGCCAAGAGTAGAAACTGGATCTTCTGTGTATACATTGTTTTGTTATGGAAATAACTGACATGGACCAGGAGAAACAAAGCAAAAGAATATTTACAGACACACAATTAAATCTTGGTGAATAACATCCACCCAGTCAGTCTCCTCAATGAAGCTTTGATCTCCTTGTTCCTCATGCTATAGATAACTGGATTCATCACTGGCGGTAACATGGAGTAGAGAAGAGCCACCACGAGATCCAGATCCGATGTAGAACTAGAGGTGGGTTTCAGGTAGGCAAAGATGCAAGTGAAAACAAATAAAGAGATCACAATGAGGTGAGAAAGACAGGTAGAGAAGGCTTTATGGCGTCCTTGCTCAGGGGCGATTCTCAGCACTGTTTTGAAGATCTGAACATAAGAAAAAGTTATTAAAACAAAGCAGCTTAAGCCTAAGGATGCACTAAAGGTGAGAACCTGAACTTCACTGAGGTATGAGTCAGGGCAGGTGAGCTTTAGTAGCTTCGGGATTTCACAGAAGAACTGATCCACCATGTTGCCTCCACAGAAGGTTAACACAAATGTGTTCCAGGTGTGCAGTGCAGAACTGAGACTACCACAGATCCAGGCACTGGCTGCCATTTGGACACAAGCTCTCCTGTTCATCACTCTCTGATAGTGCAGTGGTTGGCAGATGGCAACATACCGGTCATACGCCATGACAGTGAGAAGGAAAACATTTGTTCCTATCAAGAAGACAAGGAAAAAAACCTGGACGACACATCCAGCATAGGAAATTGACCTAGTGTGGGTTAGGGAATTAGCCATTGATTTGGGGATATTGACAGAGATGGAGCCAAGATCTACAACAGACAGATTCATCAAGAAGAAGTACATGGGAGTGTGAAGCTGGTGGTCAAGTGCTATGGCTGTGATGATAAGAAGATTCTCCATCAGTGCTGCCAGATAAATTACTAAGAGCAATATGAAGTATAAAATCTGCACCTCTGGAACATCAGAGAATCCCAGGAGAAGGAATGCGGTCACAGTGGTTCGGTTGGACATTTTCTTTCTCGGTACTTTATGAGCTGCCTGTAGAGGGAAGGACAAGGACAATGGTCAGGATTAGACTATTAAAATATCTGTCCTTTTGTGTAAACCACCATAATTTCCTTGACTTAAGATCAGATCCTTATCTTGTGAAGATTGATGTAATGTGGGAATGGGGGTGAGGGAATCTGCCCCACTGACTCCAGTGGAGTTACTCTTGATTTACATTAGGCTGAGTGAAAGAGAGGAGAATAAATCCCATTGACTACAATGGGGTTACTCCTGATTTACACTGGCTGAGTGAGAAGATAATCAGGCCTATTGACTGAATGGGATTACTCTTGATTTACACCAAGGTGAAAGAAATTATAACCAGGACCAATTTATTTGTAGGTCCTTGTATAACTTTTTCATTCAAAGATGTATAAAGTTAGGTAAATCTTATCCTCATTTTACAGAAGGGAAACTGCAGACCAGAGAGATAGATTCTTCTGTCTGGCACACCAGTGCAAATCTGGAGTAATTTCATTGAAAGCAGTGGAATTACTCTGCATTCATACTGCTGTAAATGGGAGTAGCATCTACCTCAGAGGTGAAAGGGCTCACTCATGGTCACATGATGACCCAGCTATAGAGTCAGGAACACAACCCAGGAAGAGTCTCGAATCCCAGTTGGCTGTTCTAGTCATGACCCATCACTCACAACCAAAAACAGAATAAAAGAACCCCAGAGTTCTGACTCCTCTTCCACTTCTCTAACCCACTAGATCCCACTCCTCTCCCAGAGCTGGGAATAGAACCCAGGAGTCCTGGTGCTGTACCCTTCCCTAATTACTAGATCACACTCTCAGGTGAGAGCCGGGAATAGAACCCAAGAACCTTGACTCCAGCCCCCATAATCACTACACCATACTGTATCTCTGTTTAAAAATGTGGCAATACTGAACATAATTTTTATTAGCAGTAATAACATTTGTAGTAGAACTGCTGCAAGATCAAGATCCAATGACGATCAGGACACCACTTAGCTGGGCTCTCTTTATTTGTACTGCATTTCACTGCCACTGATCCCAATGATGGTCTGTCTTGAGTTCGTACTGTCAGGGGACACCATCATAGGACCTAATCATATCAGCCACACTATCAGAGGCTCATTCACCTGCACATCTACCAATATGATATATGCCATCATGTGCCAGCAATGCCCCTCTGCCATGTACATTGGCCAAACTGGACAGTCTCTACGTAAAAGAATAAATGGACACAAATCAGATGTCAAGCATGATAACATTCAAAAACCAGTCGGAGAACACTTCAATCTCCCTGGTCACTCGATTACAGACCTAAAAGTCACAATAAAAAAACTTCAAAAACAGACTCCAACAAGAGACTGCTGAATTGGAATTAATTTGCAAACTGGACACCATTACATTAGGCTTGAATAAAGACTGGGAGTGGATGGGTCATTACACAAAGTAAAACTATTTTCCCACGTTTATAACCCCCGCCACTGTTCCTCACATGTTCTTGTCAACTGCTGGAAATGGCCCACCTTGATTATCACTACAAAAGGTTTTTTTTTCTCTCCTGCTGGTAATCGCTCACCTTACCTGATCACTCTCATTACAGTGTTTATGGTAACACATTGTTTCATGTTCTCTGTGTATATGTCTATCTTCCTACTGTATTTTCCACTGCATGCATCAGATGAAGTGGGTTTTAGCCCATGAAAGCTTATGCTCAAATAAATTTGTTAGTCTCTAAGGTGCCACAAGTCCTCCTGTTCTTTTTGCAGACACAGACTAACACGGCTGCTACTCTGAAACCAGACAGAAGAAGACACTCTCACTGTTTGTCTACACGGTGCCTTAGTCTGCACTAGCAGGGCACAAATTCTAGTGTGCACTAGCATGTTGTGCACTAACTGACCCATGAGGACCCTGCTGGCATACATTAAAAGTTCCCTAGTGCGTGTTAATATAGTACTGCTTGAAACAGAAATTCATCAATGTACACTAGGAAGCTTTGAGTGTGCAACATATTAGTGCACACTGGAATATACAAACTTCTCCTGTGAACTACTGCACCTTGTAGACAAGATCTAACTGATAATCTTCTGTCTGAAAAGGGGGAGTGGATGAGTTTTAATTGTTTGTTTTACAGAACCACTCGATTTCAATGTGTTATGTCTTATTGTGATTCTTTTTCCCTTGTGTATCCCAGTCAACACATTTCCAAACTAGCAAAAGAAGTGACAACAAACTGATAGAAAGAAAGAACAAACAAAGATAGACAGAGAGAAAGACAGTAGTAACAACAAATAATTAGAGCAATAGATGGATAGACAGATTCTCTATTTGTTTTTCACTGTGCCCTGTCAGATAGATAGATAGATAGATAGATAGATAGATAGATAGATAGATAGATGTTTCCTAAGGTAACCCCTGATTTATGCTGCTTTAGTTTACTATGTCCAAATTGAAATAAGACTGAAAATCTGAAAAAATACATATTGTCCATTTACAACCATTTACAATTTTTCCCTTAAAAGGCACCTCTGGAAACCCTACATATATTTAATTGCAACAGCAAACTTACTGTGCCAGTGTTTGTGAAATCCTCCCAGCTCTACTCTCCTCCAACTCCAGACTCCTTTTAGTCGTCATCTATCTATCACCGTATTAGGAGAAACTGTTCTCTCCTCACACTGAGGCTGGCCTGCTGGAAAAATTCTAAGACCTGTTGCTCTCTGCAGACGAGCTGTGTGTAGCTAACTCTGGTGCTGTTGGAAGGATATTTACCCATGCCTATTCCTAAGGGCTTTCAGGCACTCACTTCCTGAAGCCCTGCACAGCATAGGATCAGAGGCCCAGAGGCCAAAGTTACTTTCTGTCTGTGTTGTATTTTCCTAAATGTTCCCAGAAACTGAAGTGATCACACTCACAGAGAGGCAGTAGTGTATAAAGCAATGACTGTGATCCAATGGCTAGGGGCACAGGACTGGTACTCAGGAGACCTGGTATCTATTCCTGTCTTGGCCACTGACCTGCGTGTGACCAAGCACAAGTCACTTCTCCTTTCCATGCCTCAGTTTCCCCTCCCTTCCATTGTGTGTTTGGATTATACATTCTGTGTGACAGAGGCTGTGTCTCACTATGTGTTTGCGAAGCATCTAGGAGACTGAGGCCTCTAGGTGTCAGGGTAATACAAATTATACAATAAATCTCTCTCTCTCCAAGTTTCAGAGTAACAGCCGTGTTAGTCTGTATTCGCAAAAAGAAAAGGAGGACTTGTGGCACCTTAGAGACTAACCAATTTATTTGAGCATAAGCTTTCATGAGCTACAGCTACAGCACCCGATGAAGTGAGCTGTAGCTCACAAAAGCTTATGCTCAAATAAATGTGTTAGTCTCTAAGGTGCCACAGGTCCTCCTTTTCTTTTTTTGAATATGTGTTAACTGCTTAAACTAAAAAGAAAAGGAGGACTTGTGGCACCTTAGAGACTAACACATTTATTTGAGCATAAGCTTTTGTGAGCTACAGCTCACTTCATCGGATGCATGCAGTGGAAAATACAGTGGGGAGATTTATATACACAGAGAACATGAAACAAGGGGTGTTACCATACACACTGTAACCAGAGTGATCACTTAAGATGAGCTATTAGCAGCAGGAGAGAAAAAAAACTCTTTTGTAGTGATAATCAAGATAGGCCATTTCCAGCAGTTGACAAGAACGTGTGAGAAACCGTGGGGGGGAAGGAATAAACATGGGGAAATAGTTTTACTTTGAGTAATGACACATCCACTCACAGTCTTTATTCAAGCCTAATTTAATGGTGTCCAGTTTGAAAATCAATTTCAATTCAGCAGTCTCTCATTGGAGTCTGTTTTTGAATTTTTTTTTGTTGAAGAATTGCGACGTTTAGGTCTATAATTGAGTGACCAGAGAGATTGAAGTGTTCTCCGACTGGTTTTTGAATGTTATAAATCTTGACATCTGATTTGTGTCCATTTATTCTTTTATGTAGAGACTGTCCAATGTACATGGCAGAGGGGCATTGCTGGCACATGATGGCATATATCACATTGGTAGATGTGCAGGTGAACGAGCCTCTGATAGTGTGGCTGATGTGATTAGGCCCTATGATGGTGTCCCTGAATAGATATGTGGACACAGTTGGCTGTGGGCTTTGTTGAAAGGATAGGTTCCCGGGTGAAAAGAAAAGGAGTACTTGTGGCACCTTAGAGACTAACAAATTTATTTGAGCATAAGCTTTTGTGAGCTACAGCTCACTTCATTGGATGCATTCAGTGGAAATGGGTTAGTGTTTTTGTTGTGTGGTGTGTGGTTGCTGGTGAGTATTTGCTTCAGGTTGGGGGGCTGTCTGTAAGCAAGGACTGGCCTGTCTCCCAAGATCTGTGAGAGTGATAGGTCGTCCTTCAGGATAGGTTGTAGATCCTTGGTGATGCGCTGGGGGGGTTTTAGTTGGTGGCTGAAGGTGAAACTAAACAATCTGTTGCTCCTTGTATTTAGCTGTGACACTCTGAGCACCTTTCCCAGATCTGAAGAAGTGCTCTGTGTAGCTTGAAAGCTTGTCTGTCACCAACAGAAATTCATCCACTACAAAATATTACCTCACCCACCTTGTCTTTCTAATATCCTGGAACAACTACAACAACACTGCAAGCAACAGTCAAATTTAGCTTTGCAGTCAGCTTAAAACTGGGATCAACATATTGCGGAAAAAACTGTCTCTCTTAGATGTATCTCTGGTGCCCAACACCTTGGTATCTAAGCACCTTGATTGCTACCTGATCTAGTGCCCATATGGGCTTTGTAGTTGGGCAGCTGCCCCACTCCAGGAGAACAGGGGTTAAAAGCAGCCCTGGAGCGGGCTGCGGCTGGGATAAAAGGAACGGGAGAAGCTGAGGGAGTAGCTGACCACAGGTGTGGCCAGCTCAATGAGAGCCCAGTTGGCCCTGATAAGAGGGCTGAGGCCAGGAGCTGAAAGGAGACTCACTCCAGCCCTGGAGTGAGAAGGGCCTTGCTGCCTGGGAGCACAGGGTACCGGAAGCAGAGCAGTGCTCAGAAGGTCAAGAGGAGCTAGGGAGCTCCAGCCTGGCAACTCCCCAGGCTGAGGCCTTGGTAAAGGCCTAAGCAGGTACTAGGGCTGCAGAGGTGCAGCCTGGGGATAGGCAGAGCCCCCTTGCCAATGATGAGTGGCCATTACAGACTGCAGTCTGCCCCAGAGAAAGGGGCTAGATGACAACTGGTAGTAGCCACTGAGTCAAGGTGGGCATGGGGGAGGGGGTTCCCCTGGGAAGGGAGCCCCAGAGTGGGGGGGTGATGCTGTGGGCAGCACCCTAAAGGAAAGGGACACTGGCCTGTGGCAAACAAGACACCGGCCAGCAGGAGGAGCTCTGGTCCGGTCTTCCCTTTGTTCCTGGATGAAGTCCCCATCGCATTGCAACTCTGCCTGGGCGTCTCTCACGGGGTTTTTTGTACCTGAACGTGGAGCCGCAGTTGTCTCTGTGGGGTGAGACAGTCCTTCTCTGGGATCGGACTCTGAGAGACGGCCGCGTAGTTCGTTTCAAGCAAGTATCTCCCCCTCTTTCCCAGGGTTCCAGCGGTCATATTCCCTCAGGATCTTCCGAAAGTCTGGCCCATCGCGTCCCAATACCACAGGGTAGGTCATTTCGGGGACCACGCTGACCTGGAGGACCTCCTTTCGGTGCCAAATATCTAGCCTAACCATGGTGGTCAGATTGGGTCAGATGTCCCCATGGATACACTGGAGGTTCATCATTGCTTTGGAGAGTGGGAGGTCAGGGATCAGGCCTTCCCGCACGAGTGTCTGGCTGCAGCCTGAGTTGAAAAGAGCCATTGTAGGTATCCCCTCCACTCAGACAGGGGTCAGGAGCTTAGCTGGGTACCGTTTATTGGCCTGAGTGCCGGCTACCCAGGCCTGTCCTGTCAAAGTTTGACTCAGACTCACAATTTATCAGACCACTCTGTTTTATTAGCAAAGCTGCTCTGCTAATACATTTAGAAGTGAGCCCCCCGAGTGGGGCTTGTGTCTCTTAATTTATATAGTTTTTTGGAGAACAAGTTACAGAGAAGTTACAGACAAAAGAAGAAAAAGATTTTTAGTCACCACCCTTCGAGATCCCTGAGACCAGTCACGTATCTTCAATTACCTGCCACCCTTAACAATCTCCTTTAACAGCTTCCAGTTAACTTAACTAATTGCCCCTCACACCTTCCATTCTGATGCCTGCTTCTTAGACGTGCTGGCTCTATCTTAATTGCTTCTCCATTCAAAAGCTAACTGTCCCTACGTGTGCTCCCTCAGATACTTTGTAACATGTTTTGGCATGCCTCTCATATACAATGTATCCAGCATTATACAACGTTATACTTATACAATGTTATACTTCCACAGTCCATAGGCACAGTCCATATATGGGTACTCTTGCCGAAAGTGCCCACCTTGACCACAATCCCAGCATACATCCCGAGCTCCTCTGGTCCCTGGGTTGGGTTTTGGCATGCTAGATGGGTCTCCCTCCCTCCAGGCCTGTGCCCGGCAGATTGGTCACCTACGTTCAGGGTTCAGGGGGCTGACTGGTCATGGAGGAAGGCAGGGTAGGCCCATTGGTGTCATCGGGTGATGACTATCCCCGGCCGCTCCATCCTTCCTCCTTGAACTCCCTGACCTTCGGGGCCACAGTTCAGACCTGTCAGCTGCCAAGTAGTCCTCCATTAGGTCTATGGCTTCGGCCATTGTGGTCAGTCGGTACTGCTGCACCCACTCCTTCCCCCCAGCCGGGAGGATTTGGCTGAACTGTTCTAGCACCACAGTTTCTACCACTTGGGCCCCTGACTTATGGTCCAGCTCCAGACACTGCCAGGCACTGTCCCGCAAGCGTTGCCCTACCACCCGGGGTCTAGTCCCTGCAGGGTATCTTTCCTGATGGAACCACCGGTGGTAAGTTTCTGGGTTAACACCCATTTGGTTCAGGAGAGCATCCTTCAGTTTTCTGTAGTCCAAAGCATCATGGGGGCCTAAGCCCCGGTATGCTGCCTGAGCTGACCCCATCAGGTAGGGGGCCAATAAGATGGCCCAGTGTTCTGGGGATCACCCAACAGCTGTGGCCACCCATTGAAAGGTGACTAAGAATGCCTCAGGATCATCTCTGGGTCCTATTTTTGACAGGCATATCAGAAGTCCGGCCAGGAGGGCCCCCATGTCTTGTCCAGTGGGTCTGGGGTTGGGAACCCCTGCCGGTCGAATCCCACATGACCACTTGTTGCATCAGGCATTCTTGTTGGGATTGTTAATGTGCAACCAGCTCCCTCATCATCTGTTCCTGCTGGGTCATAATTTGCTGCAGCAGCTGGGTCTGGTGTTGCTGTTGGCTCTCCAACAGCCACTTTAATAACTCATCAGTCTCCAGATTGTGGGGGGTGGCAGCTGCTTAGGTGAGGGCAGGTTACTCGCTTAGCAATCTCCTCTCTCTTGGGCCTTTCAGCAGGGCTTGTTAGTTGCCTGCATTCTCCACCATGTGTTGTGGGGTAGACACACAGACACACAGGCTCATGCCGTGGAACACCAATTCTGGGCCCGGGAAACAAGCACAGACTGGTGGGACCACATAGTGTTGCAGGTCTGAGACTATTCCCAATGGCTGCGAAACTTTCGCATGCGTAAGGGCACTTTCATGGAACTTTGTGACTTGCTTTCCCCTGCCCTGAAGAGCCAGAATACCAAGATGAGAGCAGCCCTCACAGTTGAGAAGCGAGTGGCGGTAGCCCTGTGGAAGCTTGCAATGCCAGACAGCTACCTGTCAGTTGGGGATCAATTGGGAGTGGGCAAATCTACTGTGTGGGCTGCTGTGATCCAAGTAGCCAACGCAATCACTGAGCTGCTGCTATCAAGGGTAGTGACTCTGGGAAATATGCAGGTCATAGTGGATGGCTTTGCTGCAATGGGATTCCCTAACTGTGGTGGGGCCATAGACGGAACGCATATCCCTATCTTGGGACCGGAGCCCCAAGGCCACCAGTACATAAACTGAAAGGGGTACTTTTCAGTTTCATGGCTGACCAGGCTATGGTGTGACAGTTCTATTTGTTTCTCCTTGATGAAAACCCGCCCCCTTGGTTCACTCTACTTCCCTGTAAGCCAACCGCCCTCCCCTTCCCCCTTCAATCACCACTTGCAGAGGCCATAAAGTCATTGTTGTTTCAAATTCATGCATTCTTTATTAATTTGTCACACAAATAGAGGGATAACTGCCAAGGTAGTGTGGGGGTTGGGTGGGGAAGGAGGGAAGCACTGGGTGGGGTGGGGGAGGAGGGAAAGACAAGGCCACACTGCCCTGCAAAACTTATTGAATGCCAGCCTTCTGTTGCTTGGGCAGTCCTCTGGGGTGGGGTGGTTGGGGGCCCGGAGGGCCCCCCACCCCACGTTTTTGGGCATCTGGGTGAGGAGGCTATGGAACTTGGGGAGGAGGGTGGTTGGTTACACACAGGGGCTGCAGTGGTGGTCTGTGCCTTTCCTGCACCTCAACCATACGCCGGAGCATATCAGTTTGATCCTCCAGTAGCCTCAGCATTGCATCCTGCCTCCTTTCATCATGCTGCCGCTACCTTTCCTCTTGATCCCGCCACCTCTCCTGTTGCTCCAGCCATCTATCATCTTGCGTGTCCCTCCTGTCCTCACGTTCATTTTGTGCTTTCCTGGAGTCTTCCATTGTCTGCCTCCATGCATTCTGCTGGGCTCTTTCAGTTTGGGTGGACTGCATGAGCTCAGAGAACATTTCATTGTGAGTGTGGTTTTTTTCACCTTCTTATCTGCACTAGCCTCTGGGATAGAGATACTAGTCACAGCGTTGAAACATTTGCAGCTCCGGGAGGAAAAAAAGGGAGATTAAAATTGAAAAAGACACATTGGCCATTTAAAAGGAGGGGTTGATGTTTTCAGGTTAACGTGCAGCACAAACCCAACTAACCCCCTCCCCCCCTCCACACCCAATTCTCTGGGATGATCGCTTCACCCCTCCCCACATTGCCAGGCTAACAGCAGCGATGATTTCTTTTCAGCCACAGGCAAACAGCCCAGCAGGAATGGCCACCTCTGATGTCCTCTTAATAAAATTCCCCTATTTCAACCAGGTGACCATGAATGATATCACTCTCCTGAGGATAACACAGAGAGATAAAGAATGGATGTTGCTTGAATGCCAGCAAACACCAGGACCACACGCTGCCATGCTTTCTTATGCAATGATTCCAGACTACATGCTACTGGCCTGGTGTGGTAAAGTGTCCGACCATGGAGGACGCAATAAGGCTGCCCTCCCCAGAAACCTTTTGCAAAGGCTTGGGAGTACCTCCAGGACAGCTTCATTGAGATGTCCCTGGAGGATTTCCACCCCATCCCCAGACACATTAACAAACTTTTAAGAGTTTAAAAAGATTCACAATTCAAGAAGAATGTTACTAAATTGGAGAGGGCTCAGAGAAGAGCCATGAGAATGTTTAAAAGGATTAGAAAAGCATGCCTTACAGTGATAGACTCAAAGAGCTCTATCTATTTAGCTTAACCAAGAGACGGTTAAGGGATGACTTAATTACAATCTATAAGTATCGACATGGGAACAAATTTTTGATAGTGGCCTCTTCATGCTAACAGAGAAAGGTCTTAAATGATTTAATGGCTGGAAGTTGAAGCTAGACAAATTCAGACTGAAAACAAGGCTTAAATTTTTAACAGCAAAAGTAATTAACCATTAGAACAATTTACCAAGGGTCATGGTAGATTCTCCATGACAGATAATTTTAAAATCAAGACTGGATGTTTTTCTAAAAGATCAGCTCTAGGAATTATGTTGGAGAAGTTCTATGGCCTGTGTTATACAGAAGGTCAGACTAGATGATCACAGTGGTCCCTTCTGGCCTTGGAATCTGTGAAAAAGAACCCAGGACATTTTTGAAACTATGAATGAATCATAAGTCACATTTTTAAAATGTTTAGAGACCTACTGCAATTTTTGAAAAGCAACTAGGTGCCTAAAGCCCATTTAAATCAATGGGAGTTGGACACTTAGTCGCTTTTGAAAATCCCACTAAGACTCTAAATAGCTTTAAAAATCTGGCCCCTGACCTTAGTTTGAAAATTGTACCCCAATTCTTGAAATCATCCCAGGTGAACAACTTCAGCAGCGCTACATCAAGGATTAATTTGGACCTTTAAAAAATCCTTTATTCAAATTAAAATTAAAAGAAAAAAGTTTCAGGTGAGAGAAAGTTCAAAGAAAGGTCAAATATAAAAGGCCAACAAAGATCATCAAAAGCATATTTTGTAGGAAACTTTAGTTTAGTCAATGCCCCTTAATCCTGACCTGCAGCCCCCTATCCCAGCTCTGCCAGTGTCCCTTCATAGCAACCCAGAGCCCACTACAATCCCAGTTCTGGGCTTTCCCCACACCTTTGCTAATGCCATTCAGTCCCAACCCATAGTAGAATTAATTACATTCACTTATAATTTTTAATCAGTTTGTGATCCTGAAATAGAAGTTATAGAAATATAAAAAGAAGTTTCTGAATAAAGACAATCCAATACAAATAACAATAATAGTCCATCTGATTCTGTTCTTTGACTATTTTTCTACATTTAATCCTCTGGGAATCTGTCTGTGACACATTCATCTTTAGGGTTCTTGGGTGATTTTAGGTGCAAGCACTGACTTGATCACACAAGCTCAATATCCATTAGTTCCTGGAAATAAAAGCAGAGTTATTGTGTAAGAGAAGCACTAATGCTGAGTAGATCTCTCCCTCTGTTTCTATCCTGTCTCTATCTCTCCTTTGAGGTTTTTAAGGTCAGGCTTGACAAAGCCCTAGCTGGGATGATTTAGTTGGGGATTGGTCCTGTTTTGAGTAGGGGGTTGGACTAGATGACCTCCTGAGGTCCCTTCCAACCCTGATATTCTATGATTCTATGATTCTGTCTTTGCTATCCTACAAATCTATCTATCTATCTGTAATCAGTCAGGATGAGCTCCACCCTGACATCTGGTGGTGAGTTGTGGCAAGTTGTGGAAAAGAACTTCAGGGCCTTATCTCATTTGCATCGGCTCACCCACCCCGCCTAGCATGAGCCCATAGCTGCCCAAATGGTCACTTTGGCTGCTGTGGGATCCCCAGTTTCTCTGTTATTGGGGCAGGAAGAATAAATTGTTATTATCCTGATTATGTGAATCAAGGACAGTTGAACTGTACTTGAGCTTTTGTTATGATGGAAGGACTCGTCATCAACTAAGTAGCACTCGCTAGGCAAGGGACAGGGGTTCCAAAACTCAGTGAATTGAGAGAGGTTGGGTACAGGTATTAGTGGGGGGGCCCTCTGATGAGGGCCATATATGCCAATTGCAATTTCTTCTTTCTCCACTATGGAATGTCAGAGCTAATATTGATTCCATTAGGAGTCTAGTTACAGGCTGCTGAGCTGAATTCACTTTGGGCTAATGGTGCACCAGCACTGAGGCTCTCTTACTACAAGCTGAAATCACTGAGTGTTGTGTTAGTGGGGGAGCCTGGAGATATATTGCGGAGCAGTTTGTGGGACAGCTGGCAGAGTAGAGTGGCTGGTGGAGCAGAGCAGTTTGTGGGATGGCTGGAGCAGCTCACAGGGGGCCTGCAGAGCAGAGTGATTTGTGGGATGGCAGGTAGAGTGGAGCAGAGCAGAGCCCCATGGAGAGGTGGGGCAATTGGCTTTGGACCTTGTAAGGTGCCCCTTAAGCCTCCCACTTCCACCCAGGTTGGGAAGTAAAACTCTGCAGATAAATTTTTGAACTCTGGGGCTGCACTGACCAGGGGCAGAGACTTTTGGGTTGTTGGACTTTTGGGACTTTGGATGACTTTTGGTTTGCTGGACTCAAGAACCAAAGGGAAAGGGCACAGCCCAGTTTGCTTGGGATGGGTTTTTGCTCATGGGTTGTGTTATGAATCCTGTTGGTGGTGTTCTCCCAACATAATACCACATTGTTTCTCTCTGTTATTAAAAGGCTTTTGCTACACTCAGACTCTGTGCTTGTGAGAGGGGAAGTATTGCCTCTGAGAGGCGCCCAGCGGGGGTGGTATATATTTGTCCCAGGTCACTGGGTGGGGGCTCGAGCCGGTTTTGCATTGTGTTATTGGAATGGAACCCCTAGATACAGAACCCGGCCCTTGTTGCTGCCAACTCTGATGGGCAGAAGGGTTACATATCTAGCTAGTTAGCTAGCTCTAAATTACAAGGAAACCATCAAATATTCAACACTACCCTGCTAATATTGCAAAGTATGTGGAGTGCTATTCTCATGTGTTTAGGAACATAGGAACTGCCAGCCTGGAAGAGGCCATAGTTCCACATAGTCCAGTTTCCTGTCTCTAGCAGTGGACAGCATCAGCTGCTTCAGAAGAAAGTGCAAGAAACCCTGAACTGGGAGATTACAGACTAAACTTTCCATAGTGTGTTTCTCCCTAACTTCCTTCAGGTAGGGATTATCTCCTACACTGAAGCACAAATATTTATGGCTGAGATTCTGATAGATATATAGATAGATAGATAGGACATGATCATGGTGTAATGACCATCCCTTTTATTTAGAGGGTTGTGTACAGTTACACTTGGTTATCACAAAGACCACAATATATTAATGCCTCTTTCAACTGCTCTCCCCCCAAAATTTTCCATTCCTTCTTGGTCTTAAGGATTCATGTCTTGTGTTCAGTTGCCGCAGCCCTTTGGTGACAGATCACACTGGCACAGGACATCTGGGGGAGGTTTAGGTTGGATATTAGGAAAAACTTTTTCACTAGGAGGGTGGTGAAACACTGGAATGCGTTACCTAGGGAGGTGGTAGAATCTCCTTCCTTAGAAGTTGTTAAGGTCAGGCTTGACAAAGCCCTGGCTGGGATGATTTAATTGGGGATTGGTCCTGCTTTGAGCAGGGGGTTGGACTAGATGACCTCCTGAGGTCCCTTCCAACCCTGATATTCTATGATTCTATGATTCTCTGATCTCCGTCCGGGCCTTTGACTGACACCTGGAGAGGGGGTTGAATGTGCAGAAACTCCCAACACTTCAGCATCTCTTCTAGGAGGTTGATGATGTCTCATCTCATTGGTGCTGTCTGCATGAATATACCTGTGTAAAAGTCACCTTCTTAACAGCGAATCTCAGACAACTGTTAAAACCAATACCTTCTCTGACTAGGTCCTGTCCATCCTAACAACCTCTCATGGTTTCCCAGAGTAGAACTCTCCCCTAGACATCTTTTTTCAAGTCTTTGGTTTGCACCATTTCCAAAGTGGAGGAACTGTTCTAAAGGTATAGAGTGGAAAAGGGGAAATGAAAAGAAAAAGAAATAAGTGAACAACCACCCCTCACCCCCAACCTAGACGTGATTCATTCATGGAGGAAAAGGCAAAAACAAATAAAAATTCAAAATTTTAAAATGGAAAAATATATCAGTTTTCAACAAACAAATGAAAAGAAAATTTAAACTAGAAACTCAATGAAAATTTTCAATTTGTTTCATTAGGAAAATTCCAGTCCTTTTTTTCAAAATTTTGCCAAATTTTTGCCAAAATTTTTGCCAAAAAATTGCCAAATTAGGCTCTATTCCTAATTTTTTCGCCTTCTTTTAAATTCCCGTTTGTTTTCAGGCATCGCTATCCCAGTCCCGACGCTCACTGTGTTCTCTCAATATTCCACTTACCTCATTGGGGACCCCATTACACTCAGATGCTCAGTGCATGCAAAGTAGCCACTGATCAGATTCCAGTCCTTCAAGGGGAAGTCAGAAGTGGCCTCAATACAATACCCACAGCAGGACACTTGGAGTTACCAGCTACACAAGATCAGCCTGAAGGACTCCGGCTCATACACCTGCAAGTATTGGGTACGCTGCTCCGGGTGGGAAATCCCATCCTCAGAGAGTGCCCCTGTCTCCATATCTACCTGTGGTAAGTCTACACTAGGAAAGGGAGAACTCTATGCACAATGGCATGCATCCGATCTTCAACTGCTAGCAGCAAATATCCCCAACGTCCGGTGATGGGACACTAGATGGGGAGGGCTCTGAGTTACTACAGAGAATTATTTCCCAGGTGTCTGGCTGGTGGTCTTTCCCACATGCTCAAGGTCTAACTGATTTCCATATTTGGAGTCAGGAAGCAATTTCCCCCAGTTCAGATTGGCAGAGACACTGGGGTTTTTTCACCTTCCTCTGCATCATGGGGCATGGGTCACTTCTAGGTTTAAACTAGTGTAAATGTGTCGTGTTTAGATGCTGCTTGTAATTATTAGAACTGAGAGCACTGGCTGTTGGGAGTCTGAAAGGACAGGAAACAGGAAGGAGAGGGGAGAGTGGAGGAGGCGGAGTGAGAGCTACCAAGGGTGCAGCAGCAGCTTGGTAAAGATGTTTCCACTTCGAAAATAAAGTCCTGTTGAAGTTTGTTAATACCTTGCCTGGTTGATACAACATTTTGGTGATGAGGATGGATCTTCTGCCTCTGAACCCACCTGCACCCTTTCTGCAAAGCCCAGGTGAGCCTCCAATTGCTTTTACTACCTAGATCCATATGCTTGAGACTTATCTGCTTGCAAACACTGCTACAGAGATTTCTGAAGTAAGAAAGTGTGCTCTGCTAATACACTGCCTTGGAGCAGAAGGGCTGTGTATATTTTACACTTTTCCCCTTGCAGATGATAAATATGAGACTGCGCTCACTGTATTAAAGAACTTTTTTTTGTGCCAAAAGTGAATGTAGTAGCTAATTGTTATAGATTTTGCCAACATGAGCAGAAAACAGGGAGACTATAATGCAGTATACTGCTTCCCTGAGGAGTCTGATTGTAACTTGTGACTTTGGGAATATGGAAGACGAGATGATTAGAGACCAGCTCATTGAGAAAACAACCATGCTTCGTGTAAGAGAATGCTTACTTCTAGAACCACAACTTACACTAGAAAAAACAATAACCATTGCTACTCAGATTGAGTCAGCTACAGCTGAAGCCAAAATAATGAACATGGATACAGGAGGCACAGTCCAGGCTGTGACTTCTTTGCAGAAAAGTTCACTATAGCTGCAGACAAACGATTACAAGAGGAAAACTAATGAAAAACCACTGAATTAGCAAATTCAAAATACAGTAAAAGCATGCTTTCGCTGTGGATCCCCACAACACCTTGCAAGCTATACAGCATGTCCGGCAAAAGTAGCTCAGTGCAACCATTGCAAGAAGATTGGGCATTTTGCTAAATTATGTCACAGCAGCCAGTTCAATCAACAGGTGCATGCAGTTACAATTCCAGATGTTACCATGCTGAGCGTGGACAAAATCACTACTACACATATTTCAGAACCAATAAAGTGCACTGTAAATGTTTCCGCCATACCCTCAGGCAAATCACACTCTATTCAGCTAATGTTGGACACTGGCTCAGCAGTATCTATACTACCTGATTCCATCTATTTGCATTACTTTAAAGGTGTGCCTCTTACTGAACCCAAACTTCACTTGGTGTGCTATTTGAAAAACTATATTCCAGTACATGGCTGCCTGCCAGCAATAGTTAATTTTGGTGATTGCTGTGTAACTGCAGAATTCTACATTGTTCACAAAGGCACTCCTATCGTTGGCAGAGATTCATTGGCTGCTTTAAATCTCAGGGTAGTTAATGGGCAAATTGATCTTCCTCAGCAAAGTACTCTTGTGATACACACACCAGTTTCAGCTGGGACCCAACACCAGGTTGAGGAGAAACTTGGCTGTGCTTATGGGTTTCTGTATAAAGTTAAAATGCAGAATAATGTGATGCCTATACGACAGAAGTTACGGCACTTACCATTTTCAGTCAGGGAAGCTGTTTAAGAGGAACTTAGAAAACTTGTTCAAAAGGACATTATTGAAGAGATTGACTCCTCGGAATGGGTTTCACCTATAGTAGTGACGCAAAAGAAGGGTGGAGGCATTTGCCTTTGTGTGGACTTAAGGGAGCCAATAAAGCTATTGTGATTGACAGCCATCCTCTTCCTCAAATAGAAGAAGTATTTGCAGAACTCCATGGAGCAAAGATGTTTTCTACTCTTGATTTGCAGATCGCATACTTCCAGGTTATGTTGCATGAAGATAGCAGAGATCTCACAGCATTTATTACATATGAGGGACTATTTCATTTTAAATGTGTTCCATACTGTCTCACATCTGTCCCAAGTGCCTTCCAAATAATGATGTAATTGATTCTGGAAAATATGGATGGATATAGTAGTTAGGTACCTAGATGGATGGATGGATTGATGGAAGTTTGTCTTACAAAAGAACAATAGAAAACTTGGATCCAGATGTTCAGTTGATGTAAATCCGGATAGCTCTATATGTTTTCTTAACAGAAAATAACTAGAGCATCAAAAATTTGAATTATTATCAACAGTTGATGCAGCGAAATGACCCACTATTTGTATTCATTATGGTGGTGACAAAAGCCGCCAGCTCTCGTCCAAGTGGCCAGAGGGGAAATATATCCACCATTCACTGTTTTTAATCTTGAACACAAAGACAAAAGTAGTCTCTTTGCTGTTCCCAGCTGAGGTCCTGCTGGACACCAGACACTACGGGTGAAATCCTGTCCCCATTGAATTAAAAATTCCCTTTGACTTAAACAGGGCAAGTTTTTCACCCTGGGGCATTTACCAGAGAGAAGGGTGAAAGTCAGTCATTATGAAAGGAGACTGGGTTTCTGGTTGTTAAAGTTTCTCAGGTCTTGGGGTTTCAGGCAGCCCCTCCCTCTGAAAGAAACAGATACTAATGCCCAGAATTCTGTCAGAGCAGTTGGTCCTCCATCCACCAGGGTCTAATATGTAGTTCAGTAAAGTCTATCAGGGTCCTCTGGTAAAGCAAGAAAAATTGGAGAAAGAGCAAAAATTAAGTTTGATTCTGACCATTGTCCCCAGATGATACACACTAATATTTTACCTTCCCTGCTCCCTTCTCAGATCCCCTTCCCCAGCCAACATTGAATGTTGATCCCCCTTGGGAGTGGTGAGAGTAGGAGGTGCTGTGCTTCTCTCCTGTATGGTCCCTGGGAATGCTGTCCATTGGAGGTTTCATTTCTACAAGGTTGGTGTTGAGATCATGCCCAGGGATGCAGGGTCAGCACACAGTGGTGTAGCGTATAGCACTATGGAAACTGGTGGTCACCTTTCCAACTGATCTATGCTCCATATCCCACAAACAACTCCAAAGAGCGCTGGGGAATATGCCTGTGAGTATGAGGGGGATGTGAGCGGGCGGTGGATTCTGTCCCCCAGGAGTGAGGTTGTCAATGTTGAGGTGAGAGGTGAGATTCTCCATCACTCTGAATGCCCCTAAAACATACCCAAGAGTAACATATACCCCAAACTTCCCCCTCCCACGGGACAGAAAGGTCCTTATAGCAACCTGTGAGATATAGAAATCGCTACAGAGACATCCATGCACAGAGAGTCAAAGAAGGACTCTAGATAGAATGATGTCAAGAGAAATATTGGTAAAGGCCAGATATTCTGTTGAGAGGCGATGTCTGTCTCTCCAGCTGTCCCAAACAAATCCTGAGGTACCTGATACTTCACCAGATGTTCTCCTCTCTACACATTTCAAATGAGTTTTTGGCTTTGGGAACTTGTGGTGGATATCTCTTTCGTCACCATCATCGGCATCATCTTCTTGATCTCCAACTGCTGCTGGCACAATGAAGATAACAGGCTTGCCAGTTGGCCCCCGCATTTTGCACCTCTCATTCTCATGTCATGGGAAATTTCCCAAACAAAGTATCCCATTTGTAATGAAATTTCTCCTCTTGATTATCAGCCCAAAATGGAAGGTCTGAGAATGTGTTCACTGTACAGATCTCCATCTTATCTCTCATCCCAATGGATCAGAAAGGATTCACATGTCAGATGCTGGGTACACTAGGTTCAATATCCACACACTGAGCCTCTGGGGTGGGATGTGGTAGACATGTAACAGCTGCTTAGCAACATTAAAGAACAGATAGGAACTTAAGAAGAATCTCACACTCAGGGGGAAAGGTAAAAGGTTTCACCAAGCTGGGACCTGGGATGCTCAGTTACTGGTGAAAGTGCCAGGATATCCATAATGGCTACAGTCTCATATGCCAACCACTGCACTCAAACTCACCTGCTCCGACTCATATCTAAGTGAAGTTGGGGTTTTTGCCTTTACTGTGTGTTTACTCTTAGGCTGCTTTGTTTTTATAATTGTGTCGTATGTTCAGATCTTCAAATCAGTGCTCAGGATCCCTTCTGAGCAGGGCCAACATAAAGCTGGTCTCCCTGTTTGTTTGCACTGGCATCTTTGCCTACCTGAAACCCACCTCCAGCTCCCCATCTGCTCTGGATCTTGTAGTGGCTGTTCTCTATTCCGTATTGCCACCAATGATGAATCCAATTATCTACAGCATGAGGAACAAAGAGATCAAAGCTGCCCTGAGGAGATTGACTGGGTGTAGGTAATTCACCAAGAATTAATTTTCTGTCTTTCTCTAATTAAAGTTTTCTTACATAGTATCTTTAAGTATTCATTAATGTCAGTTATTTCCATGACCACACAGCTTGCACACAGACAGGTCTGATTCTGATCTCAGTTGCACCAATGTAAATCCAGATTAACTCCACTGATGTCACTGCTGCTGGGTGATTTACACCAGTAGAAAATCTGCCATTGTGGGGGTCTCAGGCACTGGTGCCCCTTGGTCTCTCCTATTCTCTGCTGGTGGCACAGAACCATCTTGTCCTCTGAGGGCTGTGACACTTTGGTCTAATTTCAGTTGTTGAGTTTGGTGTGCAGGTGCTGGGTGGTGTTGGCATACAGCAGGTCAGACTGGATCATCTCTTCTGGCCTTGAACTCTATGACTCTGTGACTTTATGGATG
Source organism: Chelonia mydas (assembly GCF_015237465.2). Lineage (NCBI taxonomy): Eukaryota > Metazoa > Chordata > Testudines > Cheloniidae > Chelonia > Chelonia mydas. The sequence continues at coordinate 34,846,574 of NC_051254.2, read as the reverse complement.
TGCGTGGATGGGGAAGAGGAGAAGGGGCCACACAGAGAATAAACTCCAGTAGAGTCCATGGCGTTTCATTAGTACAACTGTCTGCAACACCCTGTCCTTCTGGCTGGGGGAGGTGACTCCAGCTCAAATGAAGCCCTTGATCTCTGCAGCCACGCAGTGTCACCATATAAACACCACCCATGGGCAGTGCGTGTTCTGAGGCCCCTCTGTGCCCCACCTAGAGGATAGGGGGCTGTTCCAGTGGCTTTCAGGCAACCTGGCTGTTAAGCTTAAGCTGTAGAAGCTCGTACTTTGGGCCCTAGATATGTCTAGATGAGTCCCCCGGGTGTCAGCCTAGATTAGCTGGTGATCCTCACATATGCACAAGTGGCCTGAGAACTTCAGGGGACCTAATTCCTGCACTAATCAGAGGCTGATGTTGCCTACCAACCTACTCTAGAACAGCAGCGGGAGTGAGACCTAAGAGGGGAGGGACTCCTTAGTGAATGGAGGAGAAGGTTTATTCCTGGATCATCTCAGACATGCCCATTCCTAGTCCCTCTGCACCCTGGAGACCAAAGATGCATGGAATGGGCAGGGGTGTGAGTCTTGCTCTCAGCTCAGGTTGGTAGAACTGGTCAAAGTAACTTGTCAATGGGAAATGGTTTCCTCAACCTGTTCGTGACAGATGCTGCTATGTCTTTAGCTAAGTTAAACAATCTGTCAATGGCTTAGAAAAATGTTTCCCAGCTCTTCCCTTGACTAGGTTGGCCACTGACACATTCCCAGAATACTGGATCTGACAGGTTGGATCACAGAACCCCCCTTGGGAACTGCCATCTGTTGTACCTGGACTTCTTCTGAGCCTGTCTTCTCTGCCAGCTTGGGACTTCAGTGCCTTGCCTGGTTTGAGCCAGACACGCTAGCCTGCTACAAACACAGACCCAGGTCTGAACCACATCTGCCAAAAGCTGCAGGCTTAACTGAAAACAGCTTAAGAAATGTTCCTGTCTCCAACAACTCAGGTACCCTACTCCAAATGGGGTCCAAACCCCAAATAAATTTATTTTGCCCTGTATAAAGTTTATACAGGATAAACTCATAAATTGTTCACCCTCTATAACGTGGATAGAGAGATATGCACAGCTGTTTGCCCCTCCCCCTAGGTATTAATGCTGACTCTGGGTTAATTAATAAGCCAAAAGTGATTTTATTAAATGCAAAAAGTAGGATTTAAGTGGTTCCAAGTATTAACATACACAACAAAGTGAATTACCAAGCAAAATAAAATAAAACACGCGAGTCTAAGCCTAATACAGTAAGAAAGTGATTCCAGATGAAATCTCACCCTCAGAGATGTTCCAGTAAGCTTCTTTTACAGATTAGCCTCCTTCTAGTCTGGGTCCAGCAATTATTCACAGCACTGTGGTTACTATCCTTTGTTCCAGTTTCTTTCAGGTCTCTTTTGGGGATGGAGAGGCTATCTCTTGAGCCAGCTGAGACAGAATGGAGGGATTTCCAGGGTTTTAAATAGACTTTCCCTTGTGGGTGAAAACCCCTTCTCCTCTCCTATGCAGAGTCCAGCAGCAAGATGAAGTTTTGGAGTTACCTGGGTAAGTCACATGTCCATGCATGACTCAGAGCTTTACCGGACGATGCCACATTCCCAGGAAAGCTCAGATGTGGACTGACATCTCTCAGAGTTCATTGTTATCTTAAGTGTTTCTGGATTGGGCACTTACTGAGAATAGTATTTTCTCAAGAAGCTGACCAACTGCTTCACTGAGGCGACTTAAAATCAAACAAGTACATAGCCAATACTCATAACTTTGAATAGAAAAATTATACAGGCATGCAAATAGGATGAATATATCCAGTAGATCATAACCTTTGCAGAGATATGTTACGTGGCACATCTAACATAAGACATATTCCAGTCATGTCATATTTACACTCATAACATATTTCTATAAAGTATTATGGGGTTTATTATTTCTATAAAGCAATGTCACTCCGAACTTTGTGGAACTTCTGGGAAAGCTGTGACCCGCCCCTGCCTCATGGCCATTCCTGCCAGTGTGACCTTGCATGCGTGTCCCCTCATCCATGATATTGGACAAAACCACGTCTGATTTTGTCTCAGTACTAGACAGGGGACAAACCACACAAAAAGGGGATTATCCAGCTTAAAACCAAATGAATGGCCAGCTACCTCGATCCGCCATGCTCACCTCTTCCGAACAGCTTCTGAATGGCTTTCTAGATACCTCCTCTACCTGGAATATGTTCAAACAAACTGGATCTCCTGCATTCTGTCCTAGAGGCACTGATGGCGGGTATATTGTCCACCAGTGAACATCGTGGCTTCTTTCTGGAGTAGGGCCTAATGGAGTTAAAGGAGTCCTTGGGAACTTGTGTTTGACTCCTTAGGCCTCTTAGAAAATCACAGCTCTGGTCTTAGACCAACCTCCTGTCTTCTCCCTAGATATGGCATCTCTGGGTTAGGTGTCAGACACACTGCCTTGGACAAGAGCACTTGCTTTATAGGTGAAAAGAAGGATTTAGTTCTCCAGGGCTCTCAATTAAGGACCAAACTAACACGAGACTGAAAAGAGGCTTTAGTCTAGAATTTTAAAGGTCCCTAGGGGGTTTGGACCATATGTCTCATCAATGGAAATTTTTGCAGAATATTCATAGCATGTAAGGCCAGAAGGGAGCACTAGATCACCCAATCTAGTCTTCTGACCGCCTACAGATCACAGGCCATTTACCCCTGTCTTGAGCCCAGTAACTTATGTTTGAAGAACTCATGTTCCAGAAGGGCATTCAGTCTTGATCTAAAGACATCAAGAGATGGAGAATCCACCACTGGCTTTGGTAAAAGCTGCCAAGGTGAATTGGACGTCCTGTCCCCATTGAAGGGAATTTTTAAAGATACTTAGGGAATATGATAGATTTGAAGTTCTGAGCCTTATTGTATTCGTGTCCCATCATATGATTTAGCATATGGCACAAGGGATTTTGCTGCTGTTTGATCATATCCTCAATAATAGTTGCCATACTGGGAAGGAAAAGAAGGCTGAGTGGGGACCTGATAACAGTCTTCAAACATGTTATGGGCTGTAATAAAGAGGATGGTGATCAATAGTCCTCCATGTCCATTGAAGATAGGACAAGAAGTAATGGGCTGAATCTGCAGCAAGGGAGATTTAGGTTAGAGATTAGGAAATGTTTTCTAACTCTAAGGACAGTTACATTCTGGAATAGGCTGCCAAGGGAGGTTGTGGAATCCTCATCATTGGAGATTTTTTGAAGAACAGGTTGGACAAGCAACTGTCAGGGCTGGTCTACATTTACTAGGTCCTGCCTCAGCTTCTCAAGGTCTTTTTCAGCCCCACATTTCTATGTTTCTGTGATTCTATGATATACCTAGAAAAGACAGGAATTAACTTTTCTTTATCAGGTGGGCTGGCGCCAGCCACAGAATCAGCAGAGATATGGGCATATTCTTCAAAGGGGAGGGCTATTCTTTCCAGGAATTAAAGATGGGATTTTCAAAGAGCCAGGCACCAGATTCCCCTTGGCTTCCAGTCCCTCCCAGCCCATCATCTCTGTGATTCTAGGATCTCTAGTGGATATCAAAGATCATGAGTCAATGGACCCACAGCTGCACACCAGGGTATCATTGCCCAGTATAGACACCTGCACTTCATCACTTAAGGCCCAGTTTTCAAAAGCGTTTAGGTGCCTGGTAGGTTTTCTAAAGGCCCTAGGCATCCAAAACTCATTGATTTCAATGGGAGTTAGCTGCCTAGTTGCTTTTGAAAAACCCACTAGGTGCCTAAATACCCCCTGGGGCTTGGATCCATAAAGAGACACAGGCGTGGTGACCCACAATGCGGAACACCTAACTTTTATGAAGGCTCATGTTTAGTCCATCCACCTGGAAACAGTCAGGGCACACCCTGACCGTTGTGTAGGAGCAACACATTGCTCCGTCCAAGGACGAGGACCAGATATGAACCCTGGGAAGTTAATTAAGGACAGTAATCGTGGGAAGCTTCCTTGGCCTGGCCTCAAGGCCTGAGAATTAGGATTGTAGTAGATAGAGGCTGAAAAATAAGAATATTAATCAAAGTCATGCATTCCTTTGTTGTGTCTCTTTGCGGTGGAAGTAGGTAATGCGCAGGGGGGAGAAATATAATAAAAGGGAAGGTGGAAAGCTGACAGGCAGCAGCCCATTTCAGCTGACCAGCTTGCTTGCTTGAATAAATCTGTGTTCTGTCTCATCATTGAACCGCCACACTTTTAGGTACCTATAAAATTACTGATACAACAATAGGGTCACACACAGCGTGAGTCAGGCCCCCCGGGCTCCCTATTTGATGGATAGGGAGAGACAGACACCTAAGAATGGGAGCCACAAAAACCAGCATTCTAGAAGGGGAGGCGCCTGAGCTAGCCGATGGGAGATGCCAAGGAGAGGAGTGTGTGCTAGCTCAGAGAGAGATGCCTATGTCCAGTCAGGGAGGCCCCTGTCTCTGCTAGTGAACCACGAACCAGGGGAAGATAGGCACGTGCTCGGTCCGGGGCCTGATCTGGTAGTACCCTATACTTGATGACATCAAATGGATACTCCCATATAATCAAACATATCTTGCCATCCCAAACCCCCAGCCAGCAAAAACATCTGGAACAAAGAAACAAATCAACGAACTAACAAAATACAGTACATCCTCTCTATAACGAACCCCTGGGGATCGAAGACATTTGTTCATTTAAACCAGGGATTCATTGTAGCAAAAGAGCCCTGCCTCTGGGGGCGTCAGCTGACACCTTGAGCCCCGTGGCCATGGCAGAGGCTGACAGCTCTTCCAGCCCTGGGTCGGTAGTTGGGGGCAGAAAGCTCCTCCGGCCTCGGGGCTGACGTGGGGGCAGAATTTTACTCCCCACCTTGAAAAAAGGAGAAGAGACAGAGACCCCATGAAGTCCACTAGTGACTTTGATATGGTAACTGATTTTATGTGGAAAGTGCTCTGATACCATGGTGATGGGTGGCAGTACAAAAGCCTCAGACTGATCGATCGATCAATAGATAGAGGGGTATGCATGGGGATGGATGGATAGCTAGACATTGATAAGTTCATGGAAGATAGGTCCATCAATGGCTATGAACCAAGAAGGTCAGGGATGCAACCCCATGCTCTAGGTGTTCCTAAGCCTCTGACTGCCAGATTCTGAGATTGGACAACATAGGATGGATCACTCAATAATTGTCCTGTTCTGTTCATCTGACATTGGCCACTGTGTGTAGACAGGATAATGGGCTAGATGGACCTTTAATCTGACCCAGTATGGCCATTCTTATGTTCTTAGCTAGACAGATAAATAGATTCTGATCTTATTTATATAGGTGTAAATTTATAGTAACTCCATTGACCTGAGTGGAGTTTTTCTAGATATTTACCAGTGTAAATATGTCAGTGTGCATATATGGATTGCAGTTATGTTCTCATGGAAACAATAATGTCCACAGCTGATTGTGTTTATAAAGAAACACAGAATGAGACAATGGTCCTGGGAGAAAGATGGCTATTTTACTTTTTGGACAATAGCCTTGACCCAAACATTTTCCAAACAGCAGCATAGATATCATTGTTCTTTGCTATAAATGATAGGATTCTTCATGGGAGGCACAACAGAATTAAAAAAAAAAACAGTCACCATGAGATCCAGACCTGAGATTGAGCTGGAGGTGGATTTAATATAGGCAAAGCTAGCAGTGCAAACAAACACAGACCACAATGAGGTGAGGGAGGCAGGTGGAGAAGGCTTTATGCCGGCTCTTCTCAGAGGGGATTCTCAGCACTGTTTTGAAGATCAGAACATAAGGCACAATTATATGACACTGAAAACTGGTAGAATGGGGTGGGCAGTTTTTACTCTGTCTTTACTCAGCCAAAACTCAGACTGGAGGAAATTCTGATCTCAAGGATGAAGCCAAAATAACTCCAATGACTTCAGCTCTACTCTGGTGTAACTGAGAACCCAGTCTGGCCCAACCAAAGTCTTGCTTGATTAAACACATATACGTAAATCAAAATTTGGCTCCTAAATAGGCTTGTTCAGCAATTTATAACTATAGATCAATACATCAGCTGCAGATATTCCAAACCCAATTGTCTTCTCTCACATACCTTGGAGAAAAGCAAAAATGCTACCCAGAAATAAGAACCTGGAGCTAATACACAGTGTGAATATTCCTGTGATTCACAACATGCATCTAGCCAGTGATTCCCAATTTTGTAGTTATACATTTGACTTTTCCCTTGGTAAGAGAAGAATTTTGCACTTGTCTTTATTGAATTTCCTCTTGTTGATTTTAGACCAATTCTCCAATTTATCAAGGTCATTTTGAATTCTTATCCTGTCCTCCAAAGTCTTTGCAACCCCTCCCAGCTTGGTGTCATCTGGAAGATTTATAAGCATATTCTGTCCTCTGTTATCCAAGTTGTTAATAAAAATATTGAATAATGGCCTTAAAAATGCCACCAGAATAGAGTTGCAGGTTTTGATCGTAAAACTATGGGTGGAGATTTTCAACTAGGGACTGGGATTCCCAATTCCCATTAAAACTAATTGGAATTTTGGTGGCCAAATATCTATAGGCAACCTTGAAAATCCCATCACTGGTCATGTTGGCCCCACCATGAACACAAAATAGCCTACATCGCCAAGAGAGAGATGGAGTTGTGTTACTCTGAGGTGTTGCCTAATTCAGCTAAAATCTCACCGAATTAATTTTTTTAGACCGGGTTAATAAATGGGGTAGAGGATCAGAATCCTCTTACTCTCTTCAAAAGATTCAAACTTTCTTTAAATAATTCATAGAAATTTAGAATTTTTTTAAAAAATCTACAATTTTGTGGGGTTTTTAGAGAAACTTTGTTCCCATTTTTGGTGGAGTTCAAATTAGATTAATAGATTCCAAGGCCATCAGGGACTGTCTAGTCTGACCTCCTGTATAACCCAGCCCAGAGAACATCCCCAAAACAATACCTAGAGCGGATCCTTTAGAAAAACATCCAATCTTGATTTGAAAGTTGTCAGTGATGGAATCTACAAAATAAGTAATTAATAATAAACTAAGTGACATATCCAAAGGGGATTAATGGAGCTGGGCACTCCTCTCCTGAAGAAAGCCAATAGGATTTAGACACACAAATCCAGTAGGTTCCTTTGAGTACTGCAGCCTGTCTGTATAATGAGAGCATGCAGTTACTTTGGAGTAGATAAAACTGTATGAGGGGTAGAAACTCACCTTCCTCACACCATAGACCATTCACTAGCTGAGGATGATGAGACTCCGCCATGGGCAGGTTATTTGAGAATTGTCCTCTATAGGGGCTCTTAGACTTTCCTCTGAATCAGGTGGTACTGGCCACTATCACGGGCAGAATACTGGACTGGATGGTCCAAACGTCTTACCCAGTTAGACAATTCCTATGACAAGCAGATGCTGTCAAATAAAATGGCAATGAATGTTGCACCCACATCAACTCAAACATATTTAATTTAGCTTTAATTAGTCATTATTAAAGCTGGCCAAAATGGAAATTATACTTTTGTGGGAAATATCATTGTTTTGTTTTCATAGAAACATCCCATAATATTGCTTTTGGATGGGGGGGTGGGCAAAAAATTGAAACTGAAGACTGAAAAGGGTTTGCTTCTCAATAAACTTCTCTAGTAAAAATGCCAGTTTATAGTAAATATTTTCAAGTTTTGGGAAAAGATTTCTGATATTGAAAACTTTTCCCCAAAAACCTGAAAAAGTATACCAAAGAGTTTTCCATCTCCAGGTTTTCATAAAACCAAAACCAACTTCCCCCGACCGACAAACAAAAACCCATAGAAAAATGAGTTGAAAATGAATTTCCCCACACCAAAATTATTTTCAATGACAAGCAATTTTTCTTCAAAAATCTGTTTTGTCAGGAAGATATTTTTGAGTATCTCCACCCATTTTGAATTATCCCCCAAGTTGTAACTATTATCTCCATTGGATGGATGACAAACTGAGGAAAGGAGCGGTGAAGAGACTGAACAAAGCCAGAGGAATAGTTGGGATCAGCTCTCAGGACACCTTGGACCTTAGCTTTTAAATTAATGAATTATCTGATAGTTGAACCTGATATGAGGGGCCCATAATATTAGGTAAGAGACACTCTCCACCCCAAGGAGCTAAAGCAGAAAAGACAGGAAAAGGGTGGGAGGGGAAAGACAGCCCCAGGGTATGATTTTCCCAAGGTAACGCAGCAGGTCAGCGGCAGGGCTAGGAATTGATCTGGAGTACAGTCCTGTGTGCCCATAATATTTGCCTCACAGTCTTTCCTCTAGATGGTGCTGCTAATTTTAACTGTGATTATCTTCGTTTCTGGAAACTCTTTAGGGAAGTAAAGGGCCAGAGAAATTAATTTTTGCCTCTGGGCTGTTGAGGGCTCCATGGACTGAGTCCCACAAGCCCTTAGAAAACAGACATGGATAAATCACCTTCCTGCAGCACCAACCTTTTTGACACACAGCTCATCTGCAGACAGCACAGATCTCAGTGTATTTCCAGCAGCTCAGCCTCAGTGCAGTGGGGGAGTGGCCTCTCATAATACAGTGATAGGGGCATTAAATAGAAAGATAGAGCGGTGTATGGGGCTAGAGAGAGAGGGGCAACCAATTGCAGTCTGTAGCTCGAGGAGAAAAGACATCTCAGTCTGGGAGGATTACATAAAGACCAACACCGAAAGTTTGCTATTGCAATGAAAAATATTTGGGGATTACAGAGTGGCTCTTGAAGGATGAAATTGTAAGTGACAATATTTTTTTTTATAGTTTCACTCTTAGCTCGATTTGGGGAAACAGAGGAAGTCCAAAGCATTTACCTTAGGAAAGAGGGGGCAGAATATTCATTCCTCAGTTTCCTTCTATTGGGAGTGGGGGAATTGATCAAATTGACACACATATATTTAGAATGGATTGAGGAGTTTACATTAAAATTGTCCAAAAATTGTGACAAACACTGTCAGCTTGCTGTTACTTTTCTCTCTGTATACATTAGTTTGTTTTTATTGCTGTTTATCTATCTGTTTGTACTTTTCTCTCTCAATTCATTTGTTTTTACTTCTCTATCTACCTCTTTGTGTTACTTCGGTGTTTCTCTCGCATTCTCTGTATCTGTTCTCTTCTTACTTGTGTGTTCTGTTAGTTTGTTGTTACATCTATCTATCTATCTATCTATCTATCTATCTATCTATCTATCTATCTATCTATCTATCTATCATCAGTTTGTGTCTAGTTCTCAGTTTATTGTTACTTCTGTCTATTAGATTGCTGCAAGGGCAGTTGAGTGAAGTGTGTTAGAGTAGTGGGGACTAGGATCCAGGACTCCTGGGTTCTATCCCCAGCCCTGGAAAGGGAGTGGGGTCTAGTGGGTATGAGTAGTGGGGACTGAGAGCCAGAACTCTGGAGTTTTATGCGTGGTTCTGGGAGGAAGTTCAGTCTAGTGTGTAGAGGAGAGGAAACAGAACGGGGGGGGTTCTATTTCTGTCTGTCATAAGGACTGTGGGACAGACACTCCTCATAACTTGAAGCTGAGTGGTTAGGGCGCTCAGCTGGCCTGTGACATACTCAGATTCAATCCCTCCCTCTGATTGATGTTGAAAAGGGATTTGAATTCTCATTTTACAGGACAGTGCCTGCGCAGCTGGGCTCCGGGCTGTTCTGAAATGAGACTGTCTCAGTCTCTCCTGTTGAAGCTGCTCCACTCTGTATCAATAATTAAATAGTCATTGGAGCAGGGACTTAAACTTGGCTCTTCCAGACACCAGGTGCGTGCCCCAAGTACCAAGCTGGAGAATCACTCTCACACATGTTCGCTGGCCCAGTGACTCTCCATTGTCACTCACAGCAGTCATTCCTGATGGCAGTGGAGAGTCACTGGGATGGAGGGTGAGATGCAGTCTGATGTAGTCATTAGAGGAGGGGACTGGGAGTCATGACACCTCACTTGTGTTCCCAGCTCTGGGATGGAGTTGGGTCCAGTGGGTAAAGCCAGAATTCCTGGCCTGTATTTCCAGCTCTGGGAGGGGTGTTGCATTTAGTGGGTTAGAGCAGGGGGCAAACTGGGAGTCAGGACTCCTGGGTTCTCTTCCAAGCTCTGGGAGGGAGTTTAGTTGAGTGGTTAGAGAATCAGGAGGGGAGCTGTAATGTCTGTCTCTCACAATGAGCATGGAAATCCGGCTAGAATGGGGGATGGGGCATCAGGGCTCCTGAGCTGTATTCCTGACTCGAGTTGACTGTGTAATTATGGCTGGGTTTGGTCACCTCCATGTGAGATGGTGCTCCCGTTTAGAGCAGTTTAAATGGGGAGTAATTCCATGGCCTGCAGTGAAATTACCCCACATTCGCACCAGTGCCCTGACAGCAGAATCTGGCCAGCCAGACCCCCGATTCCCCTTGGTAAACTGATGATAGTGACATTTATACAATGTGATCCAGAGTTTGGGCACATCTGGGTGACAGAGGTATACAAATACCTCAAAAGCAATTGTTCCTAATTCTCCTCTCTATCACCCTGGTGTAAATTAGGAGTAACTGCACTGGAGTCCTTTGAGCTGATTCTACTTTCTCTCATACCAGTGTAAATCATGAGTAAATCCACTGAAATCAGTGGAACTGTTTTCCCCATCCTCATTCCCATATTACACCAATCTTCACAAGCTAAGGGTCTGAATCAAGGAAATTAAGGTGGTTTTCACAAAAGGAGAGTTATTTAAGAGATCTAATCCTGGCCCTTGCTCTTGTCCTTCCCTCCACAGTCATCACACGATGTCCTGAGAAAGAAAATGTCCAACCGAACCACCGTGACCGAGTTCCTTCTCCTGGGATTCTCTGACATTTGGGAGCTGCAGATTTTGCACGTTCTGGTGTTTCTAGTGATTTACCTGGCAGCCCTGGTGGGGAATCTTCTTATCTTCATGGCCATAGCCTTCGACCACCACCTTCACACCCCCATGTACTTCTTCCTGATGAATCTGTCCATCGTAGATCTTGGCTCCATCTCTGTCACCATTCCCAAATCCATGGCCAACTCTCTCATGAACACCAAGTCCATTTCCTATGCTGGATGTGTTTCCCAAGTCTTTTTCCTCCTCTTCATGCTGGGAGCGGATTTTTCCCTTCTCACCGTCCTGGCGTATGATCGATATGTCGCCATCTGCCAACCACTGCACTATGAGGCAATGATGAACAGCAGAGCTTGTGTCCAACTTGCAGCTGGTTCCTGGATCAGTGGGATTCTCTTCTCTGTGTTACACACGGGGAACATGTTTGCATTGACCTTCTGTGGAGGCAACATGGTGGATCAATTCTTCTGTGAAATCCCCCAGCTACTGAAGCTCACCTGTTCTGACTCATATCTAAGTGAAATTGGGGTTATTGTCTCTAGTGTGTGTTTAGTCTTAGGCTTCTTTGTTTTTATCATTGTGTCATATGTTCAGATCTTCAAATCAGTGCTCAGGATCCCCTCTGAGCAGGGCCAACATAAAGCCTTCTCCACCTGCCTTCCTCACCTCACTGTGGTCTCCCTGTTTGTTTGCACTGGTGCCTTTGCCTACCTGAAACCCACCTCCAGTTCCCCATCTGCTCTGGATCTTGTGGTGGCTGTTCTCTATTCCGTATTGCCACCAATCATGAATCCAATCATCTACAGCATGAGGAACAAGGAGATCAAAGCTGCCCTGAGGAGATTGACTGGGTGTAGGTAATTCACCAAGAATTAATTTTCTGTCTTTCTCTAATTAAAGTTTTCTTACGTAGTATCTTTAAGTATTCATTAATGTCAGTTATTTCCATGACCACACAGCTTGCACACAAACAGGTCTTATTCTGATTTCAGTTGCACCAATGCAAATCCAGATTAACTCCGCTGATGTCACTGCTGCTGGGGTGATTTACATCAGCAGAAAATCTGGTCCAATTGTGAAGTTAAAGGGGTGCAGATTGTGTGTGCGAGAGGAATCAGAGATTCATTCTGTGCCAGAAAAATACCCGTTACACTGCTTGGCCACTTGCAGCCATTCCATGGCCACTGAAAACAATGATGGGAGTTGTCTTTCTTGCGTGTGTGTATAAACCAGGAGTGGCTTCATTGGAACTAAAGGAGTCAGACTGGTGTAAGACTGGGGTAGATCCTCAACACGTTCCATGGACTTTGGTGGCACTAAAGCAATTTGCAGCATCTGTGGATCTGGCCTATTCCCTCCAATGGAGCTGTATATCCATTGCCACCAGCTGGGGACTGGGTCCATTGTCTTATAAACCACCATTCATGGCCTAACCACAAGAGGGGGACAAGAAGCCAGACTGTGTCAGTCTACCTCACATGTACATTCAGGCGTGTGAGAGATGGAGAGACTGGCTAGAAATTACAGGGAGGTTTATAACCACCAGCAGGGTGAGGTTCTTGAGCAGCCTCCCAATAGGAGTTGTGGGGGGCAAATGACAAAATTTGTTTTAAGAGACAGCTGAACACATGTCTGAGTGGGATTGTATGACGGGGCTGTGGTGTTTAGATGTTGTTTAGAATATCATAGAATATCAGGGTTGGAAGGGACCTCAGGAGGTCATCTAGTCCAACTCCCTGCTCAAAGCAGGACCAATCCCCAACTAAATCATCCCAGCCAGGGCTTTGTCAAGCCTGACCTTAAAACCTTGAACTCTGTGACTTTATGGATGTGCGTGGATGGGGAAGAGGAGAAGGGGCCACACAGAGAATAAACTCCAGTAGAGTCCATGGCGTTTCATTAGTACAACTGTCTGCAACACCCTGTCCTTCTGGCTGGGGGAGGTGACTCCAGCTCAAATGAAGCCCTTGATCTCTGCAGCCACGCAGTGTCACCATATAAACACTACCCATGGGCAGTGCGTGTTCTGAGGCCCCTCTGTGCCCCACCTAGAGGATAGGGGGCTGTTCCAGTGGCTTTCAGGCAACCTGGCTGTTAAGCTTAAGCTGTAGAAGCTCGTACTTTGGGCCCTAGATATGTCTAGATGAGTCCCCCGGGTGTCAGCCTAGATTAGCTGGTGATCCTCACATATGCACAAGTGGCCTGAGAACTTCAGGGGACCTAATTCCTGCACTAATCAGAGGCTGATGTTGCCTACCAACCTACTCTAGAACAGCAGCGGGAGTGAGACCTAAGAGGGGAGGGACTCCTTAGTGAATGGAGGAGAAGGTTTATTCCTGGATCATCTCAGACATGCCCATTCCTAGTCCCTCTGCACCCTGGAGACCAAAGATGCATGGAATGGGCAGGGGTGTGAGTCTTGCTCTCAGCTCAGGTTGGTAGAACTGGTCAAAGTAACTTGTCAATGGGAAATGGTTTCCTCAACCTGTTCGTGACAGATGCTGCTATGTCTTTAGCTAAGTTAAACAATCTGTCAATGGTTTAGAAAAATGTTTCCCAGCTCTTCCCTTGACTAGGTTGGCCACTGACACATTCCCAGAATACTGGATCTGACAGGTTGGATCACAGAACCCCCCTTGGGAACTGCCATCTGTTGTACCTGGACTTCTTCTGAGCCTGTCTTCTCTGCCAGCTTGGGACTTCAGTGCCTTGCCTGGTTTGAGCCAGACACGCTAGCCTGCTACAAACACAGACCCAGGTCTGAACCACATTCACCAAAAGCTGCAGGCTTAACTGAAAACAGCTTAAGAAGTGTTCCTGTCTCCAACAATCAGGTATCCTACTCTGTATGGGGTCCAAACCCCACATAAATCCATTTTACCCTGTGTAAAGTATATACAGGATAAACTCATACATTTTTCACTCTCTATAATACTGATAGAGAGAAATGCTCAGGTGTTTGCCCCTCCCCCAGGTATTAATACATACTCTGGGTTAATTAATAAGTCAAAAGTGATTTTATTAAATGCAAAAAGTAGGATTTAAGTGGTTCCAAGTAATAAAAGACACAACAAATGAATTACCAAACAAAATAAAACAAAACACGCTAGTCTATGCCTAATATAGTAAGAAAGTGATTCCAGATGAAATCTCACTCTCAGAGATGTTCCAGTAAGTTCTTTTACAGACTAGCCTCCTTCTAATCTGGGTCCAGCAATTACTCCACCAATAGGGAGTCAGCCCCCAGGCTCCCTATATGACAGGTAGGGAGATACAGACACCTAAGAATGGGATCCACAAAAGCCAGCATGCTAGGAGGGAGGCATCTGAGCTAGCTGATGGGAGATGCCAAGGAGAGGAGTGTCTGCTAGCTCAGAGAGAGATGCCTAAGTCCAGTCAGGGAGGTCCCTGTCTCTGCTAGTGAACCATGAACAGGAGAAGATAGGCGCATGCTCGGTCCGGGGCCCGATCTGGTAGTACCCTATACTTGATGACATCAAATGGATACTTCGATCTAATCAAAAATACTTCGCCCTCCCAAATGCCCACCCACCAGAAACATCTGGAACAAAGAAACAAATCAACTAACCAACAAAATACAGTACACCCTCACTAGAACAAACCCCTGGGGATCAAAGACATTTGTTCGCTAAACCAGGGGTTCATTATAGCAGAAGAGCCCTGCTGCCGGGGGCAGCAGCTGACACCTTGAGCCCTGTGGCCATGGCAGAGGCTGACAGGTCTTCCAGCCCTGCGTCGGTAGTTGGGGGCAGAGAGCTACTCCGGCCTCGGGGCTGTCGTGGGGGCAGAATTTTACTCCCCGTCTTGAAAAAAGGAGAAGAGACAGAGACCCCATGAAGTCCACTAGTGACTTTGATATGGTAACTGATTTTATGTGGAAAGTGCTCTGATACAATGGTGATGGGTGGCAGTACAAAAGCCTCAGACTGATCGATCGATCAATAGATAGAGGGGAATGCATGGGGATGGATGGATAGCTAGACATTGATAAGTTCATGGAGGATAGGTCCATCAATGCCCATTAACCAAGAGGTTCAGGGATGCAACCCTGTGCTCTAGGTGTCCGTAAGCCTCTGTCTGCCAGATGCTGGGATTGGACAATACAGGATGGGTCACTCAATAATTGTCCTGTTCTGTTCATTCTCTCTGAAGCATCTGACATTGGCCACTGTGTGTAGACAGGATAATGGGCTAGATGAACCATTAATCTGACCCAGTATAGCCATTCTTATGTTCTTAGCTAGACAGATAGATTCTGGTCTTATTTATATAGGTGTAAATTTATAGTAACTCCATTGACCTGAGTGGAGTTTTTCTAGATATTTACCAGTGTAAATACGTCAGTGTGCATAAATGGATTGCACGTTATGTTCTCATGGAAATAATAATGTCAACAGTTGATTATCTTTATAAAGAAACACAGAATGAGACGATGGTCATGGGAGAAAGATGGCCATTTTATTTTTTGGAGGATAGCCTTGACCCAATCATTTTCCACAGGGAAGCATTGATATCCTTGTTCCTCATGCTATAAATGATTGGATTCATCATGGGAGGCACCAAGGAATAAAAGAACAGCCACCATGAGATCCAGTCCTGAGATTGAGCTGGAGGTGGGTTTAATATAGGCAAAACTAGCAGTGCAAACAAACACGGAGACCACAATGAGGTGAGGGAGGCAAGTGGAGAAGGCTTTATGCCAGCCCTGCTCAGAGGGGATTCTCAGCACTGTTTTGAAGATCAGAACATATGACACAATTATAAAAACAAAGCAGTTTAAGGCAAAGTACATGCTAAAGGCAATAGCCCCAATTTCACTGAGATAGGAGTCATAGCAAGCTGGGGGATTTCACAGAAGAACTGATCCATCTCATTGTCTCCACAGAAGATTATTGCAAATGTGTTTCCAGTGTGCAGTGCAGAATTCAGAACCCCACTGATCCAGGTACTGGCTGCCATTTGGACACAAGATCTCCTGTTCTTGATCTCCTCCAAGTCCACCTGTCCTCCATGTCAGGATAGATAGGTTTTGGCTGATTGGTTCAACTCTCACCCTGAATTTAAAGGCACTAGTCTGTATGAAACAAATTCTGAGGACTATCAGCTTTGCTGCTCACTCAGTTTTACGATCTGGCAGCTATCCCTCTGAAACAGAAATAAGAAGGTATAAAATAGAGTGCATGGATTTAAAATTTTCATATTATTGGACAATATTTGCATTCCCCAGTCTTTCTTAAAGCTCAGTTTCCAATTAAGATGAGTGACGGGGGAATCAGTCCCATTGTCTCCAGTGGGGTTACTCCTGATTTACACCAGGGTGAGTGAGAGGGAAATCAGTTGACTGCAGTGGAGTATTTCTACCTTTTCTTACAATTGGTGTGTTTTGGTGCTGATTTATTGTGCCCAGCTAGAGATCAAACCAGGGCTCAGATCCTCATGCCAGGGTCTCCAAAGCTCAAGGGCCACTCCAGCAGAGTGCAGTCCACCCACTGGCCCTCAGGGAGAAATAAAGTGACAGCGATATTAGCCACAGTGTTTAGTTCTCAGTTAGGCGTGTCAGCCTTTGAAGTGCTTGGAGTCGCGCCAAACAGATTGCACTGTGCATATGCATGGCGAGAGGAGGAGCTGGTTGAAAACTGTTTCTGACTTTCAGCCTCATAGCTGCTGAAAGGAGAGTGTTCTGGCCAACAAACATAGGCCCTGTGAGTTAAAATCTAACCCTGGACAGAAATCTGTGACTGAAAACAGGAGGCATCTGCCTCTGTTGAAGGGTGTCACTTGAGCACAGCCGAATATTGAGAAGGTGCTGAAACTATTTTTGAAATGAAAATAAATAACCCATGCAGATGCTCACTGGGTGGGGGGAGGGTGATTTGGGGTGGAAGAGTTGGTGGGAAAGGCAGAGAGGAGTTTTGGGGGCAGTGAGAGGCAGGGTGACTGTGGGGAGGAGGATAAATGAGGAGGGTGGATAGGAGATGGTTTGGGGGTCAGGAGATGGGGTGGGATGGGACACTGGGAAGGGGCGAGTGACAGCAGTCTGGGGGGAAATGGGGACAGGAGCACCTGACAGCCCCACATTCTCCTCCCATGTCTGTGCCAATATCTGGGGGTTCCCAACCCATCTGTGGGGGTCCAACCCTCCCTGCTCCCCTCTCGTGATCTTGGGGGCTTTGCCCTTGCCCTTCTGGGTGGCTAAACCAGTCTCCCTAAATCCTTCCCCATGCATGCTGGGTCTAGGGAAGTGCCACCCCTTGGGGTGTGAAGCGAAGAAGAGGCAAATGGGAAGTGTGCACCGACAATACCGTGAAGACCCTGCTGGCACTGGGGTGGCTGGTACGAGCGGAGCAGTTCAAACCTCTTGGAGTGATTGTTTCAGGGTGCACTGTTTGCTGGAGGGGTTCTCACTCAGCTCAGAATAGCTCATTAAGATGAACAGGTCACTTCACTAAGCCTCCAATGCGGCCGATGGATGCGTCCGGCTTTGTGCTACACTAATGGAAAGTTCTGGGGATGGATCTGAGGGGAACCCAGACAGGCACAGAATACAGCTCCTGTCCAGAAAAATGTGGTGGTTCTGAAAAGAGTCTTTTGCTTCTCTCGTCATCCATATCCATCCATATCATAACTATTCCTTTGAAACAGAAATAAACATGGTTGCAATAGAACGAAAGGATTGGAAATTGCTGTATTATTAAAGATATAAATGTTTCCCACCTTTGCTTAAAGCTCAGTTTCCAAATAGCGGCAGTCAGAGATTTTTTGTCCACTTATTTTAAAAAATGGGATTTTCAATTAAACAGGAAATGTCCAGGGGAAATGTCTACTATTCTTGAAAAAAAAAAACACTTTTGTTTGTTTGTTTCTTTTCTTTTCGCAACTGAAATCCCCAATTTTCTTTTGTTTACAAATTAACATTTTCAATTTACAGCAGGTTTTAGTTAAAAATAAATTTGTTTTTGATTGCCAAATCCTGAAAAGTTTTCTGATTTCGGATTTCTGATGTAGTCAAAATTTTGCACTTATTTTTTTTTTCTAGCTGTATGACTAAAGTGATAGTTAAAGCCTTAAAGAGTTAAAATTGTGATTTAAGTTTAAGGCCTTACATTTGCTCTGTAAATTAATCCCCAAATATATTTCATTGAAATAGTGAATTTACTGTGCTGGTCATTGTGGATTTTTCCCCAGATTGTGAAGCATTCAATCCTCCAGCTCCAGGGTTCTTTGGTCATTATTTCTCTACCTAGAAGACAAAGACACAGCTACCTAAGAGCCCTTTCACCCCTCACTCACAGGTGCTGGAACTATGGGTGCTGGGGGTGCTGCCACACCCCCTGGCTTGAAGTAGTAATAACAACCCAAATACATGGTTTCCACCTTCAGTACCCCCACTATGAAAATTGTTCCAGCACCACTGCCCTCACTCTGAGAATGAACTGACTGAACTCGATTCAAACCTGTTGCTCTCTGCAGATGAGCTGTGTGTAGCTGATTTTGAACTTCACTGACATTAGAAGACTGATGCTGTAGAAGGCTGTCTGTCCATGTCTATTTCCTAAAGGCTTGAGGGACTCACTCCCTGAAGCTCTGCACATCTCAGAAGCTGAGGCCCAGAGGCAAAAGTTCATAAATTAATGGATTTCAAGCAAAAGGTGCCATTATGATCCCCTAGTCTGACCCCTGCATGGCACAGGCCATAGGATCTCCACCAGGGTACCCTGACTCCAGCCCATCTTCTAATCTGTGGGCCAGGATTACAAAGGGATTTAGGCACCTAAAGATGGAGACAGGCACCTAAAGAGATTTATCAAAGTTCCTAAGTGAGCTAGATGGCTAAGTCCCATGGACATTCAATGGTAGTTTCGTGCCTAACCTGCTTATCTGCTAAGGTAAATACCACTAAGTACCTATCGCCATCTCTATGTGCCTAAACCCCTTTGTAATATTAGCCCTGCATCTATCTTGATCTCTTCCAGGGTCTCCACATGTCAAGGTCCTTCCCCACTCTGAACTCTAGGGTACAGATGTGGGGACCTGCATGAAAGACCCCCTAAGCTTATTCTTACCAGCTTAGGTTAAAAACTTCCTCAAGGTACAAACTTTGCCTTGTCCTTGAACCCTATGCTGCCACCACCAAGCATGTTAAACAAAGAACAGGAGAAGTGCCCACTTGGAAATGTCTCCCCCCAAAATATCCCCCCAAGCACTACACCCCCTTTCCTGGGGAAGGCTTGATAAAAATCCTCACCAATTTTCATAGGTGAACACAGACCCAAACCCTTGGATCTTAAGAACAATGAAAAGGCAATCAGGTTCTTAAAAGAAGAATTATAATTAAAGAAAAGGTAAAAGAATCACCCCTCTAAAATCAGGATGGTAAATACCTTACAGGGTAATCAGATTCAAAATATAGAGAATCCCTCTAGGCAAAACCTTATGTTACAAAAAGACACAAAAAGAGGAATATACATTCCATCCAGCACAGCCTATTTTACCCACCATTAAACAAAAGGAAATCTAATGCATTACTAGCTAGATTATTTACTAACTTTTTACAGGAGTTCTGAGCTGCATTCTTGATCTGTTCCCAGCAAAAGCATCACACAGACAGACAGACCCTTTGTTCCCTCCCTTCCAGCTTTGAAAGTATCTTATCTCCTCATTGATCATTTTGGTCAAGTGCCAGAGACATTATCTTAGCTTCTTAACCCTTTACAGGTGAAAGGGTTTTGCCTCTGGCCAGGAGGAATTTAAAGGTGATTACCCCTCCCTTTATATTTATGACAGCACGTCTTTTGAATTTCAGAAAAATGAAGGCTGGAATTTGCAAAGGAGCCTAAGGGAGTAAGGCATGTACATCTTGAGCACCTATCTCCCTTAGAATCCCTTGAGAATCCCAGCCTCAAATGATAACAAGTACATCCACACAGCAGGGGTGAGAGGTGACCAAGACTCTAGAGCTCCTGAGATCTAAGCCCAGGTAGTCAACTGAGGTCCTGCACACTCTGTGCCTCAATTTCTCCAACTGTATCATGGGAGTTAATTACTGAGCGTCGATAGGTAATTCACAATGAATCATTTATTTAGTCCTGACCCACAATTTATTTTCTCCATGTAGATACTTATAAACTATGATCAAATCATCCCTGTATGTTTTCTTTGTTAAGCTAGTTGTTAATTAATTTTTTTTAATAGAAAATTGTGTTTTCAATTAAACAATTTTTTTTTCTCAGAATCCGTCTACTTTCCTGGAAAAATTTGATTATTCCTGGAAAGAAAGAAAATTTTGGTTTAGATTGGATGCATCCAATGAAGTGAGCTGTAGCTCACAAAAGCTTATGCTCAAATAAATTTGTTAGTCTCTAAGGTGCCACAAGTACTCCTTTCCTTTTCATTTGATTGTGACAGTCAGTGAAGCAAAATCTGCTGAAGAAAGGGAGAAAGATTTGGGCAACGCATCCAGAATAAGAAATCAACCTGAGTGAAATGGCCATGGATTTTGGAATGGTGACAGAGAGGGAGCTTAGGTCTAGTATCATTCCTGGGCAAGAAAACAGGAGGGTGATGTTATGCAATGAGACTCTCAAACACAGGAAGAAACATAAAACAAGACGTCACACATATTCAGATGGGCCATTCATCCCAACAGAAGCTGAAGATCAGCTACAGAAAAACTATGCCACCATGAATTCCTTCCAACTTCTGTCCCCAGTGGGAATGAATCGCTCTATTGCCATAGAAGTTACACTGTAATTAATCCCAAAGGAGAAAGGCCTAGGAAAGAGCAGACTGGTTAGGAACATTTGACTCTTGTTCAGTTCAGATTCACAGGCAAAGAATACGGATTTGGCCCTTAGTTGTTAGTGTTTGCCTCTGAGTATAAAGCAGCTGAGGCTCTTCTGTCAATAAGCTTGTCATAAATATAAAGGGAAGGGTAAACCCCTTTAAAATCCCTCCTGGCCAGAGGAAAAATCCTCTCACCTGTAAAGGGTTAAGAAGCTAAAGGTAACCTCGCTGGCACCTGACCAAAATGACCAATGAGGAGACAAGATACTTTCAAAAGCTGGGAGGAGGGAGAGAAACAAAGGGTCTGTGTCTGTCCGTACGCTGCTTTTGCCGGGGATAGAACAGGAATGGAGTCTTAGAACTTTTAGTAAGTAATCTAGCTAGGTATGCGTTAGATGATGATTTCTTTAAATGGCTGAGAAAAGAACTGTGCTGAATAGAATGACTATTTCTGTCTGTGTCTTTTTTGTAACTTAAGGTTTTGCCTAGAGAGATTCTCTGTGTTTTGAATCTAATTACCCTGTAAGCTATCTACCATCCTGATTTTACAGAGGTGATTCCTTTACCTCTATTTACTTCTATTTCTATTAAAAGTCTTCTTGTACGAAAACTGAATGCTTTTTCATTGTTCTCAG
This sequence comes from Chelonia mydas, assembly GCF_015237465.2. Classification (NCBI taxonomy): domain Eukaryota; kingdom Metazoa; phylum Chordata; order Testudines; family Cheloniidae; genus Chelonia; species Chelonia mydas. Next base: position 34,825,198 of record NC_051254.2, on the reverse strand, counting down.
ATCCAAGGGTTTGGGTCTGTGGTCACCTCTGCAAATTGGTGAGGATTTTTACCAAACCTTTCCCAGGAAGTGGGGTGCAAGGGTTGGGAGGATTTTGGGGGGAAAGATGTGTCCAAACTACGTTTCCCAGTAAACCCAGTTAGAGTTTGATGGTGGCAGTGGATATTCCAAGGACAAAGGATAAAATTAATTTGTACCTTGGGGAAGTTTTAACCTAAGCTGGTGAAAGTAAGCTCAGGAGGTTTTCATGCAGTCCCCACATCTGTACCCTAGAGTTCAGAGTGGGGGAGGAACCTTGACAAAGCTCTTAGCTAAAAATCACATCTCTGTGCTATAAATACATATTTATTTCTGCAACCCCCTTGGGACACCCACTAGGCCTCAGCCCTGCCTGTTTTTAGCCAAGGGTCCTTCCAGGGATGTTGCCATCGGGTAAGATCCAGGGGAGGTGCTGTTGCCCCTCTTTGGGGTGAGGGTCAGCTAGGGCAGATTGTCAGGATGGTTTATAAAATCCCCCAGCTCCTCAAACTCCCCAGCTCTAATTCAGAACTCAGTGAGACTACGTATCTTGCCTTTGGTATGTCTTTAGCCTTCACCTGTTTTGTTTTAATAATTGTGTCATATGTTCAGATCTTCAAAACAGTGCTGAGAATCCCCTCTGAGCAGGGCCGGCATAAAGCCTTCTCCACCTGCCTTCCTCACCTGGCTGTAGTCTCCGTGTTTGTTTCCACTGGCATCTTTGCCTACATTAAAAACCCACCTCCAGCTCGACATGAGGTCTGGATCTCCTGGCGACTGTTCTCTACCCTGTGGCACCGCCAATGATGATTCCAATCATCTATAGCCTGAGGAACAAGGAGATCAAAGCTGCCCTGTGGAAAATAATTGGGTCAACGCTATTCTCCAAAAAATAAAACGGCCATCTTTCTCCCATGACCGTCATCTCATTCTGTTTTTTATAAATATAATCAACTGATGACATTATTGTTTCCATGAGAACCTAGTGTGCAATCCGTTTATGCACACTGAGGGATTTACACTGGTAAATATCCAGACAAATGCCCCTCAATTCAATGGAGTTACTATAGATTTACACTAACATAAATATCAAAATCTATCTATCCCCAGCCACACCCATCTATCTATCTGTATGTGGCTTTTATACTGCTGCCCATCACCATGCTATCTGAGCACATTCCACATAAAATCAGTAGACATATCAAAGTTTTCAAGGGGTCTAAGGCTCTTCACCGTTTGGGCAGAGGGGTAAAAATTGTACTTGGGATACGAGTGTGTTTGTTTCTTTGCTTGACTGTATCTTCTGGGTTTTTTTGTTTTGTTTTGTTGATTTTATTCTTTGGTTGGTTGATTCATTTCTTTGTGCCAGATGTTTTTGGGGGTGGGAGTTTGGGAGGGTGGGGTCTTTTTGATTCAATGGCAGTATCGGTTTTTTAACATCTAGAATTGGGTGTGTCAATGTGTCGTCTCTTCAATGGGGTTTTCTGAGAGAGCTGAAGGCTTGTTTTGACAATGGTGAACGGGAGGAAAAGAGTTTCTGTAGGCATCTGGCTGATTTTTCAGCAGGTGCACCTGGGTTCAGCACCTGCAGTTATTCCCTGGAGTAAGTTGAGCAACCAGCTGGCCTTTTCCAAACAAATTATGATTTATTTACCACCATAATAGAGCATCACATAAAAGAAAATATTGCAGATATCATCACACCAATGGCTTTGGTAGGGTAAACATTTGGCCTCATTATCCAGAGCCAGTTTGTCTTTAGGAAACAATGGAAAACTTTTCACTTCAGAAAATCCTTTTCACCATAGGAATAACACAACATTCATTGATTTATTTAAATAAAAATAATAAAAGGATCCCTAGACAAGGCTCCAGGCAGCCTGACCCATTCATAAAGTCACACAGTCACAGAGTTCAAGTCCAGAAGGGACCACCAGATCATCCAGTCTGCACACCCACACACTACACCCAACAGGTGAAACGAGACCAAAGTAAATGAGACCCACAGGAGACCAGATGGTTCTGTGCCACAGGCAGAGAACAGGAGGAACTGAGGGCACCAGTGCCCGACCCCCCCTCCCCGCAATGGCAGGGAGATGATTAAGTGAGAGACCCAGATAATCCTGGCAAGTGATCCGCACCCCACACACTTCAGAGGAAAGACAACCCCCCCCCACCCCCCACCAAAGACAACACCAATCTGAGCTGGGGGAAAATTCCTTCCCAACCCCACAAATGGTGATGAATTAGACCTTGAGCATGTAAGCAAGAAACAGCCAGCAAAGCACCTGAGAGAAAGAGAATGGCTGAGAATGCAGAGCCCTGGCACATGCCACGCAATGTCCCATCTCCAGGCATGGCCATCCCCAATGCTTCAGTGGAAGGAGATAAAAAACCCACCCAGAATGCACTGGGGAGGGGGGGATGCCTTCCTGACCCTTGCCAGTGGCCAGATGAAACCCTGAAGCATGAGTTTTAGGAACATAAGACATAAAGCGAAAGTAAGCCCTGCCCCCCACCATCACAAGGAATCCCATCATACAATCACACTCATAAAATTTGTCCAGCTTTCTTAAAACTAATTAAGTTGTTTGCCCCACAACTCCTATTGGGAGGCTGCTCCAGAAACTGCACCCCCGCTAATAGTTGGAAACCTTCCTGTAATTTCTAGCCAGTATCTGGATCTCTCACACTCCCAAATGTACACTCGATCCAGGCTAACACGGTGTGGCTTCTTGTCCCCATCTAGTGGGTAGACCACATATGTCAGTTTATGAGCCTAGAAGGCTTTGTCCTTCAGTGCAGGCTCATGCCTGAAACTCTGAAAGCCCTGGGTTCAAATCTCTGCAAATTATCTGTGAAGGGACATTGTTATAGTGTTACACATAGAAGCACACAAAATAGACGCTTCCCTCCCTCTGCACACACAACTACTCAACATATACACAAACATGCCAAAACACACTAGTGTAGAGTCCAGATTTGCTCCCGTGTAACTGAGATCAGAATACAGCTCTAAAGGCTCAGCTGCAAAGTGAGAAGGCTGCAGTAACTGAAAGAAATGTGGCCACTCTGCAATAAATATACATGTCAAACCCCAACTGGTATAAATTGGCCTAGCTCCAATAAAGTCAATAGGCCTGATTCCCAAATGCCGTACATTGGTTTAGCTCCATCCAAGTCAACATTGATTTAATGAGGATCCACCCCAAATGTCTTCTGTCACATATACCAGTTTAACACCAGTCTGACTCCTTTGGTTCCAATGAAGCCATTTCTGATTTATACACACACAGGCAAGAAAATCCTCATCCTTGTTTTTAGTGGCCATGAATCAGGTACAAATGGCCAAGCAGTCTACCAGGTATTGTTTTGGCAGAGAATGAAAGTCTGATTCTTCTCACATGCAGAGTGTACACCAATTTAACTCCACAACTGGGCCAGATCTTCTGCTGGTGTAAATCAGCCCAGCTGCATTAACATCAGTGGAGTTAATCTGGCTTTGCAACAGTGCAGCTGAGATCAAAATCTGACCTGTGTGAGTGTAAGCTGTCATGGATATAATTGACTTTAATGAAGAGGGAAAGCGAGGGAACGTTTATTGTGGAAAGGCAGAAAATTAATTATTGGTGAATAACTTCCACCCAGTCAGTCTCCTCAGGGCACCTTTGATTTCCTTGTTCCTCATGCTGTAGATGATCGGATTCATCACTGGTGGCAGCACGGAATAGAGAACAGCCACCACAAGATCCAGAGTAGATGGGGCACTGGAGGTGGGTTTCAGGTAAGCAAAGAAGCCAGTGAAAACAAACAAGGAAACCACAATGAGGTGAGGAAAGCAGGTGGATAGGGCTTTATGCCGGCCCTGCTCAGAGGGGATTCTGAGCACTGTTTTGAAGATCTGAACATATGACACAATGATAAAAACAAAGCAGCCTAAGGCTAAACATATACTAAAGGCAAGAACCCTAACTTCACTCAAATATGAGTCAGAGCAGGTGAGCTTGAGTAGCTGGGGGATTTCACAGAAGAACTGATCCACTATGTTGCCATTACAGAAGGTCAATGCAAACGTGTTCCCGGTGTGTAGCACAGAGTAGAGAATCCCACTGATACAGGCACTGACTGCAAGTTGGACACAAGCTCTGCTGTTCATCTTTGTCTCATAGTGCAGTGGTTGGCAGATGGCGACATATCGGTCATACGCCATGACGATGAGAAGGGAAAAATCTGCTGTCAGGAAGGAGAGAAGGAAAAAGACTTGGGCAACACATCCAGCATAGGAAATGGACTTGGTGTTCATGAGGGAGTTGGCCATGGATTTGGGGACAGTGACAGAGATGGAGCCAAGGTCTACGATGGAGAGATTTATCAGGAAGAAATACATGGGGGTGTGAAGGTGGTGGTCGAAGGCTATGGCCATGAAAATAAGAAGATTCCCCACCAGGGCTGCCAGGTAAATCACTAGAAACACCAGAACGTGCAAAATCTGCAGCTCCCAAATGTCAGAGAATCCCCGGAGAAGGAACTCGGTCACGGTGGTTTGGTTGGACATTTTCTTTCTCAGGACATCGTGTGATGGCTGTGGAGGGAAGGACAAGAGCAAGGGCCAGGATTAGATCAGTTAAATAACTCTCCTTTTGTGAAAACCACCTTAATTTCCTTGATTCAGACCCTTGGCTTGTGAAGATTGGTGTAATATGGGAATGAGGATGGGGAAAACACCCCACTCACTCCAATGGAGTTACTCCTGATTCACACTGGGGTGATGGAGAGGAGAATTAGGACCAATTGCTTTTGAGTAGGGCTGTCAATTAATTGCAGTTAACTCAAGCGATAAACTCAAAACCAATTAACTTGATTAAATTAATCGTGATTAATCGTGGTTTTAATCGTACTGTTAAACCATAATAGAATACCAATTTAAATTTATTATAAATGTTTTTGGATGTTTTTCTACATTTTCAAATATATTGATTTCAATTACAACACAGATTACAAAGTGTACAGTGCTCACTTTATATTATTTTTGATTACAAACATTTGCTTACTTTAACTTGCTGGCAAGAATACTGTGGGAAACTGAATCAAAAGCTTTGCTAAAGTCAAGATACAATTCAAATCTTTTCTCATCATCAGTTAGCCTTTTGTTTATTTTTTTATAGTGCAAATCTTTGTAATCAAAAATAATAATATAAAGTGACCTCTGTACACTTTGTATTCTGCATTCTAATTGAAATCAATATATTTGAAAATGTAGAAAAACATCCCAAAATATTCAAAATAAATTTCAATTGGCATTCTATTATTGTTTAACAGTGCAATTAAAACTGCAATTAATTGTGATTAAATTTTTTAATCATTTGACAGCCCTACTTTTGAGGTTCATGTATATCTTTGCCACCCAGAGGTGGACGAGCTCTGGATAACGGTATATAAATGTGACTATCCTCAGTTTACCGAGGGGAATCGGGGGCCTGGCTGGCCAGATTCTGCTGTCAGGGGCACTGCTGTGAATGTGGAGTAATTTCACTGCATGCCATGGAATTACTCCCCATTTAAACTGCTCTAAACGGGAGCAGCATCTAGCATGGAGGTGACCGAGCCCAGTCATAATTACACAGTGAACTCTAGTCAGGAATACAGCCCAGGGGTCCTGACACCCCATCCCCCGTTCTAGCCGGGATTCCACTCTCACTGTGAGAGACAGACATTACAGCTTCCCTCCTGATTCTCTAACCACTCAACTAAATTCCCTTCCAGAGCCTGGAAGAGAACCCTGGAGTCCTGACTCCCAGTTTGCTCCCTTCTCTAACCCACAAGCCAAGAGTTCTGGATCTGCCCACTGAGCTGAACTCCATCCCAGAGCTGGGAACACAACTGAGGTGGCTGGACTCCCAGTCCTCTCCTCTAATCACTACCTTTGACTGCATCTCAGCCTCTCTCTGGCCAATGACTCTCCATGGCCATCAGGAATGACTGCTGCGAGTGACAATGGAGAGTCATTGGGACAGGGAATTCTCCAGTGTGGTAATTGGCGCACTCATCTTGTGTCTGGCACAGCCAAGTTCAAGTCCCTGCTCCAGTGACTACTTAATTATTGATACAAAACGGAGCTGCCTCAACAGGAGAGAATGAGAAAAGTACCTCTCTAGGTAACCCATTACAGTGCTTCACCACCCTCCTAGTGAAATACTGTTTCCTAATATCCAACCTGGACCTCCCACACTGCAACTTGAGACCACTGCTCCTTGCTCTGTCTTCTGCCACCACTGAGAACAGCTGAGCTCCATCCTCTTTGGAAGCCCCCTTCAGGTAGTTGTAGGCTGCTATCAAATCCCCCCTCACTCTTCTCTTTTGCAGACTAAATAACCATCAGCATCTCCTCGTAAGTCATGTGCCCCAGCCCCCTAATAATTTTTGTTGCCCGCCGTTGGACTTTCTCCAATTTGTCCACATCCCTTATGTAGTGGGGGGACCACAATTGGATGCAATATTCCAGGTGTGGCCTCACCAGTGTCGAATAGAGGAGAATAATCACTTCCCTCCATCTGCTGGCAATGCTCCTACTAATGCAGCCCAATAGGCCATTGGCCTTCTTGGCAACAAGGGCACACTGCTGACTCATATCCAGCTTTCTCATCCACTGTAATCCCCTGTTCCTTTTCTGCAGAACTACTGCTTAGCCAGTCAGTCCCCAGTCTGTAGCAATGTAAGGGATTCTTCCTTCCTAAGTACAGGACTCTGCACTTGTCCATGTTGAACCTCATCAGATTTCTTTTGGCCCAATCCTCCAATTTGTCTAGGTCATTCTGGACCCTATCCCTACCCTCCAGTGTATCTACCTCTCCCCGCAGCTGAGTGTCATCTGCGAACTTGCTGAAGGTGCAATTAATCCCATCATCCAGATCATTAATAAAGATGATTAACTAAACCAGCCTTAGGACCAACCCCCGGGGCACTCCGATTGATACCAGCTGCCAACTAGACTTTAAGCCATTAGTCACTACCCACTGAGCCTGACAACCTAGCCAGCTTTCTATCCACCTTTTAGTCTATTCACTAATCCATACTTCTTTAATTTGCTGGCAAGGATACTGTGGAAGACCATATCAAAAGCTTTGCTAAAGTCAAGATACAATTCAAATCCCTGCTCATCATCAATCAGAAGGAAGGTTTGAACCTGGGTCTGTCACATGCCAGCTTAGTACCCTAACCACTCAGCTTCAAGTTATGGGGGCAAGGGGTGCCTGTCCTTATGAGAGACAGAAATGGGACTCAGTAGTTCTGGTTCCTCTCTGCCTGCTCTCTACACTGGAGTGAACTTCCTCCGAAACCCACAAATAGAACCCAGGACTCCTGGCTCTCAGTCCCTACAACTCTAACCCACTAGGCTCCACTCCCTTCCCAGAGCTGAGGAGAGAACCCAGGAATCCTGGATCCCAGCCCTGCTGCTCTAACCCACTAGACTCAACTCCCCTTGCAGCAATCTAATAGACAGAAGTAACAATAAACATGGAAAAAAGAAAGAGGAGTACTTGTGGCCCCTTAGAGACTAACAAATTTATGTGAGCATAAGCTTTCGTGGGCTAAAACCCACTTCATCGGATACATGCAGTGGAAAATACAGCAGGAAGATATATATATATATATACACAGAGAACATGAAAAAATGGGTGTTGCCATGTCCACTATAACGAGAGTGATCAGTTAAAGTGACAAGTATCAGACGGGTAGCCATGTTAGTCTGGATCTATAAAAGCGGCAAAGAGTCCTGTGACGCCTTATAGACTGACAGACGTATTGGAGCTTAAGCTTTCGTGGGTGAATACCAGCTTCGTCGGATACATGTCAGTTAAGGTGAGTTATTATCAGCAGGAGAAAAAAAAACCTTTTGTAGTGATAATCAGGATGGCCCATTTCCAACAGTTGACAATGAACATAGAGATAAGGAAAGAGAGCGAGAACTAGACACAAACTGACGGATAGATAGATAGATAGATAGATAGATAGATAGATAGATAGATGTAACAACAAACTAACAGAGAGACACAAGTTAGAAAAGAACAGATACAGAGAGTGAGAGAGAAACAAAGAACTAACACAAGCTAACAGGTAGATAGAGAAGTAAAAACAAACTAATTGAGAGAGAAAAGTACAAACAGACAGACAGACAGCAATAACAACAAACTAATGTATACATAGAGAAAAGTAACAGTGAGCTGATAGTGTTTGTCAAAATTTTTGGACAATTTTAATGTAAACTTCTCAGTCCATTCTAAAAAATATTTGTGTCAATTTGATCAATTCCCCCACTCCCAATAGGAGGAAACTGTGGCATGGATATTCTGCCCTCTCTTTCCTAAGCTAACTGCTTTGGATTACCTCAGTTTCCCATGCCCAAATCGAGCTAAGAGTGAAACTCTGAAAAAAAATACATATTGTCATTTACAATTTTGTCCTTAAACAGCCACTCTGTAATCCCCAAATATATTTCATTGCAAGAGCAAACTTACAGTGCTGGTCTGTGTGGAATCATCAGACTGAGATGTCTTTTCTCCTCGAGCTACAGACTGCAATTGGTTGCCCCTCTCTCTCCAGCCCCATACACACCGCTCTATCAATCTCTCTGTCTAATGCTCCTATCACTGTATTATGAGAGGCCATTCCCCCACTGCACTGAGCCTGAGCTGCTGGAAATACACTGAGATCTGTGCTGTCTGCAGATGAGCTCTGTGTCAAAAAGATTGGTGCTGTGGGAAGGTGATTTATCCATGTCTGTTTTCTAAGGCCTGTGGGACTCATTCCCTGGAGCCCTCAATAGCCCAAAAGCAACAGTACATTTCTCTTGCCCTCTACTTCTCTGTAGAGTTTCCAGAAACTAAAATAATCACAATTACAATTAGGCAGCAGGGTCTAGAGGAAAGGTTGTGAGGCAAACACTGACCTGCTGTGTTACCTGGGGAAAGTCATTCCCTGGGGCTGTCTTTTCCCTCCCATCCTTTGCCTGTCTTTTCTACTGTAAGCTCCTTCAGGTGGAGTCTTTGTCGTACCTAATGAAATGGGCCTCTGACATCAGATGCAACTATCAGATAGTTAATTAATTATTAAAAAGCTAAAGGCCAAAGTGTCCTGAGATCTGATCCCAACTATTCCTCTGATTGTTCAGTCACTTCACTGCTCCATTTCTCAGTTTGTCATCCATCAAATGGGGATAATAATTACAACTTGGAGGATAATTCATAATGAATAGCCATGCTCAAAAATATCTTCCTGGCAAAATAGACTTTTGAAGAAAAATTGCTTGTCATTGAAAATAATTTTGGCGTGGAAAAAAATTCATTTTGGACTCATTTTTCTATGGGTTTTTGTTTGTCGGTGTGGGGAAGCTGTTTTTGGTTTTCTTTTTATGAAAACCCGGAGATGGAAACCTTTTTTGTATATTTTTTCAGGTCTTGGGGAAAAAGTTTTCAATATCAGAAATCTTTTCTCCAAACTAGAAAATATACACCATATAGTAGCATTTTTACTAGAGAAGATTTTTGAAAACCAAACACTTTTCAGTCTCCAGTTTCATTTTTTTGCCCAGCCCCCATCCAAAAGCAATATTATGGGATGTTTCTAATGAAAACAAAGCAATGACATTTCTCAGAAAAATAAAATTTTCATTTTTGACCAGCTTTAATAATGAATAATTAAAACTAAATTAAATGCATTTGAGTTGATATGGGTGCAACATTCATTGGAATTTTATTTGACAACTTCTGCTTGTTATAGATCAGAGGAACTGTCTAACTGAGTCAGACCTTTGGACCATCTAGTCCAGGATCCTGTCCCTGGCAGTGGCTAGAACCACCTGATTCAGAGGAAGGTCTAAGGTGCCCCATATAGGACAATTCTTGAATAATCTGCCCATGGTGGCGTCTCATCATCATCAGCTAATGAATGGATCTATGGTGTGAGGAAGGCGAGTTTCTATCCTTCAGAGAGTTTTATCTACTCTAAAGTAACTGCATGCGCACATTATCCATACAGACTGGAATGTTCGAAGGTACCTACTGGATTTGGGTGCCTAAATCCAGTTTGCTTTCGATAGGAGTACCCAGCTCCATTAATCCCCTTTGAAAATCTCGCCTAGTTTATTATTAATTACTTATTTAGTAGATTCTCCATCACTGAGAACTTTCAAATCAAGATTGGATGTTTTTCTAAAGAATCTGCTCTAGGTATTATTTTGGGGACATTCTCTGGGCTGGATTGTACAGGGGGTCAGACTAGAAGGTCACAATGGTCCTTTCTGGCCTTGGAATCTATTAATCTAATTTGAACTCCCCCAAGAATGGGAACAAAGTGTCTCCAAAAAACTCACAAAAATGGTAGTTCTTTTAAATTGTTAAATTTCTATGAATTATGTAAAGAAAGTTTGAATTGTTTTAAGGGAGTAAGATGATTCTGATCCCCTCCCCTGTGTTTTTGACCAGCTCTAGTAAAATTAATTCCAGGAGATATTAGCTGAATTAGGCCACACCTCAGAGTAACACATCTCCACCCCTCTCAGTGAAGTAGGCTACAGCTTCATACATGTCATAATATCTCCTGGGGACAGATTTCTGTCCAGGACTCTACAACAATCAAACATTAAACCAGTTCCTTGACAATCCCAGTTTTGTGCTCATGGTGGGGCCAGCATGACCAGTGATGGAATTTTCGAGGTTGCCTATAGATATTTGGCCATCAAATTCCAGTTAGTTTTAATGAGGATTGAGTTTTTCTTTGGGTCTCTGAACTTTTGTATGCCAGATCCCTCTGGTCACTTTGAAAACCGCAGCCTAGGGGTCTAGCCAATGTTGTGGGAACAACAATGCAGTGAATGAAGCTCCAGGTTTATATACCTCACTTGGTGTCTGTGTAAAAGGGCCTCCCCAGGAATTTGGAACTAAAGCTAGTTTTTGGTGCCCAGCTCGAGATGACTGAGGCCTTTCAGAGCGATCGGGAGACAGAGTCATGTGATGTGGAGCCAGACAGAGTGAGAAGTGGGTTGCAAGACAGCAAGGATGTGCCTCCAGCTGAGCCCATGAGGTGCCCAGAGATAATCAGGAGGCCCCTGGGTTCAGAGGCCAAACCTGCTAATGGGTTGGCTAAAACCTGCTCCAAAACACAAGTGTCTGAACCTGCTGAGAAAGTGAGGTGAGCACTGTCAAGAGAGGGAAACAGGTCACAAATCAGAGTGGGGACTAGTGGTTAGAAAATAGAGGGGACGTGAGTCAGGACTCCTGGGTTTCTGTCCCAGCTCTGGGGGGAGGGGAGTAGGGTTAGTGGTTAAAGCAAGGGGGCTGGAAGTCTGGACTCTTGGGTTCCAGTCGTTACTGCCTTTGAATCTCTGTGTGACCTTGTGCAAGTGACTTCTGCTGCTCTCCATGCCTCAGTGTCCCCATCTATTAAATGGGCCTTATCAGACTAGCTCCTTTTGGAGTCAATAGTACTGGATCCCCAGCTGTTGTGAATCACCCATAGCTTCCTTGGAGCAAATGGTGCCAGATCCCCAGCTGGTGTGAACAGGCAGAGCTCCGTTGAGGGCAGTGTGGCAGTATATGGGAAAGATCCAGTTGTGGAGAAGCCAGCAGAAGTGGCAGCCATATCCCTGCAGCTGGGTCCACCCCTTGGTATGTAAGTTACCTCAGTGCGGGGTTCCATTCTCACCCCTTCCCCACAATAAAGCTCCGATGTGCTTGGCCCGCACATCTCTGCTTGGCTCAAAGTGCTGTTATACATTGAGGTGCTAGTTAACGGTGGCTGTTATAATGTCCTCCCCTCTCCCCGGTCTGTGTGTGCTACAGGGACCCACACTGATGGGATGGAGCATGGGAACCTCATGGAGTTGACAGAGTTTGTCCTGGTGGGGCTATCTCAGACCCATGAGGTACAGCTCATCCTCTTCTTCCTTTTCCTGCTCTTCCACATCATCATCCTCCCAGCCAACTTCTTCATCATCCTCACCATGCAGGGCAGTCCCCCTGCTGGGCTCCCCCATGTATTACTTCCTGGACAACTTGGTCTTCTGCTACTACTCTGTCAACCATCCAAAAATGCTGGTCAACTTCTTCTCCCACTGCAAGACCATCGCATACCAGGGTTACATGGCCCAGCTCTTCTTCCTCCACCTCCTGGGGGCAGCCAAGGTCATGGCTTATGACTGATACGTGGAACATCTGCCAACCTCTGCACTGTACCAAGCTCAAATAGAGAGGGGCCTGCTGCACCCTGGTGAGGGACGTGTGGATAGGAGGCTTCCTACATTCCATTGTCCAGGTGGTTCTGACCATCTGACCATCCTTCTGAGGCCCCAACGAGCTTGACAACTTCTTCTGTGATGTCCCTCAGGTGATCAAGCTGGCCTGCATTGACTCCTATGTGGTGCAGCTGCTGATGTTCTCTGACAGCAACGTGGTCACCTTGATATACTTTGTCCTCCTCCTCATCTCCTACACTGTCCTGCTGGTCAAGCTCAGGATCCGGTCCAGGAAAGAGCAAAGTGGCTTCCACCTGCATCACCCACATCATCATCAGTCTTCATCATATTCAGTCCAGCCCTCTATGTCTACACCCGGCTCTTTGGCAGCTTCCCCATGGACAAGGTGATGTCCATATTCCACACCACATTGTACATGATCATCAGCACCATAAAGAGGATGGTGGGAAGATAAGGGCTTTGGAGAGGGTAATAAATGGAAGTCAGAATAAAGAATTGTCAGACTGGGAAATATATTCTTGGTGTAGGGCTCAGTTTTGCTTTTAGTTATACTGCAACTCGGTAGGATCTGGAGTAACTCTGTGGTAATGCTGTAGTATCTATGGAGCAACTAGAATATGTGAAGTAACTTACTAGTAAATCTGTAGTAACTATGGAATAGCACTGTAACATATATGAAAATCCCTGTACAATCTGTGGAATAATGAGTAAATCTGTAGCATTTACAGATCAGCTATGTATTAACTCTATAATGAGTAACTCTACAGTAGATGTGGAGTGAGCCTGTAGTAAATGTGTTATATCTATGGAGCAACTCTGTAGAATCTATGGAGTTGCTCTGTAATGTCTATGGACCATCTTATGAATCTGTAGTGTCAATGGAAGATCTGTGGGATGACTATGGAGTATATCATGGATAACTTGAGAGTTTACATTGGTGTAACTGAGAGAAGAAATTGGCTCATTATATTTTACATCTGAATATGGTGCTATGCGTAATTAATACTAATTAATAGGCAGGAGATGATTATCACTTGTATTAGCTGTGTTAAAACACAGAAGGAATCTTGGGTATGAGTCAATGTGTTTGAATAAGTGTCTAGAATTAAATTCATGTCACTTCAAAATTGCAGGGTTAATTATTGTCTTGATTTATATTATGCTAGCACATAAGGGACCTTACTGAGATCAGGTCCCTTTGTACCAGGCACTGTACACATTCATAGTAAAAGTACCCTAGTAGGTACCCCTGCCCCAAAGACCTTACAATCTACATAGGCAAGACAGACAAACAATGGATGAATGGAAGAATGATTGCCCTTGCGGAACTGAGACCAGAGAGATTAAGGCTGGAATGTTCTGTAATGCCTAAAAGAGCTTGCTGATGTCACTGAAAAACCCAAGGTCAGGAGCAGCATTGGGAATTTAACGCAGGTGGTCTAAGACCCAGCCCAAGTCCTTGGCTACAGCACCATGCTTCTTCTAGAATAGGGAGGAGAGTCAAGGTTATATGGGCGACCTGCAAACTTATGTCACTTTCCAGCTTGTCTGTGGAGCTGTGAAGACCTGGAGTCTGGACCCTGCTGGGTTATTGGTTTTATGTTTTTACTTTTTTCACCTTCTTTGTTTTAAAAAACAAAACAGAGCACACACAAAGTCTGGGCAATTGCACACTGTACTGTACATTAATGTTGTGTGATTAAGCAAATTCAAGACATGGTTGGGCAAGCAGCCTTAACACTACCCTTTGTGCCTACAGGATATTTTGATGTAACCTTTAATTGCATTACCACATGACATGTACTGCAGTGGCAGATATACATGTGACACACAGTCTTGTACGTTTCATACTAGTATCTGGGGCCTTGACCGAGATCTTGGCTGCACAAGAGGGACCATTGGTCTAAGCCGGCTGAGCAGTGAGGCCAGGCACTCGGCTGGACGTACCAATGGCTTGGTGAAGCATTCACAAGAAGGCTGAGGTAGCAGGTTAGCTGGAGTATCAGATGGATCCAGGGTGACGGGGAAGGCAGGATACAAGGTCAGATGGGTAGGTAGAATCATAGAAATGTAGGGCTGGAAATCAGTTATTTCCCATTTTGTAATTGTGATGTGTTTGATTTTTCCTTCCTGGGGGAAGTACTTTGCACTTGTCTTTATTGCATTTCATCTTGTTGGTATCAGACCAATTCTCCAATTTGTCAAGGTCATTTTGAATTTGAATGTCCTGGTGCTGTCTGAGGGGGAGACTGGGCTGGATGGGACCACTGGTCAGGTCTGGGGTGGAAGGAAGGGGAGCAGAAGATTTCATTTTTCAATAAGATGATAATGTGGAACATGGGCATGGAGACAGGATGGCTGATGAGAATGAGGGCATAGAAATGGAAATGATTACCTCTGAGGTGGAAGCAAAACTTAACAAGCTTAAAGCACTCAAATCGAAGGGACCAGATGATCTCCACCCCAGAATACTGAAAGAACTGGTACCTGACATTGCAAGTCCAGTAGCACGGATATTTAACAAATCTACCAATTTAGGGGTAGTACCATATGACTGGAGAATAGCTAATGCAGTACCTATAGTTAAGAAATGGAAAAAAAGTGAGCTGACCTGTTAACCTGACCTCACTAGTATGCCAGGCTGTAGAACAAATTTTGTAGGAAAGAATAATTAAATTCATGGAGGTAAACAGAAAAGGGGATACAACACAACATGGGTTTACCAAATGTAGATGGTGCCAGACTAACCTAATGTTTTTCTCTGAGAAAAAAACTGATTTACCAGACAAGGGAATTGTGGCAGATCCCATCTACCTGGACTTCAGTAAAGCATTTGACATGGTATCACATGAGAAATTATTAGCTAAACTGGCAAAGCTGGGGATTAGTACAAGAACTGTAAGGTCGGTGTGACATTCCCCTGTGGTGTTGTCTGGACCGGTGATCTGCTAGGCCACTCCAGTCCTTGACTCTGGGAGCCAGCCTTACCCTGCTCTGCTGCGAGAACCCCCACTCCCGGGCTGTTCGCGCACAGCCTCTGGCATGTAAACTGCTCCCAGCTACTTGCAATAGAATGACACTCGCCAATATCTCTGGTCCTAGACGCAACCCTAGGGACCTCCATCTTGCAGTGTCCAGTTATGCCCTCTGGACGCTGCAAGCTTATATGAGTTCATCAATTTAACAAAGAAATTGATATGTACCGAGCTTGTTATCCCAAAGGGAGCCTCTGGCACACTGCAAACCAAACACACCGCTTCAGGTAGAATAAACAGATTTATTAGCTATAAAACTAGATTTTAAGTGATTATAAGTCAAAGCACGACAAGTCAGATTTGGTCAAATGAAATAAAAGCAAAACACATTCTAAGCTGATCTTAACACTTCCGGTGTCCTTAAAACTTAGATGCTTCTCACCACAGGCTGGCTGGTTACTTTTCAGTCAGACTCTCCCCTTTGAAATCACTCCTTTCATGTCCGTAGTGCAGAAGAAGCTGCCTTTAAAAGGGAAATATAATAAAAATATACCAATCAGAATATATAAAATAAAATGTTCTGCATTTAAAAAGGAAAATGCAATGTATGCATTTATTTGGGCACAGTATATCTCTTGTGTGAAAGTGAGCCTCTTCATAATCAGCATTATACAGATGTGTAAACTGAGGCACAGATAGGTGACTCAATTTTCTCAAATCATACAGTGAGTCAGAAACAGAATCCAGAAGTACTCACTCTCAGTCCCCTACTCGAAACAATTAGACTTTTATTCCTGCTGGAGCTGGAAATAGAAGCCAGGAGTCCTGACACTCAGGGCCCCCTTGCACTAGATCCCACTTCCCTCCCTGAGCTGGGAATAGAAGCCAGAAGTAGAGCTGAGTGAATCACTGATTTTTTTGATTCAATGGCCAACCCCAAAACTATGGAAAAATAAAAATAAAATTGGGTCAACCAGAAATGGATTTTTTTCTTCTCAAAAATGGAAAAAAAAATCCAACAATTGGGTTAAACAAAAACAAAACATTTTGGTTAACCTGAAATGAAACATTTAATTTTGTTTTGGTCAAACAAAATACTTCATTTGACCAAAATTATTATTATTCTTTTGTTTGTTTCATTTTGTTCTTGGGGTGAGGTTGTTATTAATTATTATTATTATTTTACCATTTTGTTTGTTTTTAAAATAAAGCTAGTTAACCATCTAAAAAAAGTCATTTTGGAAAAAAAGGTCAAAATGTTTCATTTAGTAACTGTCAAAATGAGCTGATTTTTTTTCAGCCAAAACTATTCACCAAATTTGACCTGAATTCATGAATAGTTTTGGTTACCCTGAAACTGTGTTTTTTGACAAATAAATTATTTGTCAGAAAAATTTTGCCCAGCTTTACCCAGGAGCCCAAACTAATAGGCGTCCCTGATATAACATGTAGAGCCCAAACCTTTTAGTTAACACAGTCAAGGGAGCAGTTAGGAACAGAACACAGAGATCTGTTCTTCCTTACCTCCACTCTGTAAAACCCAGCGTGGACACTTATTATCTGTCATTACCTCCTATGGCTGATGCTTACAGATGATCTAAGCCTCTGACTGCCAGATGCTGGGACTGGACGACGACAAAGAGCCCATACACATAGCTGGTCCCGTCTAATCTTACACTTCACTGCCAGCTTATGTGGTTAGATTTACCTCTCACGTTACTGGAACACACCTGGACCAATTTCTGTTCTTCTAGACAAACAAGATTATCTCCAGAATTGAAGGAAAAATAGAGCAACCTCTTTCACTCTCTCTCTCATCTAATCACTCAATCTAATTTACTCGTACAGAATCTACAGAATTGTCCTTCATTTCTTTCTCTCTGTCTTATCAAAGGTACTGTGCATAATTTCTTTCTATCAAGGTAACTAATGTTAATGAATGACTCATCTATCTGCCTATCAACTCTATTTACAATGTCATTTTCAAAGGCACCTAAAATATCTTCATCTACAGGATTCTCTCTCTTCTCACTGAGATTTGAGAGTCCCACAGACACACCGGAGAATCTTGTTTGTCTAGAAGAACAGAAATTGGTCCAGCTGTGTTCCAGTAACGTGAGAGGTAAATCTAACCACATTAGCTGGCAGTGAAATGTAAGATTAGACGGGACCAGCTATGTGTATGGGCTGTTTGTTGTTGGTTTGTCTAGTGCCTTTTCGATAAACACTCTGGTATCTCATTCTCATTAATGGGATGGCACTGTGTGAGGTAGGGAAGTGGGGACAAATATGGGGGTGCTCTTTAATAATCATTTGTAGGGCTGCATGTCTGTGACAATGGGAAAGAAGTCACAAACACTGTGATTTTCCTATTGGTTCATGACTTTTTTTGTGTGTCCATGACTCACCCTGCAGAGGGGGCTCCTGCAGTGCCTGTCCTGAAGGGCTGGGCCAAGCCCCACACTCCAGGCATTGCGACCAAGCGTGCAGGGTCGCAGCGCCGTTCAGGTGTGGCCCAGCTGCTCCTCTGGAGCGGACAGAGCAGCTGCCAATGCCCGTTCCTGAGGTGAGTGTGGGACGGGTGTCAGAATCACCAACCAGAGATGAATAAGATCCAAGAGACCGGACACCTGATCTGTGTGCACGCAGAGAGATGAGAAAGGGGATGGGGTGAAACTGATTGTGTATCTAATCTATCTATCTATCATGAGATACCATGCAAACCCCTGAGAGGTATCTAAATACATATGTGGTCTCAACGGGACCGAGCTATGGAGGAAAACCTAACTGCAGTGACAGTTTATCTTTCTCGGCTTCTCAGACCTCCAGCATTTGCAGCCCCTTCTTTTTGTCCTCATTTTACTCATCTACCTCATCACACTGATAGGAAATGGCCTCATCATCGCTGTCATGGTTGCTGACCTGGCCCTCATCACCCCCATGTATTTCTTCCCTAGGAACTTGTCAGTCTTGGAGATCTGCTACACTTCAGTGGTCATCCCTAAGACCCTGACCAACCTCCTGTCAGAGAGGCAGGCTATCTCTTTCCTGGGCTGTGCTTCTACCTTTTCTTTGGCAGCACGGAGCGTGGCCTGCTGACTGTTATGTCCTATGACCGGTACGTTGCCATATGCAACCCTATGCGTTACTCATTCATCATGAGCAGAAAGGTCACCCTAAGCTTGGCAGCTGTGGTGTGGTTCGTGGGTAACTTGGTGGCATGTATGCAAATGGCAGCCATATTCATGTTACCCTTCCGCAGACCAAATAAAATCAACCACTTCTTCTGCGATGTCCTCCCAGTGCTTAGGCTGGTGAGCACGGATACATCGCTCATCAATGCGATTCTTCCCTTCCTCACTATGGTGTTCACAATAGTCCCCTTAATCTTAATCATCACCTCCTATGAAAGCATCATCTGGACCATTCTGAAGATGCACTCAGGTGAGGGGAGACACAAAGCTTTCTCCACTTGCTCCTCACACCTAATCACAGTCATCTTATTCTACTGCAGCATCTTTATCACCTACATGAGGCCCAGTTCCAGTGTCTCTGTGGACACCGACCGAGCCCTCACCCTGCTCTACACGGTCATTATTCCGACATTCAACCCAATCATATACAGCCTGAGGAACAAAGAAGTCAAGGAGGCGCTGAGGAAATTCTTGACCAGGACTAACATTTCTGTGTTCTCATAAATACAGTTGGTTTTTCTGATCACTGAGCCCCATTAAAGTGTCTCAACTTGGGAGGTGTCACAAAGTGGAAAAATGTCTGTACTATTGCTTAAAATATGATGTATAATTTGGTTTCCCTTTTTAATTCTATATTGTTGTCTGGTTGAATGTGTAGTGTTAAAGCAAAGGAGGTTGTAAAGTGTGCTGTTAAGGAACTCATGAAAAGTAAAACAATGACTCAGATAATTCAGCCTCTGAGGTACCCACTTCAGAGGGTTAAGACAACAATGGGCTGGGTCATCAACTGGGGGAAGAACCGACCTGGCTGGCACCATCCACAATAGGATGTTTTATTCTTCCTATGGCTAGGGCTAAGAATCAAAAGACCCTGAAAGTTAAAAAGGAAGCGGTGGGCTCTGCTGGAACCTGACAAAAAGACCCAGAGTCATCAGGGTAAAGAAAGACAGATAGACAGACTGAGAGTCAGGAACTGCAGTGGTCAAGCTGTAACTTGGTGCCCAGAGAGAACAGGAGACACCAAGGGTGGATCACGTCTACCCAGGGGCTGGAGGGGAATGCCAAACGTAGGGAAGACAATGGGCCCTATAGGTATTTGTTATTTTTAAAATCTGCTTCTTTAAGCACCGTGCACGATTTGGACAAATACTCCTGCTTCTGTGTCACTGCAAACTATTCCTGACCACAGGGTCCCAAAGGGGAACTTTGGCAGAGTCCCAGCACAGCTGGACCTGAGAGGTAGTGGGGTGGGCATCTGGGAAGGGGGAAGCTGGAAACCCCGTCAGAGCTTGGCTGGATTTCTGAATCACACCCCAGAGAGAAGTAGAGGCATGAGCCGGCCACATGGAAGGGGTTCATTCATGGGACTGGAGAAGGGTCTCAGAAGGAGGCAGCCTACCCAGGAGGAATCCAGAAGGGCAGGTCACATTTAAAGTCTGGGCTGTATTTTATTACATCCATGTTTTAGGAAAGATGTGGACAAATTGGAGAGAGTATGTAGGAGAGCAACAAAAATGATCAAAGGGTCAGAAAACCTGACAGCAAGAAAGGTTAAAGAACCTGGGCATCTTTAGTTTTGAGAAAAGAAGGCTGAGGGGGGACCTGATAACAGCCTTCAAGTATGTTAAGGGCTGATATAAAGAGGACGGTGATCTATGGTTCTCCATGTCCATTGAAGATAAAACAAGAAGTAATGGGCTTAATCTGGGATATTTAGGTTATAGATTTGGGAAATCTTTCTAACTAGAAGGGGCGTTAAATTCTGGAACAGGCTTCCAAGGGAGGTTGTGGATTCCCCATCATTGGAGGTTTTTAAGAACAGGTTGGACAACACCTCTCAGGGCTGCTGTAGGTTCACTTGGTCCTGTCTTAGCACAGGGGTCTGGACTCGATGACCTCTCGAGGTCCATCTCAGCCCTACATTTCTATGAATGTCTGACAACTACAACTGTCTAAATGACTTCTAATCTCCTACCAACAGCATTTTCTGTTAAAAAAAAACAACAACAATAAAAACACCTTGGAAATTCACTGACAAAAACTTTATGAATGCAGAGTTATGGTTGTAGAGGGCCAGTGACATAGCATGCCTATGTGCTGTAGTAATTTTGTGGTTGTCACGTTCATCGAGACCTTTGTTTTGCATTGTAACCTCCTTGCTGGTTTAGAACATCCAGATGCTCATGAAAAAGAGGCCTATCCTGACAGCATCAGTCTTCTCTGAGCACTGCTGCCCCTGCTAGAGTGTGGAAAGCGCTCACAAGGAGAGAGCCATCACTGGCCATCAACGTGGACTGATTCTTCTATCCTGGAACAGTGGGTTTTCTGCTGGCAGGGCCGCTGACTTCGATTGACTCTCTACACAGAAGGAAACAGGGGTAGGATTTGGAGCTGGGAAATTCACTCAACAAAAGCACCTGGAAACAGGATGTGGCAGAGAGACTCAGCATTACCTAAGGATGCTGACCAGAACCAGGTCTGCCAGGGATGGTGAGATCAGACTGAGGGGGGTGCCGTGAGGACGTTGTTTTCCTAAGTTCTGTATCTCTGGTGTTGTGTTGTAAAGTGTTTGTGTCTCTTGCTTTCTTGCTGCATTGTCCCTGAAGGGTTTGTCTGGGCTCCCACTGCCAGATGAGGGGGAATGGGTATAAGTAACTGGAGGATGGGAGGAATGAGACAGTTGTTTTGTGGTCTAAGCCAGGTGGACTGCAGACTCCCACTGCCCAAGAAGGGTGTCATACATGGGGTCCGCACTTGGCAATATGCCTGAGAGAGACCCAGAGCTAGAGGTAATGACCAGTCACTATCTAGACTTGATAGAGGGGTTAGAATCACATGGGAAACACAGTTTAGTTCTGAGTACAACAGACTGATGCCTGACCAGGGGGAGGGCAGGGCCAGGTTGTAACAGCACCCATTGAAATAAATGAGGCAGTTCACACTTCCGAGCTATTGTGTCAGGCTCTCTGCATACTCAGGCAGACATTGCCACAGGGGTTTCACTCATGTCATGTTTGCAATGTTGTCTTTGCAGCCATAACATCTAGAGACTTAGGGCTAGATTCACAAGGGGGATTAGGTGCCTAACTGCCTAACTTAGGTTCCTAAGGCCAACATTTAGACACCATTGACATTCATGAAACCCCTGCTACCTTTCCCTATAGGTGCCTAATGTTCTCGGTGCCTAAATTTCCACCAGTAAAGCCCCAGAGGCGCCTACTTTTTTGTCAGTGAGCTAGTGGGAAGCCATCAAATTACTGACACCACTGAGCAGCTCAGCCCTGACTCCTGCCAACTCCCCAGTGGCATTTACAAACTTGGTGCTCCCTCAAGTATCTCACTTGTGGAGGTCTAATCTGATAGGTGTTCTCAGAGGTCTCTCTCAATCTCCCCTGTTGAAGCTGTTCTACTCTGTGCATGTACTGAAATCTTCACTGGAGCAGGGAATGGAATGCGGGTATCCCGGGAGAACATCCTAGCTATTAGCTCTGTAGAGTCCTAGAGGGTGTAGAGAGAGTGGAAATAACTTTATAGACTAGTGGCTAATGCATTCCCCCGAGAGACCCAGATTTCACTCCCTGAGCCAATGAAGATTTGCACATGTCAATACAGACCCACGGACACAGTGTTGCAGCTGTGTCGCTATAGCATAGACACTTTCTTTGGCGGTGGAAGGAGTTTATCCATTGATGTAGTTAATCCACCTCTCTGAGAAGTGGTAGGTAGGTCAATGGAAGAATTCATCCTTTTACAAACTGGCCGCTGCTCGAGACCTCATGGCCCTGCCACATCCTGCCCCTGAAAAAGGCAGTGGATAGGATTCTCCAAGCTGCCTAGAAGGGCTATGGGGGACACAGTCAATCAGGGCCCAGCAGGCTAGTCTAGGAATAGCTGCAGGGCCAGAGTGAGTTAGTTTCTTGCTGGAACTGGTGGAGTGTGAATGGTGTGCGGCTGGCCGAGGGAGCGAGAAGGAGTTCTAGGCTGGTAGCTAGGACCCTATTCAGACAAGGTAAGGGTGAAGAAGGTGCAGGGCTGTGGGGAAGTGGCCCAGGGAATTAAAGCAGCAGTATGACTTAGATAAAGGGACACAGTGGATGGCTGCTATCAACAGGATCTCTGGTCTGGGATCCGGAGTAGTGAGTGGGCCTGGGTCCCCCCACCCCCATTAGCCACTGGGGGAGTAGTGGCCTGGACTTTGAGGCACCCCAGAAGGGGAACGGAACTCCTTAGTGGCCCAGCAAGAGAGCTGGAGCCTGAAGCACCCAGAGATGGTGAGGACATTGCCTCCTGGGGAAAAGCCCTGGGCGTACGGCTCGACACCAGCACTAAGATCATTGATAGATTATGGGACTAATTAAGGACCTGAGCCCAAGGAGGGCTACAGGGAGAGAAAGTGAAGCCTGCACACACTTGACCAAGGGCCCTTGCTAGGGGTGAGAGCCCCAACCCCACTACACCCCTGTTTTCAGTTGCTTATAACTTTGCCAAATTCTTTCTGTCAGACCTGCTAACATGGCCAAATTCCATTTGGGGGTGTTACTCTCTTCCTGCAGGTTGAAGGCAAAACTAAATTCTCTAGGCTCCAATTCACCCTGATCAAAATTTTTGTAAAGCACTTCACACTTTTATATCTACATGTAATAATTTAGTCACACATCACAGGGTACAAATAAGTCCTATTGACTCCCTAAAGCATATGTGGTTCTTCCTGAAAGAGAGGCAGGAGTCAATTTGGAACGGGGAAAAGTGGTAGTATGCTACTGAAGCTCGATCAGCTGTGGAGGAGACTTGAATGCATAGAGTTCTTGGTCCTCCAATTTCCGGAGTAGTCTAGGATAGACTGTAGGATGAAGTTAATAATGAGTGGCTTTTATAGTAGGAGGGCATTCTGTAGTTCTCTGCTAAGGCAAATGGAGTCTGGTGTCTCTGCTCACATCACACCCATATCCCAGTCTCCAACTAAAATACCATACTCTACCCCAAATCCAGTAAGCACTTTAAGTTTCTGCTGTCAAATGGTCAAAATAGAATTTGACATGAAGTTGCTCAAAGATTTGTAGCTGGGATTTTCAAAGGACCCCAGGAGTTAGGCACCCAGCTTCCATTGGACGTAGTGCAAAGCTAGCCAGGTGCCTAACTCCCTTAGGCCTCTTTGAAAATCCCAGTCTCAGTCCTTACCATTAGGTAAACCAAGTTTGAAAATCTGACCCAATATGTCATCAGTAGCTTTCATAGTCATCACCCTATCTGAGAAGTAATGGAGCCAAAATTCATCCCTTGATTTAAATGATGCTAGAACAGAGATTTTTCTCTGGGGATTCCAAATGACCCCTAAGAATTTTAGATGCTCACACCTCTTTCTGCTCACAGCCCTACAGCTTCCTTTATCAGGGTCATATATGGAGAGTTTATTTCCCATCCATAGGGCTTAGATGCTTATTTCTGCAGAAATTGTCAAAGACACCAGAAAAGTTGCCATGATCTACTCTCCACTCCAGAGAGCCACAATCTGGCTTTGGATGTCAGTGTGTATAGACATACATCAACGCGAACACTACTATTTCCAAATACAATTTACATCACCACTACACAGTACAGTCACAGGTATTTCACCAGAGAACAAACTGACAATATCTCCCTCCCATTCCCCCGGAATCCCACCCAAAGCAGCTTCATCTCTGAACACACAGCAGATGCTCTGGGGATGTGCTCTCAAGAGTCCTTTTAAAGAATATATATTTAAGTTCTAGGTCCCCATTGTTAGTAATGCAGAGTCAGCACCATTTATTTATTTGAACTGGTAGGTGAGAGACATTTCACATATTGCTGTAGCTATTGTAATGATTCTGAATCTTTCATGGATATTTTGAATCTCCTTCATCTCTCTCTCTCTCTCTCTCTCACCATTTCTCGCTCTACTGAGTTGTATGAAACTTTCTGGTACTACGGGGAGCACAATTTCACTCTTCTGTAGTGTCTGAAGGGCACCGAAATTTTGAATATAAACTATTTATTTGTTGTGCTTTTGTTTCTGAATGTACAACTATCATAAATATAAAGGGAAGGGTAATCACCTTTAAAATCCCTCCTGGCCAAAGGAAAAATCCTGTCACTCGTAAAGGATTAAGAAGCTAAAGGTAACCTTGCTGGCACCTGACCAAAATGACCAATGAGGAGACTAGATACTTTCAAAAGCTGGGAGGAGGGAGAAAAACAAAGGGTCTGGGTCTGTTTGGGTGATGCTTTTGCCGGGGACAGAACAGGAATGGAGTCTTAGAACTTAGTAAGTAATCCGATGAAGTGAGCTGTAGCTCACGAAAGCTTACGCTCAAATAAATTAGTTAGTCTCTAAGGTGCCACAAGTACTCCTTTTCTTCTAGCTAGGTATGTGTTAGATTATGATTTCTTTAAATGGCTGAGAAACTAGCTGTGCTGAATAGAATGAATATTCTTGTCTGTGTGTCTTTTTTGTAACTTAAGGTTTTGCCTAGAGGGATTCTCTATGTTTTGAATCTAATTACCCTGTAAGGTATTTACCATCCTGATTTTACAGAGGTGATTCTTTTTACTGTTTCTTCTATTAAAATGTTTCTTTTCAAGAACTGAATGCTTTTTTCATTGTTCTAAGATCCAAGGGCTTGGGTCTGTGGTCACCTATGCAAATTGGTGAGGATTTTTACCAAACCTTCCCCAGGAAGTGGGGTGCAAGGGTTGGGAGGATTTTGGGGGGAAAGACGTTTCCAAACAATGCTTTCCTAATAAAAATAAACCCAGATAAATGTTTGGCGGTGGTAGTGGAAGTCCAAGGGCAAAGGGTAAAATAGTTTGTACCTTGGGGAAGTTTTAACCTAAGCTGGTAAAAGTAAGCTTAGGAGGTTTTCATGCAGGTCCCCACATCTGTACCCTAGAGTTCAGAGTGGGGAAGGAACCTTGACAACAACTAACTTGCACACATGAGAGAGTATAATCTTTCAGATTTAGTTAAGGAGAAAACTAATGGATCCCGATATCAGTTGGACTCTGGCACTTTGTTTGCTGAAAATCTGGAAACATAAAATAGATCAAAATAAAACATAGGGTGATTCTATCTTTTACTACTATCTTTACTAATGTTTTTAATAAAAGCATTCATCATCGTCATCTTCACCATCACCATCATCTCTGTCTCAGCAGTCAGTATCTATCTATCTATCAGAATCAGGTGGGTAGCTAGCTCTTATTATAATATTATTTTCCCATTTATCTTTTTGTGTGTTTCCTTCTGTCTTTATCTATCTATTAGACTATTTGTCTCTCCGTTGGAATATTCAAAACTTTTTGGTGTTGTGGAGAGCAGAATCTGGCTCTTCTTTAAAGTCTTGTATTAACCTACCATGCCATTGAGGGGCATGTAGAGTTCATATATGCAATCATGAAAAACTGCAATTTTTGTCATTTAGCTAAGCTGAAAACAAATGGATCCCAATACCAAGTGGACTGCCATATTTTGCATGGAGGAAATATAAAGCAGTTAAAGAAAGAATAAAATGATTGTATATTTTATTAATTAAAAATAAGTTATTCTCCTCATCATTCTCTCTCTCTCACCAAATTATTCACACTCCATCTGCATGCATCTCTTTCTCTGTCTCTTAAACTGTCTGAGTTAATTGAAATTTACAGTTATTGTGGAGGGTAGAGTCTGGCTCTTCAGTTGAAAGACATGTAACCTACTATGCCTTTGACATAAATGTAATACTTAAACATTAAAAAAAAGGATAACAGCGTATTTTGAATGAAATCTGGAAATGTATAGCAGCTAAAGAAATGAAGATTAGATTGTTTTTATATTTTACCAGCTAGTGGTAATAATCTGTCTCTCCACTGTCAGTGTTTTCACGGTACCATGCCTCTGACTGTAGTATTAGATTTACAGTCCATGAAGATTAAAGTCCTTTATTTATCACTTGAATATGTGCGGCATGGTCCATGGAAGGGCAAACTTTCCCCAATACACAGGGACTAGCCCTGGCTAAGGGAAAGACTGGTATCTAAGAGTTAAAGCAAAGATGGTGAATCAGGAGCTTTCCTATGTCCTCCTTCAGGTACTCGTAAAGGTGTGTGATCTACCAATGCGGGAAGGATTCTTGAGTTCTATCCGAAGCTCAGAAAAGGAGTGGGCTCTACTGTTTAGTGATTGGGGAGACTCAGAATAAGGACTCCTGGGTTCCGTTCTCAACTATGAGAGGTGAGTAGGGTCTATTGGTTAGAGAAGCAGAGCTTGGGAGTCAGCACTCCTGGTTTCTATTCCAAGCTTTGGGAGGTGAGCGGGGTCTAGTGGATTAGCACAGGGGGCTTGGAGACAGGTCTGATGGATTGTATTGCAGGCTCTGGGAGGGAGTGTAGTGTAGTGGTTAGAGCAGTGACGTCTAGGAGCCACGAGCATTCTTCAGCCCTGGGAATGGTGTGTGCTCTAGCAGTGACATTGCTGGGATCTCCAGAAGGCAAGCAGGTTCTAGGGGTTTGTCAAGGTTCCTTCCCCACTCTGAGCTCTAGAGTACAGATGTGGGGACCTGCACAAAAGACCCCCTAAGCCTATTCTTACCAGCTTAGGTTAAATTCTGCCACCTCCAAAGTGTTACACAAAGAACAGGGGAAGTGCCCACTTGAAAACGTCTCCCCCACAAAATATCCCCCCAAGCACTACACCCCCTTTCCTGGGGAAGGCTTGATAAAAATCCTCACCAATTTGCATAGGTGAACACAGACCCAAACCCTTGGATCTTAAGAACAATGAAAAAGCAATCAGGTTTAATTAAAAAGAAGAATTTTAATTAAAGAAAAAGTAAAAGAATCACCTCTGTAAAATCAGGATGGTAAATACCTTACAGGGTAATCAGATTCAAAACATAGAGAATCCCTCTAGGCAAAACCTTAAGTTACAAAAAGATACAAAACCAGGAATATGCATTCCATTCAGCACAACTTATTTTGTCAGCCATTTAAACAAAACAGAATCTAACGCATATCTAACTAGATTGCTTACTAACTCTTTACAGGAGTTCTGACCTGCATTCCTCCTCTGGTCCCGGCAAAAGCATCACACAGAAAGAGAAGACCCTTTGTTCCCCCCCGCTCCAGCTTTGAAAGTATCTTGTCTCCTCATTGGTCATTCTGGTCAGGTGCCGGTGAGGTTATCTTAGCTTCTTAAGCCTTTACAGGTGAAAGGGTTTTTCCTCTGGCCAAGAGGGATTTAAAGGTGTTTACCCTTCCCTTTATATTTATGATAGGGTTAGATCAGGGTCATGGAATCAGGATGCCTAGTCTCTATTCCTGGATCTGAGAGGGAAATGGGATCTAAGGATTAGTGGGAAGAAATTCTAGACTCCTGGTTCTGCCAGTGACCAAACTAAAATATGCAAATTCTTGTATCATAACTCCTTTCTCCTTGTTTATAGACCATTCTCCTCTCTGCTGCAGCTAAGTGAAGATGTGGTCATGGAGAATCAAACCACACCAACTGAATTCATCCTTCTTGGATTTCATAATATTCAGGGGTTACGTTTCCTACTTTCTTGGGTTATCTCCATCATCTACATCTTCACCATCTTGGGGAACATTCTCATCATCTTCCTCTCCTTGGTGGAACCACGTCTCCAAACCCTAATGTACTTCTTCCTGGGAAACCTCTCCCTCCTAGACGTCTGCCAGACCACCATCCCCCAGATGCTGGTGCACCTCCTCTCAGGCAGGAGAAGTATCTCCTAGGCAAGGTGTGCAGCACAACTCTACTTCTTCCTTTTTTTGTGGGTGCTCAGTGTGTCTTGCTGGCCACCATGGCTACACGCTGCTCATGAACAGGAAGTTCTGTGTTCTGCTGGTGTCAGTCTCCTGGCTTAGTGGCACACTCAGTGCAGCCTTGCACATGTTCCTCACCATCCGCCTGCCTTTCTGTGAGGCCAACGAGCTAAACTGCTTCTACTGTGACATCCCACCCCTGCTGGCTCTTTCCTGTGGAGACATCTCATTCAATGTCACCATCATACTGGTCTCCAGCATCTTCTTGGGGTGAAGCCCCACCCTGTGCATCGAACTTTCATATGGATACATTGTTTCAAGGATACTGAAAATACATTCCCCTGAGGTGAGGAGCAAGGCCTTTTCCACCTGTGTGTCGCATCTCACTGCAATCCTGCTCTACTATGGGAGTAGTATCTTCACCTATGTCAGACTTCTCTCTAGTTACTCATTGGATAATGACAGGTTAATCTCCCTGCTGTACAGCATCGTCACCCCCATGTTAAACCCATTGATATATACTCTGAGGAACAAGGATGTGAAGAGAGCCATGAAAAAGGTCCTTGTGAGGAAAATGTTCTTCTAAGAGCATCAAGAATACTAACTTTGGTATCTACTTCCATGAATGGGATGTAGTAAGTTAGAGCATATGGGATCTGGGAGTCAGGACTCCTGGGTTCTATTCTGCACTCTGGGAAGGGAGTGGGTTTTAGTGGTTAGTGAGGGGATGCTGGGAGTCAGGATCCTAGGTTACATTTGATGACTCTTGGAGGGGAATGGGTCTAGGGGTTGGAGCAGCATATTTGAAGCCCCAGGACTGTTGGAAAGAGCTTTCATACCTATGGATGAAAACTTTTATAGGGGTGCAAAGTGATATTATTAAATGTGGAGGTCAATCAATAGGAAAGTCTGAGAAAGGATCCAACAATAGCACATTACAATTAAACTGAACCTTAATTTATAAACATAATGTTAGTTGCTGTGTGGCCTTGAACGTGTTTCACATATTTACGAAAGATGTGGACAAATTGGAGAGAGTTCAAATGAGAGTAACACAAATAATAAAAGGTTTAGCAAACCTGACCTATGTGGAACGGTGAAAAAAACTGGGCATGTTTAGTCTTTAGAAAAGAAGACTGAGGGAGACCTGATAACAGGCTTCCAATATGTTAATGGCTCATCTAAAGATGAGAGGGATCAACTGTTCTCCATACCCACTGAAGGTAGGAGAAGAAGCAATGGGCTTAGTCCGCGGCAAGGAAGATTTACGTTAGCTATTAGGAAAAGCTGTCTAACTCTCAGGGGAGTTGACCTCTGGAACAGGCTTCCAAGGGAGATTGTGGAATCCCCGTCATTGGAGGATTTTAGGAACAGGTTGGACAGACACCTGTCAGGTCTGGTCTAGGTTCATTTGGTCCTGCCTCAGCACAGGTGGCTGGACTTGATGACCTCTCAAGGTCCCTTCAAGCCCAACATTTCTATGATTCTATGATATATATTTGACTAAAAAAAAATGAAAGTTTGGGCCAGTCCTTCAACTACTTAAGCGTGTGGGCTCAGATTTCCAAGAGAGCCTAAGGGAGTTAGGCACCCAACTCCCATTGATTTTTCAATGAACTCTGTTATGCCCCTTTGAAAATCACAGCCATAAATAATTGTCTGATTGACTTACATCCTCTCCCCTCCTGCCAATGCACATGAATCCCTTCACTCACGGGAGTAAAAGTCCACAGGCCTGTAAACTCCTCTGCCGTGTTTCATTTGTTACAGAACTTTGATGATCCATCCCTGATATGGGTGCATATTAGTAGTGGATGAGTTGAACATTCCCTATTGCCTAACTCCCTCAAAGGCTGACGCTTGAGTTTTCATGGGAGCCAAAGGGATTTTGGTGCCCATCTCCCACTGGGAGTTAGCCTCCTTTAAAAAACAAAACTTCACAACCTTTTTTTTGTCTATAAAGTCATTTCATATCTTTAGATAAGAAATGCTATGGAAGGTCTGGGATACACTGCAAAGCTTGGCAAATAGCTATGTGGGCTAGGAGTGTGAAAAAAGTCACAGCCCCTAAATAGCTATGTGGGCTAGGAGTGTGAAAAAAGTCAAAGCCCCTCACTGACATAGCAATGCCACCAAAATCCATTGTGTAGAGGCAACTATGCCGACAGAAGAGTGTGTCAGATGGCATAGCTTATGTCATTGAGGCAGATGGGGTAACTATGCCACTACGGGGCTCTGCTGACACACCAATCCCGGCCAAGAGTCCGTAATAGATAAGCCCAAAATGACAAAAAAGTTTAGTTATAATATTTCTTATTTGTCTGTGTTTATTTCTCATTAACTTATACTAATTATGTCAATTTCCCTCTACTTCTGTGTACTATTTAATCCTGTTATATGTATTTTTCTTCTCTGCAAAATGTGTGGGGTATATTTTGTCTAAAAGGGTGTTACATAAAATAAAATTGATTTCATATTATTCTTATCTATCTAATCTCTCCTATCTATGCCATCAAGAAATAAGGTGTGCATTTTTAACAGTGAGAGTAATTAACCATTGGAACAATTTACCAAGGGTTGCGGTACATTCTTCATCAATTTTTAAATCAAGATGGGATTTTTTTTTTCTGAAAAGATCTCTAGAAATTATTTTGGGCAGTTCTCTGGCCTGTGCTATACAGGAGGTCAGACTATGGTCCCTTCTGGCCTATGAATCCATAGCTTCTTATATGACTCCCATCACCATAGTATCTGAGCACCTCACTAGTAGCTCAGAGAAGGCAGTGAGGTTTTTCCATTACACATGGGTCTATTTTTATTTGGGAGGCATCTAGCATTTTGGGGCCCTGATCTGAGCACAGAATTTCCGGGGTGGGGGAGGGTATCCTCATACTCAGGCAAAGAGGGGCTATCCCATCCCTGCTATAGGAGAAGAGGTGTTGGGGAAAGAGAGGCCTACAGCTGAGCAAGTGCTATTTCCCTAGAGCTATATATAGAGGGAATATTCCCTCTCTGCTCTGAGTAGGCCAGACAACAAGAGACCAAGCACGAGAATGACTCTGTAACCTGGTGGTTAGAGCACGCAGCTGGGAGACCCAGAATCCAGTCCCCCTGCTCCAATGACTTTCATTATTTATCCACACAGGAATGACTCCAACAGGAGAGACTGAGTGAGCCCCTGGTCAGAATATCCCATAGGGTAGTGGTTTGAGAAGTGGCAGATCCCTGTTCAAATCCCTTCTGCCACTCAGGTGCATGGGGGATGTGAAGCTGGGATCTCCCATATCCCAGGTGTGTATCATAACCACTAGGCTAAAAGTTATGGGGGAGCTCCTCCTTCCCCGGCTTGCAAAAAAACATCTTCGGTGCTGAACTCCCTGAGAGGAGTAGGGCTTAGCACACATTCCTCTCCTTGTCATCTCCCATTGGTTACCTTAGCTGGCTCCCCTACCAGTGTTCTGGCTTTTGCAAATTCCATTCTGAGGCACCTATTGCACAGGGAGCCTGAGAGCTGAACTCAGCCTTTGTGAATCCCAGTAGTTTTCTAGGCACCTAGAAGTTAGGCCTGGTGATACTCAGTGTCCCCGTGCCTAATTTGTGAAGCTAGCCCCTAGTTCTTCTGGATGGTGCCAGGCAGACAGTCCAGGAGCCTGCCTTACCCCAAGTGACCCCGGAGAAGCATGGCACAGCGTAAGCCCTCCCTGTGTCGGCACACAAGGATCTGTGGACTCCAGCACCCACTGCAACACTAAAACTCCACCAGAGGCAGGGGGTAGTTGGGCCACAGCTATGGTCCCTCTTCCCACAGCAGCAGTGGGCCTAGATGACCATTTGTGGTCCCCTGTTGAACAGGGTAACAAATCACAGAATCATAGAAATGTTGGGTTGGAAGGCACCTCCTGAAGTCATCAGTTCCAGCCCCTGTGATGAGGTAGGACCAAAGAAACCTAGACCAGCTGTGACAAAGCTCTGTCCTTGCCTCCGTGGGTCCCGTGTTTCCTGGCGGATTTTGCTATCCTCGGAGGCTCACTGTGACCCTCCACATAACCCTTCTCTCTCTAGAGACAAGGGTCACAGTCTACTAAGCCATTTTCATCATAAATGAGTGAGGGAGGTGAGGAGCAGTTATCCTTCCTTGCACAGTCTCTGTTGTCTCCCAGTCTCAGTGATTAATCAGGGGGCAAAGGTGTGTGTGTGGGGGGGGGAGGGAGCCCAGGCCCACCCTCTACTCTGGGCTCCAGCCCAGGGACCCTATTAGTATCAGCTATGGTAGCTGACCTTTTAGAAACATGGCATGTACAATTCCCTAGGCTACTTCCCCCACAGCAGCCCTCACTTCCTCAAGCTCCACTTCACCCTTACCTCAGGGCCTCCTTCCTTGTGCCTGATATGGTGTGTACTACTCAGTCTCTCCAACAGCGCAACTTCCTCCCACAGCTCCTGACATGCACACCCACCTGACTAACTGGGAGGCTTTTAACTAGTTTCAGCCAGCCCCTGATTGTCTTCAGGTGTCCCAATCAATCTAGCATTCTCCCTGCCTTCTGGAAAATTCTTAATTGGCCGCAGGTGTCTTAACTGACCTGGAGCAGCTGCCATTTAATTTATCCTAGGTGGAGGGATTTGTTTAGCCTGGAGCTAATATATCTATCTCCCACTGCTTTTCTATAGCCATCGGGCCTTGCCCCGTCACACAGCCCTATCATGTGTTTGTCCAACCTATCCTTAAAAACCTCCAGTGGTGGGAATCCCACAGCCTCCCTTGGAAGCCTGTTCCAGAGTTTAACTGTCCTTAGAGTTAGAATGTTTTCCCAAATATCTAATCTAAATCTAAGTTCATTACTTCTTGTCCTACCTTCAGTGGAGATGGAGAACAATTGATCCCCATCCTCTTTAGAACAGCCCTTATCAGGTCCCCCCAGGCTTCTTTTCTCAACACTACACATGCCCAGTTTTTTCACCTTTCCGCATAAGTCAGTTTTTTAAACCTTTCATCATTTTTGTTGCTCTCCTCTGGACTCTCTCCAATTTGTCCACATCTTTCCTAAAGTGTGGCACCCAGAACTGGACACAATACTCCAGCTGATGCCTCACCAGTGCCAAGTAGAGTGGGAAAATTACCTCCTCTGTCTTACATACAACACTTCTGTTAAGACACCCCAGAATAATATTAGCCTTTTTCACAATTGCATCACACTGTTGACTCATATTCAGTTTGTGATCCACCATAACCCCAGATCCTTTTTCACAGTACTACCACCTAGCAAGTCATTCCCTATTTTGTAGTTGTGCATTTGACTTTTCCTTCTTAAGTGAAGTACTTTGCACTTATCTTTGTTGAATTTCATATTGTTGAATTTAGACCAATTCTCCAAATTGTCAATGTTGTTTTGAATTCTAATAGTGTCCTCCAAAGTGCTTGTTTCCCCTCCAAGCTTGGTGTCAACTGCAAATGTTATAAGCATACTTTCTACTCCATTATCCAATTAATTAAAATATTGAATAGTAATGGACCCAGCATGACCCTGTGTGACCCACCTAGATACGTGCTCCTACTTTGACAGTGAACCATTCATAACTCCTCTTTGAGTATGGTCTTTCAACCAGTTATGCAGCCACCTTATAATAATTTGTCTAGACTGCATTTCCCTAGACTGTTTATGAATATGTCATGGGGGACTGTGTCTAAAGCCTTACTAAAATAAAGATATATCTTGTCTACTGCTTCCCCTCATCCACCAACCCAGTAACCTGTCAAGGAAGGATATTTGGTTGGTTTGGCATGATTTGTTCTTGACAAATACATGCTGGCTATTCGTTATAAATCCCACTTCACTTTGTGTTTTCTTTAGTGCACAAGGATGCATTATGCTTGCTTCAGGTGCAAAGTCTAGAGGAGTGGCCAACAGTGTGATATAATGGCTCTGTTTATATCTATGTTATGTCTCCCTCTAGAAGCTGGACCAAGAAGAGAACAAGAGACCTACTAGTAGCTAAAGGAGACCTGTTTTCACTTGAGTGGTAGAGGCCAGGTATTCCAGGCTGGGATTTTCAAAGGAGACGAAGGGAGTTCAAAGGCCTTTGAAAGTATCCCCTTTGAAAATCAAGACCCAAGGTTTACAGTCCTCCTTTCTCGTGAGACAGCCAGTCCTCATGGCTTTTGCTTAGAGCTGAGTGAGTTATTGATTTTTTTTTGGTTCAGTGTCTGAAGTGAAAAATCTGTAAAAAATTGATTTGTTTCAGTTTGAAACTGGATGTTGGGGGATTGTTTGTTTGTCTCACCAAAATGAAGAAACAAAACAAAATCATTGGGATTGGTGTTGGTCCTGCTTTGAGTAGGGGATTGGACTAGA
Source organism: Chelonia mydas (assembly GCF_015237465.2). Lineage (NCBI taxonomy): Eukaryota > Metazoa > Chordata > Testudines > Cheloniidae > Chelonia > Chelonia mydas. Next base: position 34,790,631 of record NC_051254.2, on the reverse strand, counting down.
TGACCTCCTGATGTCTTTTCCAACCTTAATTTTCTATGATTGTATCTAATGAAACATTTTGCATGTTGATTCAAGTTCACATTATGAAAATGAAAATATAGTTTCATAAAGAAAATGTTGATTAGAAATGAGATTTCATTTCCAAAATGTCACAACGATCTGTTTTGACATTTCCCCCCCTGTGACATTCTGTACCTCAGGAGAACACCCCACAGCCCCATGTTCATCCTTATAATATTATTGTGTGGTATCCAATGCAAGGTTTGTCATGTCCGGTGTCTTCGGAGGCTCATGATGCACTGAACGTTATTGTTATAGTAATGTACTGGTTATACTTGCCTGTATATAGTTGAGTCTGAAAATGTGTCCTCATGACTTTAAAAAAGCCCAGGCAAAACTCTCCAGGAGCAGAGAGGCAGTTCACACCTCATCAGGGTATGTATGGGACAAGCCCATCCCAGCCTCACAGGAACAAAGGAACACTGGCCTAGGCAGCAACAAAGGATCAATTGGACTCTCTAGTGACTCACCCCCCTTCCCTTGACATTTGCCATGCTGTCATAAATAGAAAGGGAAGGGTAACCACCTTTCTGTATACAGTGCTATAAAATCCCGCCTGGCCAGAGGCAAAATCCTTTCACCTGTAAAGGGTTAAGAAGCTAAGGTAACTTCGCTGGCACGTGACCCAAAATGGCAAATGAGGAGACAAGATTCTTTCAAATCTGGAGGGGGGAAAAAAGGAGTGTCTGTCTGTCCGTGTGATACCTTTGCCGGGAACAGATCAAGGATGCAAGCCTTCTAACTCCTGTAAAGTTAGTAAGTAATCTAGCTAGAAAATGCGTTAGATTTTCTTTTGTTTTTTTGGCTTGTGAAATTTGCTGTGCTGGAGGGGTATTCCTGTTTTTGTGTCTTTTTGTAACTGAAGGTTTTGCCTAGAGGGATTCTCTATGTTTTGAATCTGATTACCCTGTAAAGTATTTACCATCCTGATTTTACAGAGGTGATTCTTTCACCTTTTCTTTAAATAACATTCTTCTTTTAAGAACCTGATTGATTTTTCATTGTTCTTAAGATTCAAGGGTTTGGGTCTGTGTTCACCTGTACCCATTGGTGACGATTATTATCAAGTCTTCCCCAGGAAAGGGGGTGTAGGGCTTGGTGGGATATTTTGGGGGAAGATGTCTCCAAGTGGTCTCTTTCCCTGTTCTTTGTTTAAATGACTTGGTGGTGGCAGCGTATCAGGTTTTTAACCTAAGCTGGTTCCCAAGGCAAGAAAGAAATCTGTGCCTTGGGGAAGTTTTAACCTAAGCTGGTAAGAATAAGCTTAGGGGGTCTTTCATGCAGGTCCCCACATCTGTACCCTAGAGTTCAGAGTGGGAAAGGAACCTTGACACATGCTCTCTCTCTTCCACCTCCATTTACAGATACCACCACCAAACGACTGAAGCGCTGATCAAATGGGAGAGCCTGGCTAAAGGGCAACCAGCCAGCCTGTGGTGAGAAGCATCTATGTTCATATGGGTGCTGAAAGTGTTAAAATCAACCTTGGAATGCATTTTGCTTATATTTCATTTGACCAAATCTGACTTGTGCTTTGATGTATAATCACTTAAAATCTATCTTTTGTAGTTAATAAATTTGTTTGTTTATTCTGCCTAAAGCAGTGTGTTTGGTTTGAGGCATGTCAGAGATTCCTCTTGGGATAACAAGGCTGGTACATATCAATATCTATTATTTTGAGCTTGCAGGGTCCCGTGGGCATAACTGGACGTTGCAAGACGGAGGTTCCTAGGGTTGTGTCTGGGACCAGAGATATTGGCTAGTGTCATTCTGTTGCACAATCCAAGCAGCGGTTGGCTAAAAGTGTTCACTCACGTATCTGGGAGCATCTTACATGCTGGAGGCTGTGCATGAACAGCCCAGGGTGGGGGTTCTCGCAGCAGAGCAGGGTAAGGCTGGCTCCCAGAGTGGAGGATTGGAGTGACCTAGCAGATCACTGGTCCAGATAGCACCAGAGAGGAATGTCACACCCCCAAACAATTTTCAGTTCTTTTTTGGGCCAAAACTATTTGCCAAATTTGACCCAAAGCAAGTAGTTTTGGTGCCTTCCAAAATGCATTTTTCAGTGAATTAGAATTGGTAAAAAGAACCGTTTTTAAAATCCTGTTGTCAGGGTGCCAATGCCTGAGATGATGGGGCGTCCAGGATTCCCAGGTTTATGTATCTTGGGAAGCAGATAGCCTAGAACCCCGACCAGGGGTATTCTATGTCTGGCTATGTGAACTCTTTCCTCAGGCCCTACGCTACCAGCACTCCCAGCTATCTTTGAGACACCGCTGACTTCCTGAGGAAACTACAATCCATCGGTGATCTTCCAGAAAACACCCTCCTGGCCACTATGGATGTAGAAGCCCTCTACACCAACATTCCACACAAAGATGGACTACAAGCTGTCAGGAACAGTATCCCGATAATGTCACGGCAAACCTGGTGGCTGAACTTTGTGACTTTGTCCTCACCCACAATTATTTCACATTTGGGGACAATGTATACCTTCAAGTCAGCGACACTGCTATGGGTACCCGCATGGCCTCACATTATGCTAACATTTTTATGGTTGACTTAGAACAATGCGTCCTTAGCTCTCGTCTCCTAACACCCCTACTCTACTTGCGCTACATCGATGATATCTTCATCATCTGGACCCATGGAAAAGAAGCCCTTGAGGAATTCCACCATGATTTCAACAATTTCCATCTCACCATCAACCTCAGCCTAGACCAATCCACACAAGCGGTCCACTTCCTGGACACTACTGTGCTAATAAGCGATGGTCACATAAACACTACCCTATACCGGAAACCTACTGACTGCTATACTTACCTACATGCCTCCAGCTTTCATCCAGGCCACACCACATGATCCATTGTCTACAGCCAAGCTCTAAGATACAACTGCGTTTGCTCCAATCCCTCAGACAGAGACAAACACCTACAAGATCCTTATCAAGCATTCTTAAAACTACAATACCCACCTGCTGAAGTGAAAAACTGATTGACAGAGCCAGAAGAGTTCCCAGAAGTCATCTACTACAGGACAGGCCCAACAACGAAAATAACAGAACACCACTAGCCATCACTTTCAGCCCCCAACTAAAACCTCTCCAGCGCATCATCAAAGTTTTACAACCTATCCTGAAAAATGATCCCTCAATCTCACAGATCTTGGGAGACAGACCAGTCCTCGCTTACAGACAGCCCCCCAACCTGAAGCAAATACTCACCAGCAATCACACACCACACACCAAAAACACTAACCCAGGAACCTATCCTTGCAACAGAGCCCAATGCCAACTCTGTCCACATATTTATTCAAGTGACACCATCGTAGGACCTAATCACATTAGCCACACTATCAGAGGCTGGTTCACCTGCGCATCTACCAATGTGATATATGCCATCATGAGCCAGCAATGCCCCTCTGCCATGTACATTGGCCAAACCAGACCGTCTCTACGCAAAAGAATAAATGGACACAAATCTGATATCAGGAATCATAACATTCAAAAACTGGTAGGAGAACACTTCAACCTCTCTGGCCACTCAGTAAAAGATTTAAGGGTGGCAATTTTGCAACAGAAAAGCTTCAAAAACAGACTCCAATGAGAAACTGCTGAGCTTGAATTAATATGCAAACTAGATACCATTAACTTGGGTTTGAATAGAAACTGGGAGTGTCTGGGTCATTACACATATTGAATCTATTTCCTTAAGTTAAGTATCCTCACACCTTCTTGTCAACTGTCTAAATGGGCCATCTTGATTATCACTACAAAAGTTTTTTTCTCCTGCTGATAATAGCTCATCTTAACTTTTTAGCCTCTCACAGTTTGTATGGTAACTTCCGACTTATATATATATATATATATATATATATATATATATATATATATATATATATATATATATATATATATATATTACTATATGTTCCATTCTATGCATCCGATGAAGTGAGCTGTAGCTCACGAAAGCTTATGCTCAAATAAATTGGTTAGTCTCTAAGGTGCCACAAGTACTCCTGTTCTTTTTGCGGATACAGACTAACACGGCTGCTACTCTGAAAAAAGTATATATTGGTGGCCCTGGGTAGTCTTCTCTAGGGGTCCCACTAGGTCCACGGCTATTTGTTCAAATGGGACCTCTATGATGGGAAGGGGTACCGGGACTGTGCATCTGACACTCTGGGCAGGAGGCACAGTATCTCCACACTTCTTCTTGCACCCCAGGCCAGAAGACCCTTGCCAAGGTCTTCTCTATCCCTAAATGCCCCCTAAAAAGATTACTATGAGCGAGTCTTAATACAGCCTTCTGTTTGTGAGGCACTAGGAGCTGCTCTACCTTCTGTCCCTGTACTGGTGCAACCCGGTACAGGAAATCCTTCTTTGTGATGAAATAGGAGCTGGATCCCTAGGTTTTCCCTTCCACGGGGACCCCATCTATTTCTATTACCTCCTTCCTAATGTTGCCGTACCTTGGCTCTTTGTCCGAAATTTTCCCTCCCAGGGCTGGTCTGCCTGAGTTGTAGGGGACTGGTCTCTATTGCTTCTGCCAGTGTAGAGGGTTGGGGTCTGGCTCAGGTGCTTCTCCCTCCTGGGAGGCCTCCTTTTCAGCTGCCTGGGTCCGCCTACCTACAAGAGCGACCTTCTGGCTTTGGGTCAGTATTCGGGTTCCCAAGGCCTTAGATGCCCGTCTTTCCCTTTCCGTCTTGCTGCCCCGCCTGGGAGTAGAGAAAAAATCTGGGGATATTTCAGAGAAGATTGGGGGTTGACAGTCTATTATGGATGCCTCACTAGCTTCAGGGTCTTCCCCTTTCTCCAGTCCCCCTACTGGGAGTAAGTCATCAAATTCTGGGAAGTCCCTTCCTATGAGCACCAGGTAAGGGAGTTTAGGCACTACATCTACTGCTACCTCTATAGTGTTCCCCTGGATTTCAATTTTTACTGGGATTGTGGGGTATTAACTATCCATCCCATGGACATGTCGCGCCTGGGTATTTTGCCTGTAGTAGCTGATTACGTTTCATGAGCTTTCCTGAGATAAGCGTGATGGCGCTCCCTCAATCTGTCAGTGCTGTGGTCTCTACTCCATTTAACCTAAATGGCCTGGTATATTTGTGTGGGGTTAGTGCAACCCCCACAATGTGAATTAGGGAGCATGGGTTTTCCCAGTTTCCTAGGTTACATTGCATAGACTTCTTGGCATTGGGACACTGTGTGGCTATGTGTCCCCACTCCCTGCAGGCGTAACATCTGCATGGGGCCCTAGGCGTTCCCCAGTCTCTCGGTTTGGGCAGTCTAATGTCACGATCTTCTTAACCCTCAGTGCTCTGACTTTTGGTGGCCTCTGGTGGACCTTCAGCCCCTCTTTTTTTTCACCTGGGCCTTCCTGGGGGATCAGCTGCCTGAGCTCTGGGGGTTGGTGCTGCTAATTTAACCCGGGGTGCCTCTTCCTTAACTGGTTGGGTCAGTTCCCTCACCGTCCTTTGCCTCTCTACCAGTGGGACAACCTTGTCATAGGTGGAGGGGTCATTCTGGCTTACCCAGGTGCGAAGGTCTGGTGGTAATCCTCTCATGTACCTGTCAATGACCAGAACTTCTAGTATCTGTTCTGGACCCCAAGACTCGGTTCGTAACCACTTTCGTGTGAGATGGATGAGGTCATATAATTGGGACCGTGGAGTTTTGTTTTCCTGATACCTCCACTCATGATAGTGCTTGGCCTGCACTGAGGATGTTACCCCAGATCTGGCCAGGATCTCTGCTTTCAGCTGCAGGTAGTCTGCCACAGCCTCTTCGGACATATCATAGTATGCCTTCTGGGCCTCCCACACAGGAATGGGGTGAGGATTCCAGACCACTTATCTTGAGGCCAAGCCTCCCGTAGGGCTGTCCTCTCAAAGGCCAGGAGGTATGCTTCTATATCATCCTCCCGCATCATTTTCTGCAGCCAATTGCTGGCCCGTATGACCCATGTCCCATCATGGCTGCAGTTCATCTCTGTAAGGACCTGCACCTGGTTTACCAGTTCCAACCACATAGAATGGTTTTGAGTGGCCTGGTTCATCAACAGGCGATTGGTCTCTTGCTGCAGCCGCACTGCCTCCTATTGGGTGGGTGCCTGGACACCGGTAGCCTCCTTCTGGGCAGCTGTGGCTTCTATCAGTGCCCACAATACATCCTGCATTGTGATAAAGAAAAAAAATACACCTTCTTTTTTTTTTTTTTTTTTTTTTTTTTTTTTTAAACACCCGCCTTCCTCCACCACACTGTGCACCAAATCCCACCGCTCACTCCAGTATAACAAAGTTCCTTTTCTGCCTTGATGAGTCCTGTGCTTTCTGGCAGATTTGCTCACCTCAGAGGTTCATGGCAGCCCTCAGTTTGGCTGATTTTGCTAGAGGCTCAAACCTGCTGTTCACTCAGCTAACCTCATCACTGGCCAGTGTGGGGGAGAACAATCTCCACAGTCTCTGTTGTCCCACCTGGTGGATCGGGGACAGGTCAGATCGCTTTCCACATGAGACCTTCTCCTCTGGTGTGTCTCACAGACCAGGTCAACTCCTCCTGAGTCAGATAAGGAGTTGAGGGGATGGCGGGGAGCCTGGGCCTTCCCTCTACACTGGGTTCCAGCCCAGGGCCCTGTGGATAGCAGCTGTCTACAACGTTTCCTGTATCAGCTGTGCGACAGCTACAACTCCCTGGGCTACTTCCCCATGGCCTCCCCCGAGCACCTTCTTTATCATCACTACAGGACCTTCCTCCTGAAGCCTGATAACGCTTCTACTCCTCAGTCCTCCAGCGGCATGCCTTTTCAGTCCCCGCTCCTTGTGTCCCTCACTAACCGATGGGAGGTCCTTTTTTAAACCAGGTGTCCTGATTAGCTTGCCTGCCTCAATTGATTCTAGTAAGTTCTTAATTGGCTCCAGGTATCTTAATTAGGTTGCCTGTCTTAATTGGTTCTAGCAGGCTCCTGATTGCTCTCGGGCAGCCCCTGCTCTGGTCACTCAGGGAACAGAAAACTATTCATACAATGGCCAGTAGATTTGCCTTCTACGGATCTGACTCCTTTTGTGAGTCTGCTGGATTTTCTGTTGTATGTTTATCTAGTTGAACATCATTGTAAGTGTGTGTTTCTATGTGTATGTCTATTTGAGTCTCTCTATGGGGAATGTGTTTGAGCAGGATTTTTTTCTCTGTGCCTGAAAGTGTTTGCATGAGAATGTGGATGTTGTGTACATGTCACCGTAGGTTTGTTTCTGTGTGTGTGTATATATATATATGTATTTTGTGTATGCATGTGTGGATACTAAATTCTGTTCTCAACTGTACTAGAGTATCTTGATAATTTGATTCAGCATAAATTACAATTTCTATGCAATTTAAATAGAATTTTGTGGAGAGAACAGTTGCACAACAAACAAAAACCACCATCCAGCAGCACAGTTGTAAACAGACACATGCCAAAGTACACTCATCCTCAAATCAAACACAATCTTCTGTACACCCTACACAACAGACACTGCACCAACGTTGATAATACTGACAATCACACAAAAACTTACAAACGAACAAACCCTACTCAAGCACATGTGGTATACTGCACTTTCTATCTAGCTAGTATATTACTTTTTATTTCTTTCTGTCTCTACAAAGTTACCAGTGGCCTGATACAAAGCCCACTGTATCCTATGCAAGGATTCCCATTGAGTTGGATAAAGGCAGTGGAGAGCAGTGTGTCTTAGTGGAAGGGACCCTGGGCCTGCTGTGTGAACTTTGCTATGTCAGGTCACCTCTTTGTGCCTTATTTTCTCCATTGGTAAAATGGGGATAATGTTTCCTACATCTTTTGTAATGTACTTTGTAAGATTGGATGAAAGGCACTGTATAAGTTCCAAGTATTAATATACAACTTTCATCACCATAGTATCTGAGTACCTCATATTCTATAATGACTTTAAACCAAAAAATCATCTCTGAGGTACATTAGTGTTTTCAAGTTGAACATTCACATATCATATAACGAGATTACTCTCAAAATGTTATTAACACTTCTTTTAACGTTCTCTTCTTCCAGTGGCAGGAACACAATTGAAAGTTGAAACATGGAGAGCAGAAATCAAACTGCATTGAAGGAGTTCATCTTCCTGGGATTTTCCAGCCTCTTACTCTTCAGTGGGTTTTTGTTCACTTACCTCTTCACCCCAGGGCTGGCCCCAGGCACCAGCGTTCCAAGACAGTGCTTGGGGAGGCAGTTAGAAAGGGGTGGCAGTGTTTCAGCAGCGGCAGCAATTCGGCGGCAGCTTCTCTGTTCCATCGGCCACAGCGGCAAATCAGCGGCCGCTTCTCCCTTTTGCCGTCCGCGGTGGCAGTCTTTTTCACTGCTTGGGGCAGCAAAAACTGTAGAGCCGGCCCTACTTCACCCTACTTGGGAACATCTTTATTATTGTTGTTGCCTTGGCGGACCAGCAACTTCACACTCCCATGTATTTCTTCCTTGGGAACCTGTCTTTCTGGACATCTGTTATACCACCACCACCATCTCCCAGATGCTGGTTCATCTCCTTTCAGAGAGGAGCAATATCTAATACACAGGCTGTGTGCTGCAACTTTACTTCTTCTCCTTCGTGGGCACAGAGTGCCTCCTGCTGGCAGTGATGGCCTTTGACCACTATGTTGCCATTTGCAACCCACTGCGTGACACTCTGATCGTCAACAAAAGCATTTGCCTCCAGCTGTCAGCTGCCTCTTGGGTAAGTGGCTTCCTTAACTCTGCAAAACTCACAATCGTAGCCTTCCAATTACCCTTCTGTGGAGACAACCATATTGATTACTTCTACTGTGATATCCCCTTGCTGCTTGAGCTGTCATGTGAGGACACCTCCCTAAACAAACTCCTTCTGCTCTCCACTGGCCTGTTCATAGCCTGGATGCCCTTTGCCTGCATCCTTTTATCATACACTTACATCATCTCGAACATACTGAAGATGCCTTCTTCCAAGGGGAAGGGAAAGGCATACTCCACTTGTTTGTCCCATCTGACTGTGGTCCTTCTGTACTATGGCAGCTCTATCTTCTCCTACCTGAGACCCAGTTCAAGTTACTCACCGGGTAGCACCAGCCTGATCTCAGTATTATATAGTATCTTAACACCAATGTTAAACCCCATCATTTATACCTTGCAGAACAAGGATGTGAAAAAAGCTTTAAAAAATGTGATACATAGGATGTGAAAGAATATTCTTGTTCTCTTCCTTGGCCTTTTCTTCTTCTTCTTCTTCATAATCTTTGTCATCATCATCTTGTCTTCTTTCTTGGCTTTTCTTTTACTGAGGCTGTTGTTTCTTTTCATTATCATTATAATTTTCTTAACCATTTTAATTGTCTTCTTCTTCTCATCATTATTTTCTTCTTCTATTTCTACTGCTTTCCCTCTTCTTCTTCTTCACCGTCATCATCATCCAAATATTTGTAAATTACATACCAGGAATCCTCAAACACTAGTGATTCAATTCTTATCCATTTGGGAATATGATAATATATCTGGGTTTTTTTCATTATTTACTTTTTCTTTTCTGTACACAGGCATGGCAAGTTCTAAAGAATGTAGAATGCATTGCACAGAAGACACAAAGACATTATTGCTAAGTTTGGGAGGATTAGGTTTTTATTGGTAAATGGTGGTAAACATGGATTTCATAGTACACACAAACTGACCAAAATATTTTCATCAATAATAATTGAAATTTACAGGCAAAGTAAGAAAAATGCTGGTTGAAAACTTATTTGAGTTTGATTTAAGGATATTTACTTTGTATGTTTTGACAAGTGATGTTGACAATTTGTGTTTTAACAGTTATAAAGCTTTAAGTTTTTGAAATCACTGTCAACTGTCAATAAATAATTATCTTCTTACCTGCCCTGTAGTCTAACCCTCCCATAATTTCCTGCAAATGTGAAAATTTAAATAGATAAAAATCAGAAAAAAATGTGGTAGAATGGACTTGTCTGTGCACAATGGCCCTGCACTGCTCCTGCACTATGGGAATTCTGGAAGTGCATAAATCTGCCCTACCTCAACCCAGAATCTGGTCCTCTGACTAAATTCACAGACTCTGAAACATGAAGAAGAATTTGGAGTCAGCAACATGTAATTGCTAGTGTTTGAATTTGTCCATGACACTGGAGGAAATATCCCAAAGATTGAGTAAAAGACCAAAGATGTTTAACGTCTGCTGCTGGAATTTTAGTGAATTAGGTGCCCAGCTCCCTTTGGAGGTCATTGAGAATTGGGCATCTAACTCCCTTAGGTCTTTGAAAATCCTGGGCTATATGCCATCAGGGCCTTGGCTTTATTATGGTTTCTGAGCTAGCTGAAGCTCTGACTTATTCCTTGTTCTCACTGAGTGAACCCCTTCAGATCTCAGGCTTCATGCCTCCACCTCCCAGGTGCAGAATTCTGTGATTTTCTCCATCTTAGACTGGGCTGCAGCATGTTGTGTATTGAGGATTGGGCCAAAAGTAATCTGATGAGGTTCAACAAGGACAAGTGCAGAGTCCTGCACTTAGGACGGAAGAATCCCATGCACCGCTACAGACTAGGGACCGAATGGCTCGGCAGCAGTTCTGCAGAAAAGGACCTAGGGGTTACAGTGGATGAGAAGGCCAATGGCATTTTGGGATGTATAAGTAGGGGCATTGCCAGCAGATCGAGGGACGTGATCGTTCCCCTCTATTTGACATTGGTAAGGCCTCATCTGGAGTACTGTGTCCAGTTTTGGGCCCCACACTACAAGAAGGATGTGGAAAAATTGGAAAGAGTCCAGCGGAGGGCAACAAAAATGATTATGGGACTGGAACACATGACTTATGAGGAGAGGCTGAGGGAACTGGGGATGTTTAGTCTACGGAAGAGAAGAATGAGGGGGGATTTGATAGCTGCTTTCAACTACCTGAAAGGGGGTTCCAAAGAGGATGGATCTAGACTGTTCTCAGTGGTAGCAGATGACGGAACAAGGAGTAATGGTCTCAAGTTGCAGTGGGGGAGATTTAGGTTGGATATTAGGAAAAACTTTTTCACTAGGAGTGTGGTGAAACACTGGAATGTGTTACCTAGGGAAGTGGTGGAATCTCCTTCCTTAGAAGTTTTTAAGGTCAGGCTTGACAAAGCCCTGGTTGGGATGATTTAATTGGGGATCGGTCCTGCTTTGATGACTAGATGACCTCTGGAGGTCCCTTCCAACCCTGATATTCTATGATTCTATGACCGTGTTTACTCAGCAGATCTGACAGAATTCAGCACCTGCATGTCTTCTCTTCGGGAGCTGTGGCCAGCATTGAATGCAGTGACCAGACAAATTTCTCAAGACAAAGTATTGTTTAATCTTAACAGTAGGAACAAAGCATAACGTAAGAGAAAAGAATTTTTAAAACAATGTGTCTACATACATGTGTATCTCACCTGGAGTCCAAGGTAGACCTATCTTATCCCAGATGCCCCAACCTCTGGGGTCTGGGCTCAGCTGAGCTTCCCCTCTCTCTGAAGCTGTGCCTTTAAATCGAGCACCCAGTCCTCTTCTCTTTTCTGAGCCTGGTTAAACTGATGTGGGATTATACAATTTTATAATTGTATTTATATTATTTGAACAAATATACTTGGAACTGAAATAAGATTGACTTGCCTGTAATCCACAGAATCATCACTAGCTATTTTTGTGAAGAAAAATACCATATTTGGAACTGTCCTTCTAACATAGGAGCTCATTTTGATGATAGAGAACAACATATTTAGAGGTGTCAAGGTTCCTTCCCCACTCTGAACTCTAGGGTACAGATGTGGGGACCTGCATGAAAACTTCCTAAGCATACTTTTACCAGCTTAGGTTAAAACTTCCCCAAGGTACAAACTATTTTACCCTTTGCCCTTGAACTTCGACTACCACCACCAAACGTTTATTTTTATTAGGAAAGAGTTGTTTGGAAACGTCTTTCCCCCCAGAATCCTCCCAATCCTTGCACCCCACTTCCTGGGGAAGGTTTGGTAAAAATCCTCACCAATTTGCATAGGTGACCACAGACCCAAACCCTTGGATCTTAAGAACAATGAAAAAGCATTCAGTTTCTGAAAAGAAGGATTTTAATAGAAGTAAAAAGTAAAAAAGAATCACCTCTGTAAAATCAGGATGGTAAATACCTTACAGGGTAATTAGATTCAAAACATAGAGAATCCCTCTAGGCAAAACCTTAAGTTACAAAAAGACACACAGACAGGAATATCCATTCTATTCAGCACAGCTTAATTTCTCAGCCATTTAAAGAAACCATAATCTAATGCATATCTAGCTAGATTACTTACTAAATTCTAAGACTCCATTCCTGTTCTGTCCCCGGCAAAAGCATCACCCAGACAGACCCAGACCCTTTGTTTTTCTCCCTCCTCCCAGCTTTTGAAAGTATCTTGTCTCCTCATTCATCATTTTGGTCAGGTGCCAGCGAGGTTATCCTAGCTTCTTAACCCTTTACAGGTGAAAGGATTTTTCTTCTGGCCAGGAGGGATTTTAAAGGTCTTTACCCTTCCCTTTATATTTATGACAGGGCTGAAGGACTGATCACCTGCCAGCTCCCTTATTGCAGTTGGGGTGATCCCTGGTAGACTTATTAGCATGCATGTAGGTTCTTTTATTGTTTTAATAAGTTTTCTCTGTAATGCTTTCACCTTAAGAATAACTGTGCTTGCTTAGAGAGAGCTCTGTGCTGACTGAACTGTGGGCAATGACACTGCTTATAGCCTCTGAGGAGAAGAGGCAGTCCTCCAAAGCAAACCCGTTGAGGCAGTCTATATTGCTGGGGAATTCACAGTTAGTCAGGGAACGGTGTGGCCTGGAATAACCCTGCTCAGGAGGGAGAGAAACATGTGTTTCCACTCAAGAAAGGTGAAGCCGGGAGCCTAGAGTGGGTGCCCTTGCTGGACCATAGAGGGGGAACACAGGTGCAGTTGCCCTGAACTGTGACAGACTACACAAATTTACTTAGTGTGAAGGTATTTGCAGAACCAGGACCTAAGAAGGCAAACATAATTCAGAGGGTGGAGAACAGCAAGACAGCGAAATATACAGAATTTTTCAAATATAAGTATCCAGTTATTTCCACAGGGTCAGGTTCTAAACTGGCCAGGTCTGGACTGATCAGGGTATGCAAGTGAATGATGACAGACACCAGGATGGATAGATGGATTTTAAGTGCCAGGCCACAATTTTATTAAATTGTAACATCAGAGAGGGTTTGCCCTTTTCCAAGTGTAGATTCCTGCTATGACATGGTTTGCTTCTCCAGACAAATGACCAGAGAGAGAGACAGAGATCAAGAGAGTATCTATCTATCTATCTATCTATCTATCTATCTATCTATCTATCACATTCTCTCTGGAATGGCTTATGACTGATATGTGGCTATATGCCACTTCTTACGTTACATGAAGATCATGAGCAGAGCTGCCTGTATTCAGATTGTCATTGGTGGATGGGTCATTGGGCTTCTGAAGGCACTTGTGAATGTTCTCTCCTTGAATTGCTCAGACTTCTGTGGCAAACAGAATCAGCCATATCAGCTGCGAGATCCCTCCCTGGACATGTCTGTCTCCCACAGACACCTTCCTCAATAAGATAGTTATCCTCATCTCTTGTGTTATCATAGGAATGAGATCATTTCTGACCATCCTAGTGTGTTATGTCTACATCATCTCAGCCATCCTGAGAAGCCAGGCAACATAGAGCAGATGCAAATCCTTCTCCACTTGTGGATCACATCTCACTGTGGTCACTTCATTCTTTTTATCTGCTTTATGTAGGTACTTGAGGCTGACCTAATTGTCTCTGGTGCATATAGTTGAGGATATAAAATCTTTGCTTGTGAACTTTGCAGATGACACAGTGATTGGTGGTGTGGTAAATAACAAGGAGGAGAGGTCACTGTTACAGAGGGATCTGAATCACCTGGTTAAATGGTCAAAATCCTACAAATTGTGTTTTAACACAGTGAAATATAAGGTAATACATCTGGGAAACAAGAATGCAGGAAATTACCTTTAGGATGGGAGATTCTGTCTTGGAAAGAAGTGAATCAGAGACAGATTTCAGGGATCAACCTAGATGATCACTTCAACAAATTCATTGACTAATTATGCATCCTCCCCAAAGTTGGGAGGGACTTAAGTGACATTAAAAAAAGGGCAGTTATGGCAGAAGTTGTGCCTTCCTTATAACATTTAGCTCAATGGTCAGGGCACTCACCTGGTTATCATAAGTGGTGATACAGCACCATTCATAATGGCACTGGGACAGGGAAAGGATGGGCAAATGAGTCTAGCCTGGTAGTTGGGGCATGCAAGGTGAATCCCTGCAGCAATCATTGTTAATACAATGGGGAACACCCAGAACAGGAGAAACTCACCTCGTCCCCCCACCAGACTAGCCTAGTAGCTAAGGATCTTATCTGTAATATGGAAGACTTAAGTGCCCGTCCTGTCTCCTTATGAGGCACAGGATGCAAGACCCTTGAGGGCCAAAACCTGGGACCATAACGGTGGGGGGTTACCGATGCTTCCACATTGCTGCTGGAAGCTTAGTGTGGGTTTCTGCTGAAAGATCCCGTAGAGCTAGGCTCTGCAGGAAGTGCCACCCAGCAGGGCCTGAGAGGCAGCCCCTCCCAGCCCACTTATTGGCTGATACTAGTATTTAAACCAGGAAGCCATGATGAGGGGGCTGTCTGAGGAACCATGCACACTGCCTGCCTGCTTCCTTCCCTCCCTCCCTCCCTCCCTCTACTTCAGTCTCTGCTTGCTGTAGACCCCAGACTCGGGCTTCTGACCCTGGTTTGTCCTTGACTTTGCTATTTGCTTGCTGTCTGGTATCTGGCACCTGACCCCAACTTCCTGATATCCCAACCTGGCTCAACCCCAACTCTGTTATTTGCCTGCCGCCTGCAACTTGGTGCCTGGCCCTGACTTCCTGGCATTCTGACCCAGCTCACTCCCAACCCCGCGACTCATCGCCTGTCTGCAACGTAGCAGCTGACTGTGCACACAGGCTGTCCGTGTACCAGCCCTGACACAGAGGGGTGAATTAAACCTGGGTCTTCCGCATCCCAGGTGAGTGCCCTCAGCATTGGGCTAAAGGTTGCAAGAAGGGCACTGCTGTTTTCTGAAAGGTGCCTACACAATTTGTAGGATTTTGACCATTTAACCAGGTGATTCAGATCCCTCTGTAACAGTGACCTCTCCTCCTCGTTATTTACCACACCACCAATCTCTGTGTCATCTGCAAAGTTCACAAGCAAAGTCTCCTCCTCCAAATTGTCCAAAACTATTTGGCAAATTTGTGTAAAAATTCATGAATAACTTGGGTTACATGAAAATGCCTTTTACTGCAAATAAACTGTTCATCCAACAAATTGTACCCAGCTCTATTTAGGGGTATCTGGGTGAAGTTTAACGGCCTGTCTTATAGAGGAGAAAGTGAGACTAGATCGGGGGTTCTCAAACTTTTTTTGCTGGGACCCCCTTTGAAAATATTTCAGGCTGTGATGACCCCCCTCTAAAAAGTGATGACCGCCCCCCATCCCATGCCACCCTTCCTCTGCCTTCAGAGCTGGCTGCCCGTCCAGCAGCCGCTGCTCTTGTGACCCCCCTACAATAGATTTGTGACCCCCTTTTGGGTTGGGACCCCCAATTTGAGAAACACTGGACTAGATGATCTACTTGTCTCTTCTGGCCTTCAACACTATCAAACTATGAACGTATAACATTTCCCATCATATCCGCATGTATTTAAATGACTTCATTCAATTAACTTCTCTGGGCCTTTGTTTCCTTCCGACCTTTGTCTGTCATGTCTATTTCCATTATAAGTAGGCTTGCCACCATTTGATTTTTTAATCACTTCGGCCGATAATATTGATGCTTATTTTTAAGGGTTTTTTTTTTCCAGATTTTACTGATTTTACGTGGTCACAGTTGTGGGAAACTATGTGGGGAGGAAAGACATGGGAGGGGGTCAGACACTAATTATTGAGCAACAGTAGACGCTGAGATTCAAAAAGGTAAAGCTTTATAACAATTAAAACACAAATTGTCAACAACGCGTGTCAAAATATACAAAGTAAATCGCCTTACAATGAACTCTGATAAGTTCTCAAGCAGCATTTTTCTTATTTTGCCTGTCTGCAAATGTTGATTATTATCGATGGATATATTTTTGTCCGTTTGTTTGTGTCCGGTCTAACTGACGTTTATTGACATTACCAATAGAAATCTAATCTTTTGAGCCTAATCATAATCTCTTTTGGGCCTGGGCTGTTTCTCACTATGTGTTTGTACAGCTCCCAGCACAATGGGGCCTTAGTCTTGACTGGAGCATCTAGGTGCTATAGTAGTGCAAGATGATGATGATATAAACATGACTGTTAATTTTCATTCCAATACCATAAAGTTCAAATGAATTATATTCTAAACTTTTCTGTACTAGGATTTGAACCAGGAGCCCTGGGTTTTATTCCTGGCTCTGCCACTGACAGGTTGTGTGACCTTGGGCAAGTCACATCCCCCCTCTGTGCCTCAGTTTCCCTTCCCTCCCTTTGTCTGCTTTCTCTGTTTAGTCTGTAAGTTGTTTAGTGCAGGGACTGTCTAAGACTGTTTCGCTCCGCCCAGATCTCAGTTCGGGCCTCTGGGTAGTAAAATAATTGAAAATCACTCACTAGATGACTATCAACCGCAGAAAGTGGTCATAATAACAACAAGAATAATGTGATGTTCAGTGTATTTTATTCATATTCATCATTGTCATTTCACAGAGGATCTGCCTTTCTGAATTTGTTTTTGTAAGATCTGCTCTAGTTCAATCACAACTATTGGATTTGAAGCAGGAATTAATTCACAGAGGTCCTACGGCCTGTGTTAAACAGGAGGTTAAACTAGACAATTCCAGTGGTCCCTTCTGGCCTTAAAATCTATGAATTATTGTCTCCTTCCATCCATTTCCTATAATGCTGCTTCCTTCTCATTTCTGACCCTGTGCTGCTCTCTAGTGATCATATAAAGCAAACAGAATCTCTTTGACATGAACCGTACTCTCAGTCTCCTCTTTTTACTTTTCTATCACGACCCATTTCCAAATGCTTCCTGTCTGTCGGTCGGTCACAACGGCATATGGCCCATCTGTCACTGCTATTAGCAAATAGCTCCAATGGCTGGCGATGGGTCACTAGATGAAGAGGGCTACAGAGAATTCTTATAGACAGGTGGGTCTCGCCCGCTTTCGCCTTCCTCTGCAGCATGGGTAAATGATGTAAATGATGGATTCTCTGTAACTTGAAGTTTTAAATCAAAAATTGAGGACTTCAGTAACTCAGCCGGAGGTTATGGGTCTACTACAGGAGGGGAAGGAGGAGGTTCTGTGGCCTGCCATATGCAGGAGGTCAGACTAGATGATCATGATGGTCCCTTATGGCCCTAAAATCGGAGTCGAAAGTTGCTAAACCAAAACAGCTCGTTAGCCATGTTGAGGTCACTTGAAATTTGGATGGGATCACAGTGCCTCAGGCATGCACAGAGATTTGCCTTTGTATCGTTAATACATCAGCAAGTACCACAGGTAGGCCCCAGTCCTGGTAACGCTGAGGCCAATGGGAGCTTGGTCTTTGATCTCAGTGGGGTTAGGGCCCATTGTTTGGGACTACAATGTCTATGTAGGTAGCAAAATGCTTCCAAGCACTTCCCTATCCCTCACCCACTGCTGGCTCTACTGCCCGTTATACAGAATAGCCCCGCTTTTCTCATCCACTAGGACTCATTGTCCCCTTCCCACTGCTGAGGTGGTGCCTTTACATGAGAGGAGCACCCGTGGTCCAAGTATCACGTGTCACACAGCTGTATGAAGGTTCAGGGCCCTCAGGCTGGTAAGTGATATGTTTTCTTGGGCAAAGACGGGCCACTTCCATTCCTCTCTTATTTCAGGGCACAGGGGTTAGAGCGTGCTGTCATCTGCTAGGCAAGGCTTAGGTGTGGGCTCCACTCTGCTTGTTTATAAAACCATCGATGTGGGCACTTACCTGAACATCCGACACATGACAATGCCTTGAGATCAGATCCCCCCGTCTATAGTCTGTCTATTTAGCTAACCCCTTTATTGTGGTGTCTGAGTCTGTTTCCTTTTTACCTGATATGAGGTAGCCTTTATTCTGAAGTCCAAAGAATGGAGTAGACATCAAGACTGGGATTTTCAAGGAGTCCTGGAGCACACCCCTTCATGGTGTGGCACTGCAGTCAACCTGCCTCAGTTTCCCTTCTGGGGTTTCAGTGACTCTCCTGGCTTCAGCACAGTTCAGTTACTGAGGTGGCTCGGCCCTCTAGCTAAACCTGCTGCCCCATCCCCTCTGACGCAATCAAAATCCAAAGGAAAACACCAGCCTTCCATCCTAAATCTGTGATGGGCACACAGCAGCCTTTGGCCCATCTCTTCCTGGCCTCAGCTTCGAGCCCTCCTGGGTTCTAGTTAATCCCTTCTTCCTCCCCTTTATATCAGGTGCTGCTGCACCCTCTACGAGGGTGGTAGCATGGGGGAGCAGTGCCCGGCCGCCGCGGACCTCCTCCGGGAGATAGTCGAACTTCACTCCCTGGTGGACGTCTGGCGCGACCACCACCCGGATGACGTTTCCACATTCACCTTTGTCCGAGTGGAGGCCCATCGGTCGTGCCACTTCCGGTTGTACTGCATTTGTTTATCATGCTTCCACCTTTCACGGGCCCACTCCTCCATCATCCGGCCGGCCCCATTCTCTGGTCACCATTTAGTCACCGTGACGTCCTCTCTCTGCGCGGAGAGGCCGGGACCAGCCTGTTGGCATTTCAACAACAGCTTGTTGGAGGATGTGGGCTTCGTGGCGTCCTTCCAGGAGTTCTGGCTGGATTGGCGAGGGCAGCGGTGTGCCTTTCCCTCGGCGCGGCGGTGGTGAGACCTGGGGAAGGTGCGCGCCCGGCTCTTCTGCCGGGACTACACCCGGGGCGCCAGCAGACAGAGGGATGCGGCGATAGAGCAGTTGGAACCGGAGGTCTTCGAGCGTGAGAGGTGTCTGGCCACCAACCCCGAGGATCCACCCCTCTGCGGAGCGTGCCGAGAGAAGTGGGAGGAGCTCCGGGCCGGCAAAGATCATCGGGCCAGGGGTGACTTTGTTCGATCCTGCATCCGTCTCCTTCTAGTATCAGACTAGCCTAGTAGCTAAGGATCTTATCTGTAATATGGAAGACTTAAGTGCCAGTCCTGTCTCCTTATGAGGCACAGGATGCAAGACCCTTGAGGGCCAAAACCTGGGACCATAACGGTGGGGGGTTACCGATGCTTTCACATTGCTGCTGGAAGCTTAGCATGGGTTTCTGCTGAAGGATCCCGTAGAGCTAGGCTCTGCAGGAAGTGCCACCCAGCAGGGCCTAAGAGGCGGCCCCTCCTAGCCCACTTATTGGCTGATACTGGTATTTAAACCAGGAAGCCATGATGAGGGGGCTGTCTGAGGAACCATGCACACTGCCTGCCTGCTTCCTTCTTTCCTTCCTTCCTTCCTTCCTTCCTTCCCTCCCTCCCTCCCTCTCTCTGCTTCAGTCTCTGCTTGCTGTGGACCCTAGACTCGGGCTTGTGACCCTGGTTTGTCCTTGACTTTGCTATTTGCTTGCTGTCTGTTATTTGGCGCCTGACCCCAACTTCCTGATATCCTGACCTGGCTCAACCCCAACTCTGCTATTTGCCTGCCGCCTGCAACTTGGTGCCTGGCCCTGACTTCCTGGCATTCTGACCCAGCTCACTCCCAACCCCGCTACTCATAGCCTGTCTGCAACTTAGCAGCTGACTGTGCTCACAAGCTGCCCGTGTACCAGCCCTGACACAGAGGGGTGAATTAAACCTGGGTCTTCCACATCCCAGGTGAGTGCCCTCACCATTGGGCTAAAGGTTGCAAGAAGTGCACTGCTGTTTTCTGAAAGGTGCCTCAGTCTCCTCCTCCCAAATTGTCGAAAACTATTTGGCAAATTTGTGTAAAAATTCATGAATAGCTTGGGTTACATGAAAATGCCTTTTACTGCAAATAAACTATTCATCCAACAAATTGTACCCAGCTCTATTTAATGGTATCTGGGTGAAGTTTAACGGCCTGTCTTATAGAGGAGAAAGTGAGACTAGATCGGGGGTTCTCAAACTTTTTTTACTGGGACCCCCTTTGAAAATATTTCAGGCTGTGATGACCCCCCTCCAAAAAGGGATGACCCCCCCCCCCATCCCATGCCACCCTTACTCTGCCTTCAGAGCTGGCTGCCCGTCCTGCAGCCGCTGCTCTTGTGACCCCCCTACAATAGATTTGTGACCCCCTTTTGGGTTGGGACCCCCAATTTGAGAAACACTGGACTAGATGATCTACTTGTCTCTTCTGGCCTTCAACACTATCAAACTATGAAAGTATAACATTTCCCATCACTCCGCATGTATTTAAATGACTTCATTCAATTAACTTCTCTGGGCCTTTGTTTCCTTCCTGCCTTTGTCTGTCATGTCTATTCCCATTATAAGTAGGCTTGCCACCATTTGATTTTTTAATCACTTCGGCCGATAATATCGATGCTTATTTTTAAGGGTTTTTTTTTTTTTTCAGATTTTACTGATTTTACGTGGTCAAAGTTGTGGGAAACTATGTGGGGAGGTCAGACATTGGGGGGCGGGGTCAAACAATAATTATTGAGCAACAGTAGACGCTGAGATTCAAAAGTTAAAGCTTTATAACAATTAAAATACAAATTGTCAACAGCGCGTGTGAAAATATACAAAGTAAATCGCCTTACATCGAACTCTGATAAGTTCTCAAGCAGCATTTTTCTTATTTTGTCTGTCTGCAAATGTTGATTATTATCCATGGAAATATTTTTGTCCGTTTGTGTGTGTCCGGTCTTTTGGGCACGGGCTGTTTCTCACTATGTGTTTGTACAGCCCCCAGCACAATGGGGCCTTGGTCTTGGCTGGAGCATCTGGGTGCTATAGCAGTGCAAGATGATGATGATATAAACATGCCTGTTAATTTTCATTCCAATACCATAAAGTTCAAATGAATTATATTCTAAACTTTTCTGTACTAGGATTTGAACCAGGAGCCCTGGGTTTTATTCCTGGCTCTGCCACTGACAGGTCGTGTGACCTTGGGCAAGTCACATCCCCCCTCTGTGCCTCAGTTTCCCTTCCCTCCCTTTGTCTGCTTTCTCTGTTTAGTCTGTAAGTTGTTTAGTGCAGGGACTGTCTAAGACTGTTTCGCTCCGCCCAGATCTCAGTTCGGGCCTCTGGGTAGTAAAATAATTGAAAATCACTCACTAGATGACAATCAACCGCAGAAAGTGGTCATAATAACAACAAGAATAATGTGATGTTCAGTGTATTTTATTCATATTCATCATTGTCATTTCACAGAGGATCTGCCTTTCTGAATTTGTTTTTGTAAGATCTGCTCTAGTTCAATCACAGCTATTGGATTTGAAGCAGGAATTAATTCACAGAGGTCCTACGGCCTGTGTTAAACAGGAGGTTAAACTAGACAATTCCAGTGGTCCCTTCTGGCCTTAAAATCTATGAATTATTGTCTCCTTCCATCCATTTCCTATAATGCTGCTTCCTTCTCATTTCTGACCCTGTGCTGCTCTCTAGTGATCATATAAAGCAAACAGAATCTCTTTGACATGAACCGTACTCTCAGTCTCCTCTTTTTACTTTTCTATCACGACCCATTTCCAAATGCTTCCTGTCTGTCGGTCGGTCACAACGGCATATGGCCCATCTGTCACTGCTATTAGCAAATAGCTCCAATGGCTGGCGATGGGTCACTAGATGAAGAGGGCTACAGAGAATTCTTATAGACAGGTGGGTCTCGCCCGCTTTCGCCTTCCTCTGCAGCATGGGTAAATGATGTAAATGATGGATTCTCTGTAACTTGAAGTTTTAAATCAAAAATTGAGGACTTCAGTAACTCAGCCGGAGGTTATGGGTCTACTACAGGAGGGGAAGGAGGAGGTTCTGTGGCCTGCCATATGCAGGAGGTCAGACTAGATGATCATGATGGTCCCTTATGGCCCTAAAATCGGAGTCGAAAGTTGCTAAACCAAAACAGCTCGTTAGCCATGTTGAGGTCACTTGAAATTTGGATGGGATCACAGTGCCTCAGGCATGCACAGAGATTTGCCTTTGTATCGTTAATACATCAGCAAGTACCACAGGTAGGCCCCAGTCCTGGTAACGCTGAGGCCAATGGGAGCTTGGTCTTTGATCTCAGTGGGGTTAGGGCCCATTGTTTGGGACTACAATGTCTATGTAGGTAGCAAAATTCTTCCAAGCACTTCCCTATCCCTCACCCACTGCTGGCTCTACTGCCCGTTATACAGAATAGCCCCGCTTTTCTCATCCACTAGGACTCATTGTCCCCTTCCCACTGCTGAGGTGGTGCCTTTACATGAGAGGAGCACCCGTGGTCCAAGTATCACGTGTCACACAGCTGTATGAAGGTTCAGGGCCCTCAGGCTGGTAAGTGATATGTTTTCTTGGGCAAAGACGGGCCACTTCCATTCCTCTCTTATTTCAGGGCACAGGGGTTAGAGCGTGCTGTCATCTGCTAGGCAAGGCTTAGGTGTGGGCTCCACTCTGCTTGTTTATAAAACCATCGATGTGGGCACTTACCTGAACATCCGACACATGACAATGCCTTGAGATCAGATCCCCCCGTCTATAGTCTGTCTATTTAGCTAACCCCTTTATTGTGGTGTCTGAGTCTGTTTCCTTTTTACCTGATATGAGGTAGCCTTTATTCTGAAGTCCAAAGAATGGAGTAGACATCAAGACTGGGATTTTCAAGGAGTCCTGGAGCACACCCCTTCATGGTGTGGCACTGCAGTCAACCTGCCTCAGTTTCCCTTCTGGGGTTTCAGTGACTCTCCTGGCTTCAGCACAGTTCAGTTACTGAGGTGGCTCGGCCCTCTAGCTAAACCTGCTGCCCCATCCCCTCTGACGCAATCAAAATCCAAAGGAAAACACCAGTCTTCCATCCTAAATCTGTGATGGGCACACAGCAGCCTTTGGCCCATCTCTTCCTGGCCTCAGCTTCGAGCCCTCCTGGGTTCTAGTTAATCCCTTCTTCCTCCCCTTTATATCAGGTGCTGCTGCACCCTCTACGAGGGTGGTAGCATGGGGGAGCAGTGCCCGGCCGCCGCCGACCTCCTCCGGGAGATAGTCGAACTTCACTCCCTGGTGGACGTCTGGCGCGACCACCACCCGGATGACGTTTCCACATTCACCTTTGTCCGAGTGGAGGCCCATCGGTCGTGCCACTTCCGGTTGTACTGCATTTGTTTATCGTGCTTCCACCTTTCACGGGCCCACTCCTCCATCATCCGGCCGGCCCCATTCTCTGGTCACCATTTAGTCACCGTGACGTCCTCTCTCTGCGCGGAGAGGCCGGGACCAGCCTGTTGGCATTTCAACAACAGCTTGTTGGAGGATGTGGGCTTCGTGGTGTCCTTCCAGGAGTTCTGGCTGGATTGGCGAGGGCAGCGGTGTGCCTTTCCCTCGGCGCGGCGGTGGTGAGACCTGGGGAAGGTGCGCGCCCGGCTCTTCTGCCGGGACTACACCCGGGGCGCCAGCAGACAGAGGGATGCGGCGATAGAGCAGTTGGAACCGGAGGTCTTCGAGCGTGAGAGGTGTCTGGCCACCAACCCCGAGGATCCACCCCTCTGCGGAGCGTGCCGAGAGAAGTGGGAGGAGCTCCGGGCCGGCAAAGATCATCGGGCCAGGGGTGACTTTGTTCGATCCTGCATCCGTCTCCTTCTAGTATCAGACTAGCCTAGTAGCTAAGGATCTTATCTGTAATATGGAAGACTTAAGTGCCAGTCCTGTCTCCTTATGAGGCACAGGATGCAAGACCCTTGAGGGCCAAAACCTGGGACCATAACGGTGGGGGGTTACCGATGCTTTCACATTGCTGCTGGAAGCTTAGCATGGGTTTCTGCTGAAGGATCCCGTAGAGCTAGGCTCTGCAGGAAGTGCCACCCAGCAGGGCCTAAGAGGCGGCCCCTCCCAGCCCACTTATTGGCTGATACTGGTATTTAAACCAGGAAGCCATGATGAGGGGGCTGTCTGAGGAACCATGCACACTGCCTGCCTGCTTCCTTCTTTCCTTCCTTCCTTCCCTCCCTCCCTCCCTCCCCCTGCTTCAGTCTCTGCTTGCTGTGGACCCTAGACTCGGGCTTGTGACCCTGGTTTGTCCTTGACTTTGCTATTTGCTTGCTGTCTGTTATTTGGCGCCTGACCCCAACTTCCTGATATCCTGACCTGGCTCAACCCCAACTCTGCTATTTGCCTGCCGCCTGCAACTTGGTGCCTGGCCCTGACTTCCTGGCATTCTGACCCAGCTCACTCCCAACCCCGCTACTCATAGCCTGTCTGCAACTTAGCAGCTGACTGTGCACACAAGCTGCCCGTGTACCAGCCCTGACACAGAGGGGTGAATTAAACCTGGGTCTTCCACATCCCAGGTGAGTGCCCTCACCATTGGGCTAAAGGTTGCAAGAAGTGCACTGCTGTTTTCTGAAAGGTGCCTCAGTCTCCTCCTCCCAAATTGTCGAAAACTATTTGGCAAATTTGTGTAAAAATTCATGAATAGCTTGGGTTACATGAAAATGCCTTTTACTGCAAATAAACTATTCATCCAACAAATTGTACCCAGCTCTATTTAATGGTATCTGGGTGAAGTTTAACGGCCTGTCTTATAGAGGAGAAAGTGAGACTAGATCGGGGGTTCTCAAACTTTTTTTACTGGGACCCCCTTTGAAAATATTTCAGGCTGTGATGACCCCCCTCCAAAAAGGGATGACCCCCCCCCCCCCCATCCCATGCCACCCTTACTCTGCCTTCAGAGCTGGCTGCCCGTCCTGCAGCCGCTGCTCTTGTGACCCCCCTACAATAGATTTGTGACCCCCTTTCGGGTTGGGACCCCCAATTTGAGAAACACTGGACTAGATGATCTACTTGTCTCTTCTGGCCTTCAACACTATCAAACTATGAAAGTATAACATTTCCCATCACTCCGCATGTATTTAAATGACTTCATTCAATTAACTTCTCTGGGCCTTTGTTTCCTTCCTGCCTTTGTCTGTCATGTCGATTCCCATTATAAGTAGGCTTGCCACCGTTTGATTTTTTAATCACTTCGGCCGATAATATTGATGCTTATTTTTAAGGGTTTTTTTTTTTTCAGATTTTACTGATTTTACGTGGTCAAAGTTGTGGGAAACTATGTGGGGAGGTCAGACATTGGGGGGCGGGGTCAAACAATAATTATTGAGCAACAGTAGACGCTGAGATTCAAAAGTTAAAGCTTTATAACAATTAAAATACAAATTGTCAACAGCGCGTGTGAAAATATACAAAGTAAATCGCCTTACATCGAACTCTGATAAGTTCTCAAGCAGCATTTTTCTTATTTTGTCTGTCTGCAAATGTTGATTATTATCCATGGAAATATTTTTGTCCGTTTGTGTGTGTCCGGTCTTTTGGGCACGGGCTGTTTCTCACTATGTGTTTGTACAGCCCCCAGCACAATGGGGCCTTGGTCTTGGCTGGAGCATCTGGGTGCTATAGCAGTGCAAGATGATGATGATATAAACATGCCTGTTAATTTTCATTCCAATACCATAAAGTTCAAATGAATTATATTCTAAACTTTTCTGTACTAGGATTTGAACCAGGAGCCCTGGGTTTTATTCCTGGCTCTGCCACTGACAGGTCGTGTGACCTTGGGCAAGTCACATCCCCCCTCTGTGCCTCAGTTTCCCTTCCCTCCCTTTGTCTGCTTTCTCTGTTTAGTCTGTAAGTTGTTTAGTGCAGGGACTGTCTAAGACTGTTTCGCTCCGCCCAGATCTCAGTTCGGGCCTCTGGGTAGTAAAATAATTGAAAATCACTCACTAGATGACTATCACCCGCAGAAAGTGGTCATAATAACAACAAGAATAATGTGATGTTCAGTGTATTTTATTCATATTCATCATTGTCATTTCACAGAGGATCTGCCTTTCTGAATTTGTTTTTGTAAGATCTGCTCTAGTTCAATCACAGCTATTGGATTTGAAGCAGGAATTAATTCAGAGAAGTCCTACGGCCTGTGTTAAACAGGAGGTTAAACTAGACAATTCCAGTGGTCCCTTCTGGCCTTAAAATCTATGAATTATTGTCTCCTTCCATCCATTTCCTATAATGCTGCTTCCTTCTCATTTCTGACCCTGTGCTGCTCTCTAGCGATCATATAAAGCAAACAGAATCTCTTTGACATGAACCGTACTCTCAGTCTCCTCTTTTTACTTTTCTATCACGATCCATTTCCAAATGCTTCCTGTCTGTCGGTCGGTCACAACGGCATATGGCCCATCTGTCACTGCTATTAGCAAATAGCTCCAATGGCTGGCGATGGGTCACTAGATGAAGGGGGCTACAGAGAATTCTTATAGACAGGTGGGTCTCGCCCGCTTTCGCCTTCCTCTGCAGCATGGGTAAATGATGTAAATGATGGATTCTCTGTAACTTGAAGTTTTAAATCAAGAATTGAGGACTTCAGTAACTCAGCCGGAGGTTATGGGTCTACTACAGGAGGGGAAGGAGGAGGTTCTGTGGCCTGCCATATGCAGGAGGTCAGACTAGATGATCATGATGGTCCCTTATGGCCCTAAAATTGGAGTCGAAAGTTGCTAAACCAAAACAGCTCGTTAGCCATGTTGAGGTCACTTGAAATTTGGATGGGATCACAGTGCCTCAGGCATGCACAGAGATTTGCCTTTGTATCGTTAATACATCAGCAAGTACCACAGGTAGGCCCCAGTCCTGGTAACGCTGAGGCCAATGGGAGCTTGGTCTTTGATCTCAGTGGGGTTAGGGCCCATTGTTTGGGACTACAATGTCTATGTAGGTAGCAAAATGCTTCCAAGCACTTCCCTATCCCTCACCCACTGCTGGCTCTACTGCCCGTTATACAGAATAGCCCCGCTTTTCTCATCCACTAGGACTCATTGTCCCCTTCCCACTGCTGAGGTGGTGCCTTTACATGAGAGGAGCACCCGTGGTCCAAGTATCACGTGTCACACAGCTGTATGAAGGTTCAGGGTCCTCAGGCTGGTAAGTGATATGTTTTCTTGGGCAAAGACGGGCCACTTGCATTCCTCTCTTATTTCAGGGCACAGGGGTTAGAGCGTGCTGTCATCTGCTAGGCAAGGCTTAGGTGTGGGCTCCACTCTGCTTGTTTATAAAGCCATCGATGTGGGCACTTACCTGAACATCCGACACATGACAATGCCTTGAGATCAGATCCCCCCATCTATAGTCTGTCTATTTAGCTAACCCCTTTATTGTGGTGTCTGAGTCTGTTTCCTTTTTACCTGATATGAGGTAGCCTTTATTCTGAAGTCCAAAGAATGGAGTAGACATCAAGACTGGGATTTTCAAGGAGTCCTGGAGCACACCCCTTCATGGTGTGGCACTGCAGTCAACCTGCCTCAGTTTCCCTTCTGGGGTTTCAGTGACTCTCCTGGCTTCAGC
This sequence comes from Chelonia mydas, assembly GCF_015237465.2. Lineage (NCBI taxonomy): Eukaryota > Metazoa > Chordata > Testudines > Cheloniidae > Chelonia > Chelonia mydas. The sequence goes on along the minus strand of NC_051254.2, from coordinate 34,762,929 downwards.
ACAGTTCAGTTACTGAGGTGACTCGGCCCTCTAGCTAAACCTGCTGCCCCATCCCCTCTGACGCAATCAAAATCCAAAGGAAAACACCAGTCTTCCATCCTAAATCTGTGATGGGCACACAGCAGCCTTTGGCCCATCTCTTCCTGGCCTCAGCTTCGAGCCCTCCTGGGTTCTAGTTAATCCCTTCTTCCTCCCCTTTATATCAGGTGCTGCTGCACCCTCTACGAGGGTGGTAGCATGGGGGAGCAGTGCCCGGCCGCCGCGGACCTCCTCCGGGAGATAGTCGAACTTCACTCCCTGGTGGACGTCTGGCGCGACCACCACCCGGATGACGTTTCCACATTCACCTTTGTCCGAGTGGAGGCCCATCGGTCGTGCCACTTCCGGTTGTACTGCATTTGTTTATCATGCTTCCACCTTTCACGGGCCCACTCCTCCATCATCCGGCCGGCCCCATTCTCTGGTCATCATTTAGTCACCGTGACGTCCTCTCTCTGCGCGGAGAGGCCGGGACCAGCCTGTTGGCATTTCAACAACAGCTTGTTGGAGGATGTGGGCTTCGTAGCATCCTTCCAGGAGTTCTGGCTGGATTGGCGAGGGCAGCGGTGTGCCTTTCCCTCGGCGCGGCTGTGGTGAGACCTGGGGAAGGTGCGTGCCCGGCTCTTCTGCCGGGACTACACCCGGGGCGCCAGCAGACAGAGGGATGCGGCGATAGAGCAGTTGGAACCGGAGGTCTTCGAGCGTGAGAGGTGTCTGGCCACCAACCCCGAGGATCCACCCCTCTGCGGAGCGTGCCGAGAGAAGTGGGAGGAGCTCCGGGCCGGCAAAGATCATCGGGCCAGGGGTGACTTTGTTCGATCCTGCATCCGTCTCCTTCTAGTATCAGACTAGCCTAGTAGCTAAGGATCTTATCTGTAATATGGAAGACTTAAGTGCCAGTCCTGTCTCCTTATGAGGCACAGGATGCAAGACCCTTGAGGGCCAAAACCTGGGACCATAACGGTGGGGGGTTACCGATGCTTTCACATTGCTGCTGGAAGCTTAGCATGGGTTTCTGCTGAAGGATCCCGTAGAGCTAGGCTCTGCAGGAAGTGCCACCCAGCAGGGCCTAAGAGGCGGCCCCTCCCAGCCCACTTATTGGCTGATACTAGTATTTAAACCAGGAAGCCATGATGAGGGGGCTGTCTGAGGAACCATGCACACTGCCTGCCTGCTTCCTTCTTTCCTTCCTTCCTTCCCTCCCTCCCTCCCTCTCTCTGCTTCAGTCTCTGCTTGCTGTGGACCCTAGACTCGGGCTTGTGACCCTGGTTTGTCCTTGACTTTGCTATTTGCTTGCTGTCTGTTATTTGGCGCCTGACCCCAACTTCCTGATATCCTGACCTGGCTCAACCCCAACTCTGCTATTTGCCTGCCGCCTGCAACTTGGTGCCTGGCCCTGACTTCCTGGCATTCTGACCCAGCTCACTCCCAACCCCGCTACTCATAGCCTATCTACAACTTAGCAGCTGACTGTGCACACAAGCTGCCCGTGTACCAGCCCTGACAAAGAGGGGTGAATTAAACCTGGGTCTTCCACATCCCAGGTGAGTGCCCTCACCATTGGGCTAAAGGTTGCAAGAAGTGCACTGCTGTTTTCTGAAAGGTGCCTCAGTCTCCTCCTCCCAAATTGTCGAAAACTATTTGGCAAATTTGTGTAAAAATTCATGAATAGCTTGGGTTACATGAAAATGCCTTTTACTGCAAATAAACTATTCATCCAACAAATTGTACCCAGCTCTATTTAATGGTATCTGGGTGAAGTTTAACGGCCTGTCTTATAGAGGAGAAAGTGAGACTAGATCGGGGGTTCTCAAACTTTTTTTACTGGGACCCCCTTTGAAAATATTTCAGGCTGTGATGACCCCCCTCCAAAAAGGGATGACCCACCCCCCCCATCCCATGCCACCCTTACTCTGCCTTCAGAGCTGGCTGCCCGTCCTGCAGCCGCTGCTCTTGTGACCCCCCTACAATAGATTTGTGACCCCCCTTTTGGGTTGGGACCCCCAATTTGAGAAACACTGGACTAGATGATCTACTTGTCTCTTCTGGCCTTCAACACTATCAAACTATGAAAGTATAACATTTCCCATCACTCCGCATGTATTTAAATGACTTCATTCAATTAACTTCTCTGGGCCTTTGTTTCCTTCCTGCCTTTGTCTGTCATGTCTATTCCCATTATAAGTAGGCTTGCCACCATTTGATTTTTTAATCACTTCGGCCGATAATATTGATGCTTATTTTTAAGGGTTTTTTTTTTTTCAGATTTTACTGATTTTACGTGGTCAAAGTTGTGGGAAACTATGTGGGGAGGTCAGACATTGGGGGGCGGGGTCAAACAATAATTATTGAGCAACAGTAGACGCTGAGATTCAAAAGTTAAAGCTTTATAACAATTAAAATACAAATTGTCAACAGCGCGTGTGAAAATATACAAAGTAAATCGCCTTACATCGAACTCTGATAAGTTCTCAAGCAGCATTTTTCTTATTTTGTCTGTCTGCAAATGTTGATTATTATCCATGGAAATATTTTTGTCCGTTTGTGTGTGTCCGGTCTTTTGGGCATGGGCTGTTTCTCACTATGTGTTTGTACAGCCCCCAGCACAATGGGGCCTTGGTCTTGGCTGGAGCATCTGGGTGCTATAGCAGTGCAAGATGATGATGATATAAACATGCCTGTTAATTTTCATTCCAATACCATAAAGTTCAAATGAATTATATTCTAAACTTTTCTCTACTAGGATTTGAACCAGAAGCCCTGGGTTTTATTCCTGGCTCTGCCACTGACAGGTCGTGTGACCTTGGGCAAGTCACATCCCCCCTCTGTGCCTCAGTTTCCCTTCCCTCCCTTTGTCTGCTTTCTCTGTTTAGTCTGTAAGTTCTTTAGTGCAGGGACTGTCTAAGACTGTTTCGCTCCGCCCAGATCTCAGTTCGGGCCTCTGGGTAGTAAAATAATTGAAAATCACTCACTAGATGACTATCACCCGCAGAAAGTGGTCATAATAACAACAAGAATAATGTGATGTTCAGTGTATTTTATTCATATTCATCATTGTCATTTCACAGAGGATCTGCCTTTCTGAATTTGTTTTTGTAAGATCTGCTCTAGTTCAATCACAGCTATTGGATTTGAAGCAGGAATTAATTCAGAGAAGTCCTACGGCCTGTGTTAAACAGGAGGTTAAACTAGACAATTCCAGTGGTCCCTTCTGGCCTTAAAATCTATGAATTATTGTCTCCTTCCATCCATTTCCTATAATGCTGCTTCCTTCTCATTTCTGACCCTGTGCTGCTCTCTAGCGATCATATAAAGCAAACAGAATCTCTTTGACATGAACCGTACTCTCAGTCTCCTCTTTTTACTTTTCTATCACGATCCATTTCCAAATGCTTCCTGTCTGTCGGTCGGTCACAACGGCATATGGCCCATCTGTCACTGCTATTAGCAAATAGCTCCAATGGCTGGCGATGGGTCACTAGATGAAGGGGGCTACAGAGAATTCTTATAGACAGGTGGGTCTCGCCCGCTTTCGCCTTCCTCTGCAGCATGGGTAAATGATGTAAATGATGGATTCTCTGTAACTTGAAGTTTTAAATCAAGAATTGAGGACTTCAGTAACTCAGCCGGAGGTTATGGGTCTACTACAGGAGGGGAAGGAGGAGGTTCTGTGGCCTGCCATATGCAGGAGGTCAGACTAGATGATCATGATGGTCCCTTATGGCCCTAAAATTGGAGTCGAAAGTTGCTAAACCAAAACAGCTCGTTAGCCATGTTGAGGTCACTTGAAATTTGGATGGGATCACAGTGCCTCAGGCATGCACAGAGATTTGCCTTTGTATCGTTAATACATCAGCAAGTACCACAGGTAGGCCCCAGTCCTGGTAACGCTGAGGCCAATGGGAGCTTGGTCTTTGATCTCAGTGGGGTTAGGGCCCATTGTTTGGGACTACAATGTCTATGTAGGTAGCAAAATGCTTCCAAGCACTTCCCTATCCCTCACCCACTGCTGGCTCTACTGCCCGTTATACAGAATAGCCCCGCTTTTCTCATCCACTAGGACTCATTGTCCCCTTCCCACTGCTGAGGTGGTGCCTTTACATGAGAGGAGCACCCGTGGTCCAAGTATCACGTGTCACACAGCTGTATGAAGGTTCAGGGCCCTCAGGCTGGTAAGTGATATGTTTTCTTGGGCAAAGACGGGCCACTTCCATTCCTCTCTTATTTCAGGGCACAGGGGTTAGAGCGTGCTATCATCTGCTAGGCAAGGCTTAGGTGTGGGCTCCACTCTGCTTGTTTATAAAACCATCGATGTGGGCACTTACCTGAACATCCGACACATGACAATGCCTTGAGATCAGATCCCCCCGTCTATAGTCTGTCTATTTAGCTAACCCCTTTATTGTGGTGTCTGAGTCTGTTTCCTTTTTACCTGATATGAGGTAGCCTTTATTCTGAAGTCCAAAGAATGGAGTAGACATCAAGACTGGGATTTTCAAGGAGTCCTGGAGCACACCCCTTCATGGTGTGGCACTGCAGTCAACCTGCCTCAGTTTCCCTTCTGGGGTTTCAGTGACTCTCCTGGCTTCAGCACAGTTCAGTTACTGAGGTGGCTCGGCCCTCTAGCTAAACCTGCTGCCCCATCCCCTCTGACGCAATCAAAATCCAAAGGAAAACACCAGCCTTCCATCCTAAATCTGTGATGGGCACACAGCAGCCTTTGGCCCATCTCTTCCTGGCCTCAGCTTCGAGCCCTCCTGGGTTCTAGTTAATCCCTTCTTCCTCCCCTTTATATCAGGTGCTGCTGCACCCTCTACGAGGGTGGTAGCATGGGGGAGCAGTGCCCGGCCGCCGCGGACCTCCTCCGGGAGATAGTCGAACTTCACTCCCTGGTGGACGTCTGGCGCGACCACCACCCGGATGACGTTTCCACATTCACCTTTGTCCGAGTGGAGGCCCATCGGTCGTGCCACTTCCGGTTGTACTGCATTTGTTTATCATGCTTCCACCTTTCACGGGCCCACTCCTCCATCATCCGGCCGGCCCCATTCTCTGGTCACCATTTAGTCACCGTGACGTCCTCTCTCTGCGCGGAGAGGCCGGGACCAGCCTGTTGGCATTTCAACAACAGCTTGTTGGAGGATGTGGGCTTCGTGGCGTCCTTCCAGGAGTTCTGGCTGGATTGGCGAGGGCAGCGGTGTGCCTTTCCCTCGGCGCGGCGGTGGTGAGACCTGGGGAAGGTGCGCGCCCGGCTCTTCTGCCGGGACTACACCCGGGGCGCCAGCAGACAGAGGGATGCGGCGATAGAGCAGTTGGAACCGGAGGTCTTCGAGCGTGAGAGGTGTCTGGCCACCAACCCCGAGGATCCACCCCTCTGCGGAGCGTGCCGAGAGAAGTGGGAGGAGCTCCGGGCCGGCAAAGATCATCGGGCCAGGGGTGACTTTGTTCGATCCTGCATCCGTCTCCTTCTAGTATCAGACTAGCCTAGTAGCTAAGGATCTTATCTGTAATATGGAAGACTTAAGTGCCAGTCCTGTCTCCTTATGAGGCACAGGATGCAAGACCCTTGAGGGCCAAAACCTGGGACCATAACGGTGGGGGGTTACCGATGCTTTCACATTGCTGCTGGAAGCTTAGCATGGGTTTCTGCTGAAGGATCCCGTAGAGCTAGGCTCTGCAGGAAGTGCCACCCAGCAGGGCCTAAGAGGCGGCCCCTCCCAGCCCACTTATTGGCTGATACTAGTATTTAAACCAGGAAGCCATGATGAGGGGGCTGTCTGAGGAACCATGCACACTGCCTGCCTGCTTCCTTCCTTCCTTCCTTCCTTCCTTCCCTCTCTCTGCTTCAGTCTCTGCTTGCTGTGGACCCTAGACTCGGGCTTGTGACCCTGGTTTGTCCTTGACTTTGCTATTTGCTTGCTGTCTGGTATCTGGAACCTGACCCCAACTTCCTGATATCCCAACCTGGCTCAACCCCAACTCTGCTATTTGCCTGCCGCCTGCAACTTGGTGCCTGGCCCTGACTTCCTGGCATTCTGACCCAGCTCACTCCCAACCCCGCTACTCATAGCCTATCTACAACTTAGCAGCTGACTGTGCACACAAGCTGCCCGTGTACCAGCCCTGACACAGAGGGGTGAATTAAACCTGGGTCTTCCACATCCCAGGTGAGTGCCCTCACCATTGGGCTAAAGGTTGCAAGAAGTGCACTGCTGTTTTCTGAAAGGTGCCTCAGTCTCCTCCTCCCAAATTGTCGAAAACTATTTGGCAAATTTGTGTAAAAATTCATGAATAGCTTGGGTTACATGAAAATGCCTTTTACTGCAAATAAACTATTTATCCAACAAATTGTACCCAGCTCTATTTAATGGTATCTGGGTGAAGTTTAACGGCCTGTCTTATAGAGGAGAAAGTGAGACTAGATCGGGGGTTCTCAAACTTTTTTTACTGGGACCCCCTTTGAAAATATTTCAGGCTGTGATGACCCCCCTCCAAAAAGGGATGACCCCCCCCCCCATCCCATGCCACCCTTACTCTGCCTTCAGAGCTGGCTGCCTGTCCTGAAGCCGCTGCTCTTGTGACCCCCCTACAATAGATTTGTGACCCCCTTTTGGGTTGGGACCCCCAATTTGAGAAACACTGGACTAGATGATCTACTTGTCTCTTCTGGCCTTCAACACTATCAAACTATGAAAGTATAACATTTCCCATCACTCCGCATGTATTTAAATGACTTCATTCAATTAACTTCTCTGGGCCTTTGTTTCCTTCCTGCCTTTGTCTGTCATGTCTATTCCCATTATAAGTAGGCTTGCCACCATTTGATTTTTTAATCACTTCGGCCGATAATATTGATGCTTATTTTTAAGGGTTTTTTTTTTTCAGATTTTACTGATTTTACGTGGTCAAAGTTGTGGGAAACTATGTGGGGAGGTCAGACATTGTGGGGCGGGGTCAAACAATAATTATTGAGCAACAGTAGACGCTGAGATTCAAAAGTTAAAGCTTTATAACAATTAAAATACAAATTGTCAACAGCGCGTGTGAAAATATGCAAAGTAAATCGCCTTACATCGAACTCTGATAAGTTCTCAAGCAGCATTTTTCTTATTTTGTCTGTCTGCAAATGTTGATTATTATCCATGGAAATATTTTTGTCCGTTTGTGTGTGTCCGGTCTTTTGGGCATGGGCTGTTTCTCACTATGTGTTTGTACAGCCCCCAGCACAATGGGGCCTTGGTCTTGGCTGGAGCATCTGGGTGCTATAGCAGTGCAAGATGATGATGATATAAACATGCCTGTTAATTTTCATTCCAATACCATAAAGTTCAAATGAATTATATTCTAAACTTTTCTGTACTAGGATTTGAACCAGGAGCCCTGGGTTTTATTCCTGGCTCTGCCACTGACAGGTCGTGTGACCTTGGGCAAGTCACATCCCCCCTCTGTGCCTCAGTTTCCCTTCCCTCCCTTTGTCTGCTTTCTCTGTTTAGTCTGTAAGTTGTTTAGTGCAGGGACTGTCTAAGACTGTTTCGCTCCGCCCAGATCTCAGTTCGGGCCTCTGGGTAGTAAAATAATTGAAAATCACTCACTAGATGACTATCAACCGCAGAAAGTGGTCATAATAACAACAAGAATAATGTGATGTTCAGTGTATTTTATTCATATTCATCATTGTCATTTCACAGAGGATCTGCCTTTCTGAATTTGTTTTTGTAAGATCTGCTCTAGTTCAATCACAGCTATTGGATTTGAAGCAGGAATTAATTCAGAGAAGTCCTACGGCCTGTGTTAAACAGGAGGTTAAACTAGACAATTCCAGTGGTCCCTTCTGGCCTTAAAATCTATGAATTATTGTCTCCTTCCATCCATTTCCTATAATGCTGCTTCCTTCTCATTTCTGACCCTGTGCTGCTCTCTAGTGATCATATAAAGCAAACAGAATCTCTTTGACATGAACCGTACTCTCAGTCTCTTCTTTTTACTTTTCTATCACGATCCATTTCCAAACGCTTCCTGTCTGTCGGTCGGTCACAACGGCATATGGCCCATCTGTCACTGCTATTAGCAAATAGCTCCAATGGCTGGCGATGGGTCACTAGATGAAGAGGGCTACAGAGAATTCTTATAGACAGGTGGGTCTCGCCCGCTTTCGCCTTCCTCTGCAGCATGGGTAAATGATGTAAATGATGGATTCTCTGTAACTTGAAGTTTTAAATCAAAAATTGAGGACTTCAGTAACTCAGCCGGAGGTTATGGGTCTACTACAGGAGGGGAAGGAGGAGGTTCTGTGGCCTGCCATATGCAGGAGGTCAGACTAGATGATCATGATGGTCCCTTATGGCCCTAAAATCGGAGTCGAAAGTTGCTAAACCAAAACAGCTCGTTAGCCATGTTGAGGTCACTTGAAATTTGGATGGGATCACAGTGCCTCAGGCATGCACAGAGATTTGCCTTTGTATCGTTAATACATCAGCAAGTACCACAGGTAGGCCCCAGTCCTGGTAACGCTGAGGCCAATGGGAGCTTGGTCTTTGATCTCAGTGGGGTTAGGGCCCATTGTTTGGGACTACAATGTCTATGTAGGTAGCAAAATGCTTCCAAGCACTTCCCTATCCCTCACCCACTGCTGGCTCTACTGCCCGTTATACAGAATAGCCCCGCTTTTCTCATCCACTAGGACTCATTGTCCCCTTCCCACTGCTGAGGTGGTGCCTTTACATGAGAGGAGCACCCGTGGTCCAAGTATCACGTGTCACACAGCTGTATGAAGGTTCAGGGCCCTCAGGCTGGTAAGTGATATGTTTTCTTGGGCAAAGACGGGCCACTTCCATTCCTCTCTTATTTCAGGGCACAGGGGTTAGAGCGTGCTGTCATCTGCTAGGCAAGGCTTAGGTGTGGGCTCCACTCTGCTTGTTTATAAAACCATCGATGTGGGCACTTACCTGAACATCCGACACATGACAATGCCTTGAGATCAGATCCCCCCGTCTATAGTCTGTCTATTTAGCTAACCCCTTTATTGTGGTGTCTGAGTCTGTTTCCTTTTTACCTGATATGAGGTAGCCTTTATTCTGAAGTCCAAAGAATGGAGTAGACATCAAGACTGGGATTTTCAAGGAGTCCTGGAGCACACCCCTTCATGGTGTGGCACTGCAGTCAACCTGCCTCAGTTTCCCTTCTGGGGTTTCAGTGACTCTCCTGGCTTCAGCACAGTTCAGTTACTGAGGTGGCTCGGCCCTCTAGCTAAACCTGCTGCCCCATCCCCTCTGACGCAATCAAAATCCAAAGGAAAACACCAGCCTTCCATCCTAAATCTGTGATGGGCACACAGCAGCCTTTGGCCCATCTCTTCCTGGCCTCAGCTTCGAGCCCTCCTGGGTTCTAGTTAATCCCTTCTTCCTCCCCTTTATATCAGGTGCTGCTGCACCCTCTACGAGGGTGGTAGCATGGGGGAGCAGTGCCCGGCCGCCGCGGACCTCCTCCGGGAGATAGTCGAACTTCACTCCCTGGTGGACGTCTGGCGCGACCACCACCCGGATGACGTTTCCACATTCACCTTTGTCCGAGTGGAGGCCCATCGGTCGTGCCACTTCCGGTTGTACTGCATTTGTTTATCATGCTTCCACCTTTCACGGGCCCACTCCTCCATCATCCGGCCAGCCCCATTCTCTGGTCACCATTTAGTCACCGTGACGTCCTCTCTCTGCGCGGAGAGGCCGGGACCAGCCTGTTGGCATTTCAACAACAGCTTGTTGGAGGATGTGGGCTTCGTGGCGTCCTTCCAGGAGTTCTGGCTGGATTGGCGAGGGCAGCGGTGTGCCTTTCCCTCGGCGCGGCGGTGGTGAGACCTGGGGAAGGTGCGCGCCCGGCTCTTCTGCCGGGACTACACCCGGGGCGCCAGCAGACAGAGGGATGCGGCGATAGAGCAGTTGGAACCGGAGGTCTTCGAGCGTGAGAGGTGTCTGGCCACCAACCCCGAGGATCCACCCCTCTGCGGAGCGTGCCGAGAGAAGTGGGAGGAGCTCCGGGCCGGCAAAGATCATCGGGCCAGGGGTGACTTTGTTCGATCCTGCATCCGTCTCCTTCTAGTATCAGACTAGCCTAGTAGCTAAGGATCTTATCTGTAATATGGAAGACTTAAGTGCCAGTCCTGTCTCCTTATGAGGCACAGGATGCAAGACCCTTGAGGGCCAAAACCTGGGACCATAACGGTGGGGGGTTACCGATGCTTTCACATTGCTGCTGGAAGCTTAGCATGGGTTTCTGCTGAAGGATCCCGTAGAGCTAGGCTCTGCAGGAAGTGCCACCCAGCAGGGCCTAAGAGGCGGCCCCTCCCAGCCCACTTATTGGCTGATACTGGTATTTAAACCAGGAAGCCATGATGAGGGGGCTGTCTGAGGAACCATGCACACTGCCTGCCTGCTTCCTTCTTTCCTTCCTTCCTTCCCTCCCTCCCTCTCTCTGCTTCAGTCTCTGCTTGCTGTGGACCCTAGACTCGGGCTTGTGACCCTGGTTTGTCCTTGACTTTGCTATTTGCTTGCTGTCTGTTATTTGGCGCCTGACCCCAACTTCCTGATATCCTGACCTGGCTCAACCCCAACTCTGCTATTTGCCTGCCGCCTGCAACTTGGTGCCTGGCCCTGACTTCCTGGCATTCTGACCCAGCTCACTCCCAACCCCGCTACTCATCGCCTGTCTGCAACTTAGCAGCTGACTGTGCACACAAGCTGCCCGTGTACCAGCCCTCACACAGAGGGGTGAATTAAACCTGGGTCTTCCACATCCCAGGTGAGTGCCCTCACCATTGGGCTAAAGGTTGCAAGAAGTGCACTGCTGTTTTCTGAAAGGTGCCTCAGTCTCCTCCTCCCAAATTGTCGAAAACTATTTGGCAAATTTGTGTAAAAATTCATGAATAGCTTGGGTTACATGAAAATGCCTTTTACTGCAAATAAACTATTCATCCAACAAATTGTACCCAGCTCTATTTAATGGTATCTGGGTGAAGTTTAACGGCCTGTCTTATAGAGGAGAAAGTGAGACTAGATCGGGGGTTCTCAAACTTTTTTTACTGGGACCCCCTTTGAAAATATTTCAGGCTGTGATGACCCCCCTCCAAAAAGGGATGACCCCCCCCCCATCCCATGCCACCCTTACTCTGCCTTCAGAGCTGGCTGCCCGTCCTGCAGCCGCTGCTCTTGTGACCCCCCTACAATAGATTTGTGACCCCCTTTTGGGTTGGGACCCCCAATTTGAGAAACACTGGACTAGATGATCTACTTGTCTCTTCTGGCCTTCAACACTATCAAACTATGAAAGTATAACATTTCCCATCACTCCGCATGTATTTAAATGACTTCATTCAATTAACTTCTCTGGGCCTTTGTTTCCTTCCTGCCTTTGTCTGTCATGTCTATTCCCATTATAAGTAGGCTTGCCACCATTTGATTTTTTAATCACTTCGGCCGATAATATTGATGCTTATTTTTAAGGGTTTTTTTTTTTTCAGATTTTACTGATTTTACGTGGTCAAAGTTGTGGGAAACTATGTGGGGAGGTCAGACATTGGGGGGCGGGGTCAAACAATAATTATTGAGCAACAGTAGACGCTGAGATTCAAAAGTTAAAGCTTTATAACAATTAAAATACAAATTGTCAACAGCGCGTGTGAAAATATACAAAGTAAATCGCCTTACATCGAACTCTGATAAGTTCTCAAGCAGCATTTTTCTTATTTTGTCTGTCTGCAAATGTTGATTATTATCCATGGAAATATTTTTGTCCGTTTGTGTGTGTCCGGTCTTTTGGGCACGAGCTGTTTCTCACTATGTGTTTGTACAGCCCCCAGCACAATGGGGCCTTGGTCTTGGCTGGAGCATCTGGGTGCTATAGCAGTGCAAGATGATGATGATATAAACATGCCTGTTAATTTTCATTCCAATACCATAAAGTTCAAATGAATTATATTCTAAACTTTTCTGTACTAGGATTTGAACCAGGAGCCCTGGGTTTTATTCCTGGCTCTGCCACTGACAGGTCGTGTGACCTTGGGCAAGTCACATCCCCCCTCTGTGCCTCAGTTTCCCTTCCCTCCCTTTGTCTGCTTTCTCTGTTTAGTCTGTAAGTTGTTTAGTGCAGGGACTGTCTAAGACTGTTTCGCTCCGCCCAGATCTCAGTTCGGGCCTCTGGGTAGTAAAATAATTGAAAATCACTCACTAGATGACTATCAACCGCAGAAAGTGGTCATAATAACAACAAGAATAATGTGATGTTCAGTGTATTTTATTCATATTCATCATTGTCATTTCACAGAGGATCTGCCTTTCTGAATTTGTTTTTGTAAGATCTGCTCTAGTTCAATCACAGCTATTGGATTTGAAGCAGGAATTAATTCAGAGAAGTCCTACGGCCTGTGTTAAACAGGAGGTTAAACTAGACAATTCCAGTGGTCCCTTCTGGCCTTAAAATCTATGAATTATTGTCTCCTTCCATCCATTTCCTATAATGCTGCTTCCTTCTCATTTCTGACCCTGTGCTGCTCTCTAGTGATCATATAAAGCAAACAGAATCTCTTTGACATGAACCGTACTCTCAGTCTCTTCTTTTTACTTTTCTATCACGATCCATTTCCAAACGCTTCCTGTCTGTCGGTCGGTCACAACGGCATATGGCCCATCTGTCACTGCTATTAGCAAATAGCTCCAATGGCTGGAGATGGGTCACTAGATGAAGAGGGCTACAGAGAATTCTTATAGACAGGTGGGTCTCGCCCGCTTTCGCCTTCCTCTGCAGCATGGGTAAATGATGTAAATGATGGATTCTCTGTAACTTGAAGTTTTAAATCAAAAATTGAGGACTTCAGTAACTCAGCCGGAGGTTATGGGTCTACTACAGGAGGGGAAGGAGGAGGTTCTGTGGCCTGCCATATGCAGGAGGTCAGACTAGATGATCATGATGGTCCCTTATGGCCCTAAAATCGGAGTCGAAAGTTGCTAAACCAAAACAGCTCGTTAGCCATGTTGAGGTCACTTGAAATTTGGATGGGATCACAGTGCCTCAGGCATGCACAGAGATTTGCCTTTGTATCGTTAATACATCAGCAAGTACCACAGGTAGGCCCCAGTCCTGGTAACGCTGAGGCCAATGGGAGCTTGGTCTTTGATCTCAGTGGGGTTAGGGCCCATTGTTTGGGACTACAATGTCTATGTAGGTAGCAAAATGCTTCCAAGCACTTCCCTATCCCTCACCCACTGCTGGCTCTACTGCCCGTTATACAGAATAGCCCCGCTTTTCTCATCCACTAGGACTCATTGTCCCCTTCCCACTGCTGAGGTGGTGCCTTTACATGAGAGGAGCACCCGTGGTCCAAGTATCACGTGTCACACAGCTGTATGAAGGTTCAGGGCCCTCAGGCTGGTAAGTGATATGTTTTCTTGGGCAAAGACGGGCCACTTCCATTCCTCTCTTATTTCAGGGCACAGGGGTTAGAGCGTGCTGTCATCTGCTAGGCAAGGCTTAGGTGTGGGCTCCACTCTGCTTGTTTATAAAACCATCGATGTGGGCACTTACCTGAACATCCGACACATGACAATGCCTTGAGATCAGATCCCCCCGTCTATAGTCTGTCTATTTAGCTAACCCCTTTATTGTGGTGTCTGAGTCTGTTTCCTTTTTACCTGATATGAGGTAGCCTTTATTCTGAAGTCCAAAGAATGGAGTAGACATCAAGACTGGGATTTTCAAGGAGTCCTGGAGCACACCCCTTCATGGTGTGGCACTGCAGTCAACCTGCCTCAGTTTCCCTTCTGGGGTTTCAGTGACTCTCCTGGCTTCAGCACAGTTCAGTTACTGAGGTGGCTCGGCCCTCTAGCTAAACCTGCTGCCCCATCCCCTCTGACGCAATCAAAATCCAAAGGAAAACACCAGCCTTCCATCCTAAATCTGTGATGGGCACACAGCAGCCTTTGGCCCATCTCTTCCTGGCCTCAGCTTCGAGCCCTCCTGGGTTCTAGTTAATCCCTTCTTCCTCCCCTTTATATCAGGTGCTGCTGCACCCTCTACGAGGGTGGTAGCATGGGGGAGCAGTGCCCGGCCGCCGCGGACCTCCTCCGGGAGATAGTCGAACTTCACTCCCTGGTGGACGTCTGGCGCGACCACCACCCGGATGACGTTTCCACATTCACCTTTGTCCGAGTGGAGGCCCATCGGTCGTGCCACTTCCGGTTGTACTGCATTTGTTTATCATGCTTCCACCTTTCACGGGCCCACTCCTCCATCATCCGGCCGGCCCCATTCTCTGGTCACCATTTAGTCACCGTGACGTCCTCTCTCTGCGCGGAGAGGCCGGGACCAGCCTGTTGGCATTTCAACAACAGCTTGTTGGAGGATGTGGGCTTCGTGGCGTCCTTCCAGGAGTTCTGGCTGGATTGGCGAGGGCAGCGGTGTGCCTTTCCCTCGGCGCGGCGGTGGTGAGACCTGGGGAAGGTGCGCGCCCGGCTCTTCTGCCGGGACTACACCCGGGGCGCCAGCAGACAGAGGGATGCGGCGATAGAGCAGTTGGAACCGGAGGTCTTCGAGCGTGAGAGGTGTCTGGCCACCAACCCCGAGGATCCACCCCTCTGCGGAGCGTGCCGAGAGAAGTGGGAGGAGCTCCGGGCCGGCAAAGATCATCGGGCCAGGGGTGACTTTGTTCGATCCTGCATCCGTCTCCTTCTAGTATCAGACTAGCCTAGTAGCTAAGGATCTTATCTGTAATATGGAAGACTTAAGTGCCAGTCCTGTCTCCTTATGAGGCACAGGATGCAAGACCCTTGAGGGCCAAAACCTGGGACCATAACGGTGGGGGGTTACCGATGCTTTCACATTGCTGCTGGAAGCTTAGCATGGGTTTCTGCTGAAGGATCCCGTAGAGCTAGGCTCTGCAGGAAGTGCCACCCAGCAGGGCCTAAGAGGCGGCCCCTCCCAGCCCACTTATTGGCTGATACTGGTATTTAAACCAGGAAGCCATGATGAGGGGGCTGTCTGAGGAACCATGCACACTGCCTGCCTGCTTCCTTCTTTCCTTCCTTCCTTCCCTCCCTCCCTCTCTCTGCTTCAGTCTCTGCTTGCTGTGGACCCTAGACTCGGGCTTGTGACCCTGGTTTGTCCTTGACTTTGCTATTTGCTTGCTGTCTGTTATTTGGCGCCTGACCCCAACTTCCTGATATCCTGACCTGGCTCAACCCCAACTCTGCTATTTGCCTGCCGCCTGCAACTTGGTGCCTGGCCCTGACTTCCTGGCATTCTGACCCAGCTCACTCCCAACCCCGCTACTCATCGCCTGTCTGCAACTTAGCAGCTGACTGTGCACACAAGCTGCCCGTGTACCAGCCCTCACACAGAGGGGTGAATTAAACCTGGGTCTTCCACATCCCAGGTGAGTGCCCTCACCATTGGGCTAAAGGTTGCAAGAAGTGCACTGCTGTTTTCTGAAAGGTGCCTCAGTCTCCTCCTCCCAAATTGTCGAAAACTATTTGGCAAATTTGTGTAAAAATTCATGAATAGCTTGGGTTACATGAAAATGCCTTTTACTGCAAATAAACTATTCATCCAACAAATTGTACCCAGCTCTATTTAATGGTATCTGGGTGAAGTTTAACGGCCTGTCTTATAGAGGAGAAAGTGAGACTAGATCGGGGGTTCTCAAACTTTTTTTACTGGGACCCCCTTTGAAAATATTTCAGGCTGTGATGACCCCCCTCCAAAAAGGGATGACCCCCCCCCCATCCCATGCCACCCTTACTCTGCCTTCAGAGCTGGCTGCCCGTCCTGCAGCCGCTGCTCTTGTGACCCCCCTACAATAGATTTGTGACCCCCTTTTGGGTTGGGACCCCCAATTTGAGAAACACTGGACTAGATGATCTACTTGTCTCTTCTGGCCTTCAACACTATCAAACTATGAAAGTATAACATTTCCCATCACTCCGCATGTATTTAAATGACTTCATTCAATTAACTTCTCTGGGCCTTTGTTTCCTTCCTGCCTTTGTCTGTCATGTCTATTCCCATTATAAGTAGGCTTGCCACCATTTGATTTTTTAATCACTTCGGCCGATAATATTGATGCTTATTTTTAAGGGTTTTTTTTTTTTCAGATTTTACTGATTTTACGTGGTCAAAGTTGTGGGAAACTATGTGGGGAGGTCAGACATTGGGGGGCGGGGTCAAACAATAATTATTGAGCAACAGTAGACGCTGAGATTCAAAAGTTAAAGCTTTATAACAATTAAAATACAAATTGTCAACAGCGCGTGTGAAAATATACAAAGTAAATCGCCTTACATCGAACTCTGATAAGTTCTCAAGCAGCATTTTTCTTATTTTGTCTGTCTGCAAATGTTGATTATTATCCATGGAAATATTTTTGTCCGTTTGTGTGTGTCCGGTCTTTTGGGCACGAGCTGTTTCTCACTATGTGTTTGTACAGCCCCCAGCACAATGGGGCCTTGGTCTTGGCTGGAGCATCTGGGTGCTATAGCAGTGCAAGATGATGATGATATAAACATGCCTGTTAATTTTCATTCCAATACCATAAAGTTCAAATGAATTATATTCTAAACTTTTCTGTACTAGGATTTGAACCAGGAGCCCTGGGTTTTATTCCTGGCTCTGCCACTGACAGGTCGTGTGACCTTGGGCAAGTCACATCCCCCCTCTGTGCCTCAGTTTCCCTTCCCTCCCTTTGTCTGCTTTCTCTGTTTAGTCTGTAAGTTGTTTAGTGCAGGGACTGTCTAAGACTGTTTCGCTCCGCCCAGATCTCAGTTCGGGCCTCTGGGTAGTAAAATAATTGAAAATCACTCACTAGATGACTATCAACCGCAGAAAGTGGTCATAATAACAACAAGAATAATGTGATGTTCAGTGTATTTTATTCATATTCATCATTGTCATTTCACAGAGGATCTGCCTTTCTGAATTTGTTTTTGTAAGATCTGCTCTAGTTCAATCACAGCTATTGGATTTGAAGCAGGAATTAATTCAGAGAAGTCCTACGGCCTGTGTTAAACAGGAGGTTAAACTAGACAATTCCAGTGGTCCCTTCTGGCCTTAAAATCTATGAATTATTGTCTCCTTCCATCCATTTCCTATAATGCTGCTTCCTTCTCATTTCTGACCCTGTGCTGCTCTCTAGTGATCATATAAAGCAAACAGAATCTCTTTGACATGAACCGTACTCTCAGTCTCTTCTTTTTACTTTTCTATCACGATCCATTTCCAAACGCTTCCTGTCTGTCGGTCGGTCACAACGGCATATGGCCCATCTGTCACTGCTATTAGCAAATAGCTCCAATGGCTGGCGATGGGTCACTAGATGAAGAGGGCTACAGAGAATTCTTATAGACAGGTGGGTCTCGCCCGCTTTCGCCTTCCTCTGCAGCATGGGTAAATGATGTAAATGATGGATTCTCTGTAACTTGAAGTTTTAAATCAAAAATTGAGGACTTCAGTAACTCAGCCGGAGGTTATGGGTCTACTACAGGAGGGGAAGGAGGAGGTTCTGTGGCCTGCCATATGCAGGAGGTCAGACTAGATGATCATGATGGTCCCTTATGGCCCTAAAATCGGAGTCGAAAGTTGCTAAACCAAAACAGCTCGTTAGCCATGTTGAGGTCACTTGAAATTTGGATGGGATCACAGTGCCTCAGGCATGCACAGAGATTTGCCTTTGTATCGTTAATACATCAGCAAGTACCACAGGTAGGCCCCAGTCCTGGTAACGCTGAGGCCAATGGGAGCTTGGTCTTTGATCTCAGTGGGGTTAGGGCCCATTGTTTGGGACTACAATGTCTATGTAGGTAGCAAAATGCTTCCAAGCACTTCCCTATCCCTCACCCACTGCTGGCTCTACTGCCCGTTATACAGAATAGCCCCGCTTTTCTCATCCACTAGGACTCATTGTCCCCTTCCCACTGCTGAGGTGGTGCCTTTACATGAGAGGAGCACCCGTGGTCCAAGTATCACGTGTCACACAGCTGTATGAAGGTTCAGGGCCCTCAGGCTGGTAAGTGATATGTTTTCTTGGGCAAAGACGGGCCACTTCCATTCCTCTCTTATTTCAGGGCACAGGGGTTAGAGCGTGCTGTCATCTGCTAGGCAAGGCTGAGGTGTGGGCTCCACTCTGCTTGTTTATAAAACCATCGATGTGGGCACTTACCTGAACATCCGACACATGACAATGGCTTGACATCAGATCCCCGTCTATAGGTCTGTCTATTTAGCTAACCCCTTTATTGTGGTGTCTGAGTCTGTTTCCTTTTTACCTGATATGAGGTAGCCTTTATTCTGAAGTCCAAAGAATGGAGTAGACATCAAGACTGGGATTTTCAAGGAGTCCTGGAGCACACCCCTTCATGGTGTGGCACTGCAGTCAACCTGCCTCAGTTTCCCTTCTGGGGTTTCAGTGACTCTCCTGGCTTCAGCACAGTTCAGTTACTGAGGTGACTCGGCCCTCTAGCTAAACCTGCTGCCCCATCCCCTCTGATGCAATCAAAATCCAAAGGAAAACACCAGTCTTCCATCCTAAATCTGTGATGGGCACACAGCAGCCTTTGGCCCATCTCTTCCTGGCCTCAGCTTCGAGCCCTCCTGGGTTCTAGTTAATCCCTTCTTCCTCCCCTTTATATCAGGTGCTGCTGCACCCTCTACGAGGGTGGTAGCATGGGGGAGCAGTGCCCGGCCGCCGCGGACCTCCTCCGGGAGATAGTCGAACTTCACTCCCTGGTGGACGTCTGGCGCGACCACCACCCGGATGACGTTTCCACATTCACCTTTGTCCGAGTGGAGGCCCATCGGTCGTGCCACTTCCGGTTGTACTGCATTTGTTTATCATGCTTCCACCTTTCACGGGCCCACTCCTCCATCATCCGGCCGGCCCCATTCTCTGGTCACCATTTAGTCACCGTGACGTCCTCTCTCTGCGCGGAGAGGCCGGGACCAGCCTGTTGGCATTTCAACAACAGCTTGTTGGAGGATGTGGGCTTCGTGGCGTCCTTCCAGGAGTTCTGGCTGGATTGGCGAGGGCAGCGGTGTGCCTTTCCCTCGGCGCGGCGGTGGTGAGACCTGGGGAAGGTGTTCTGCCGGGACTACACCCGGGGCGCCAGCAGACAGAGGGATGCGGCGATAGAGCAGTTGGAACCGGAGGTCTTCGAGCGTGAGAGGTGTCTGGCCACCAGCCCCGAGGATCCACCCCTCTGCGGAGCGTGCCGAGAGAAGTGGGAGGAGCTCCGGGCCGGCAAAGATCATCGGGCCAGGGGTGACTTTGTTCGATCCTGCATCCGTCTCCTTCTAGTATCAGACTAGCCTAGTAGCTAAGGATCTTATCTGTAATATGGAAGACTTAAGTACCAGTCCTGTCTCCTTATGAGGCACAGGATGCAAGACCCTTGAGGGCCAAAAGGTTGGGGGTTACCGATGCTTTCACATTGCTGCTGGAAGCTTAGCATGGGTTTCTGCTGAAGGATCCCGTAGAGCTAGGCTCTGCAGGAAGTGCCACCCAGCAGGGCCTAAGAGGCGGCCCCTCCCAGCCCACTTATTGGCTGATACTAGTATTTAAACCAGGAAGCCATGATGAGGGGGCTGTCTGAGGAACCATGCACACTGCCTGCCTGCTTCCTTCTTTCCTTCCTTCCTTCCCTCCCTCCCTCTCTCTGCTTCAGTCTCTGCTTGCTGTGGACCCTAGACTCGGGCTTGTGACCCTGGTTTGTCCTTGACTTTGCTATTTGCTTGCTGTCTGTTATTTGGCGCCTGACCCCAACTTCCTGATATCCTGACCTGGCTCAACCCCAACTCTGCTATTTGCCTGCCACCTGCAACTTGATGCGTGGCCCTGACTTCCTGGCATTCTGACCCAGCTCACTCCCAACCCCGCTACTCATCGCCTATCTACAACTTAGCAGCTGACTGTGCACACAAGCTGCCCGTGTACCAGCCCTGACACAGAGGGGTGAATTAAACCTGGGTCTTCCACATCCCAGGTGAGTGCCCTCAGTACTGGGCTAAAGCTTGCAAGAAGGGCACTGCTGTTTTCTGAAAGGTGCCTCAGTCTCCTCCTCCCAAATTGTCGAAAACTATTTGGCAAATTTGTGTAAAAATTCATGAATAGCTTGGGTTACACGAAAATGCCTTTTACTGCAAATAAACTATTCATCCAACAAATTGCACCCAGCTCTATTTAGGGGTATCTGGGTGAAGTTTAACAGCCTGTCTTATAGAGGAGGAAGTGAGACTAGATTGGGGGTTCTCAAACTTTTTTTACTGGGACCCCCTTTGAAAATATTTCAGGCTGTGATGACCCCCCTCCAAAAAGGGATGACCGCCCCCCATCCCATGCCACTCTTACTCTGCCTTCAGAGCTGGCTGCCCGTCCAGCAGCCGCTGCCTTTGTGACCTCCCTACAATAGATTTGTGACCCCTTTTTGGGTTGGGACTCCCAGTTTGAGAAACACTGGACTAGATGATCTACTTGTCTCTTCTGGCCTTCAACACTATCAAACTATGAAAGTATAACATTTCCCATCACTCCGCATGTATTTAAATGACTTCATTCAATTAACTTCTCTGGGCCTTTGTTTCCTTCCTGCCTTTGTCTGTCATGTCTATTCCCATTGTAAGTAGGCTTGCCACCATTTGATTTTTTAATCACTTTGGCCGATAATATTGATGCTTATTTTTAAGGGTTTTTTTTTTGAGATTTTATTGATTTTACGTGGTCAAAGTTGTGGGAAACTATGTGGGGAGGTCAGACATTGGAGGGGCGGGGTCAGAGAATAATTATTGAACGACAGGAGATGCTGAGATTCAAAAAATTAAAGCTTTATAACAATTAAAACACAAATGTCAAGAACGCGTGTGAAAATATACAAGTAAATCGCCTTACATTCAACTCTGATAAGTTCTCAAGCAGCATTTTTCTTATTTTGCCTGTCTGCAAATGTTGATTATTATCGATGGAAATATATTTGTCCGTTTGTGTGTGTCCGGTCTAACTGACGTTTATTGACATTACCAATAAAAATCTAATCTTTTGAGCCTAATCATAATCTCTTTTGGGCATGGGCTGTTTCTTACTATGTGTTTGTACAGCCCCCAGCACAATGGGGCCTTGGTCTTAACTGGAGCATCTGGGTGCTATAGTAATTCAAGATGATGATGATGGTGGTGATATAAACATGCCTGTTAATTTTCATTCCAAAACCATAAAGTTCAAATGAATTATATCCTAAAGTTTTCTATACTAAAATTTGAACCAGGAGCGATTAGGGCCCATTGTTTGGGACTACAATGTCTATGTAGGTAGCAAAATGCTTCCAAGCATGGTAGAATCTGAGCACTCCACAGCCAATGATAAATGTAACCTCCCATCATTCATGTGGGGTAGGGAGATAGAATTATCCCCATGTTAAAGGGAGGGGAACTGAGGCACAGAAGGCTGGATCCTCAGACGCTGCAAATCCACCTATCTGTATGTTCTACGTATTTACATAGGCCTCATCCCTGTGGTGTCTGTGCATCTCACAGTCACGAAGAGAGTTTAACATCATAACACCCTATGAGGGTGAGAAGTGCGATTATCCCAGTTTTACCAATGGGGAAACTGAGGCACGGGGCAGATTAAGTGATTTACGTAAATCACACAAGGAGTTTGACTTCAATTGAGCTATGGCCCATTGACACCAGCGGGGATTGACTCCAGTGGAGCTATGGCCACTTTCTACCAGCTGAAGGTCTGGTCCATGGTGTTTAAGAAAAAGGTTTTCCTAGCCTGCTCGGGGGGGGGTTGGCAATACAAATCCCATCAATTTTGCTTTGTAAACTTCAACCTCAGTCACCGTCTCAGTGCCATATGATGTGTCAGGGGCAAAGCCAGGAACTGCGCGGAGAGTTCTGAGGGCCAGTCGAGCGCCTCCGTCTCTGTGCAGGAATCACTGGGTGTCAGTGTTATGCCCTGATGGTGGTACCCAGCCCTGTTCTCTCTCTCCCAGTGTGTGTGTTCCTGCTGCATGGAATGAGTGTTTCAGTGTGCATGTGTCTCTGTCTGTTCTTGCCAATTTGGGGGAAGCAGGTTTTGTGTGTGTGTGTGATTCCTGCCCAGTGTGTATGTGGATTGTGTTAGTGTGTGTATGTATGTCTTGTTACCCCCTTCTGGAGGCAGTAAGATTTGATATGTGTACGTGTGTGTGAGTGTGTGTACTCTTACTGCCCCTGTTGGCTGGACTTCAATCTGTGGGTGGGTGTGTGCACACATCCAAAATGAATATCAAAGTCTTGTGCAGTGTGGCATCTTTTGGCAGGTGGCATGGGTTGCCGATGGACATAGATTTGTTGTTCCATGTGCATGTGTAAGTTAAGCATAGTAGGGGCTGTTACAGGTAAAGGCCAATGATCTTTGGTGCAGCTCGGTGGGGTCCAGGACGAGCACAGCACAGTGTGCGAGCATCTGTGTGTGTGTGTGTGTGTGTGTGTGTGTGTGTGTGTGTGTGTGTGTGTGTGTGTGCATGTGCGTAGGGGATGGAAAGTGCAAGCTGCTTTGTGATGCATTGAGACAGCTCAGCTCTGTCCCAGGACTGGCCTGGCGGGTCGGAATTAGCCGAAATACCAGAGCTCTGAAGATGGCAGGCCTGGGCTAGCAAGGGCCAGGATTGGCACATTCAAAGAGGGGTGTGTGGGTGGGCGTGAACTTGACTAGCAGAGGGTCAGGACTGAGGACCATTGTCAGCGGTGTGCGTTTGGGGTCGGACAGCAATGACAGAGGGGTTGTAGGTCATTTTTGTGATGTATTGGCCAAGCTGGGGAGCAGTTTGGGGACAGGAATAGTAGGGGTAATGTCAGTCAGGACTGAGGCATGTCACCAAAGCAGTGAAGGGAGCCAATTCTGGGATAGCAGAGGGATTGTGGGTTAGGAGTAATGGGCTTCAGGGAGGGAAGCCCAAAGCTGGGATAGCAGGGGGTGCAGATCAGGAGTGAGGGGCAATGACAGACCTGTGCATGGTGGGGGAAGCTCAGGCTGCTGCAGATCAGGATTGAAGTGCATGAGTAGAGTTGTGTCAGGGGGAGCCCAGGGCTGGGATAACAAGGGGCTGCAGCCTGGGATTGAGGTGCATCATCAGAGCTGTGTGTGTGAGAACCCAGAGACGGAACAACGGAGGGGGCTGTGGGTTAGGATTCAGGGCATCGGCAGAGCTGGGGTTTGTGGGCAGGACAGCAATGCCTGTCACAACCCAGGCATGTTGGCTGAGCTCTGCCACTGAGGCCTAGAAACCTGGAATTGCCTTTTCCTCACCACACCTGGGCCAGGCTGTCTTCACGAACGGAGTGGGAGTTTGCGGTTTGTTTACATGTCCGTTTCATCGCAGTCATCCCTTCCCCTTACATTCCCTCACTACCTGTGGGTCTGATGGAATTGATGAAGAAAGGGATCAACCTTCACAGGGGCTGGGAATGAATGGCTTGACCCCTTACACTTTAACCGTCAGGGGCTACTTGACACAGGAACAGACCCCTCCCTTCCTTTGTCTAACTTTAATCAATGCCTCTGACTCTCTTTTCTAATCAGCCGCGATGGGACTGCCACTGAGAGCTGCATTTCCCGGCAGCTTTTCCATTCTAATGGCCCTCGATGGGACCCATTAAAATAACGAGTAACTTTGTTTCTGCCATTGTCCCATAA
Organism: Chelonia mydas; assembly: GCF_015237465.2. Lineage (NCBI taxonomy): Eukaryota > Metazoa > Chordata > Testudines > Cheloniidae > Chelonia > Chelonia mydas. The sequence goes on along the minus strand of NC_051254.2, from coordinate 34,739,186 downwards.
TTGCTGGAGAGGTTTGTTAAATCTCCGGACCGTGCCCAGCTGACAGATAATAATACAGATGGATGGATGGACGGATAGTTAGATAAAGAGATGATTAGGTAGATCAATAGAGATACATGGGCACATGCTCTCTCCCACTGTCCTTGCCCCCCTCCCAATCAGGCAGTACGCTGCATAAGGGCCCCAAGATGATCATTTCTATGGGTCAGAAGCCAGAAGTTTGTTCACACTCCATGTCTATTATCCCTTCATGTGGCTTGTGAGCCTGCCGGTAAAGAGGCCAGTTGGTGTGGTCCACAGGATTGTGGTTTTCATGTGGCTGCTTGTCCAACTAATGACAAGCGAATGACCAGGGCTGTGAAATTCAGTTCTGCATTCTGAAGCTCACCACATTTCTTGGGTGTGTTTGAATCTGAGCTTTTTTTGTCTCACTTCCTGAAGTCCGGGAAGCTTCATTCAGGCCCACTGCTGCTATGAATTAGACTGAGACCACCAATGATTCACAGAGAGGCCTGGAGAGAGGTCTAAGACAGTGGCAATACACAGCTGCTGCCAGTGATGCAGATGACCCCATGGATGTATTAGGCAGAGGTGCATTTAGCATCAGCCAGTTGCAGTGACTGCACTCCGGAGCACAATTGTGCCTGGACATTAGCGGTACAGGGAAGAAATCAGGAAGACATTGGAACATGGGGCTAGATCGTCACAATCATTTTCACCAGCTAACTTGGTTGTCCTCGCTGGAGCTACATTCATTTACACCAGCTGAGGATCTGGCTGAAGCTCTCTGTTACATAGCAAATCACAACTCACCTGCACAGAACAGTCACACATGAATACTAACCACACATTCCTTTCCCAACACGCACACACTGATACACATGCAGGCACAGGGGGAGAAACAGAGATACACACATACGGAAATACACAAAAGAATGCGTGCACACACACACACACACACAATCCACATAAGGAGGTGCGCATATAAGGACCCCCACACAGAGCATCACTCTAACACATGCAAAGGGCCTTCTCTTTCAGTTTTTACCAATTGTTACTGAAAATTTCCCAGATTTTCCAAAAACTATTTATTCTACCATTTTTCACCTGAATTTTGAACCTCTCAAGCATATGACAATACTGATTATGTTGAGAAACTCTAGTACATGACATTAGGTAGATGTTTATGTTAATAATACATTAGTTTCTCTTAAATGAAGGCAATGTAGTGGAAGATACACACACACACACACACACGCACACAAACATGCATGTGCATATGTGTATGTACTGTTCATTAAATAAACGACAGCATTAAACTGCTTTTACTTTCTATACTTCTGTATTTGGTTTTTTCTGTTCTCCCACCCTCTAATATTAACCTCAATATTTACCCAGAAACTGTAAGGTTAATTTATTTGCATTGATTTTTCACCTTTTTTGTTTGTTTGTTTCTTTTCTTTTCTTTTTTTAAATAATAATCACTGATAAATTTCCAGGAAAAGTTTTACAAAATAAAAAAATGAAAACAAAGGGCCTTGCCCATACACCACCAAATAAAACAATCCTTTCCTGGCTCACACGCCTCACTTCACCTGTCTTTCCACTGAAACATGAGAGGTCATTTGTTTCCCCACCCATACATTCCCATTAATTCCCATATGTAATCTTAGGATTTAATTTTCCGTTCAAATTACTTTAGAAGACTGTCAAGGGCAAACATATGTGCATCAATGGAATTCCTCCTGATTTATGTCAAGCAGTCCCAATTCACATATTTTCAATGTATACCACCAGAACTTGAGCAGGTGTGAACCAGAATAAATTAATTCACTTCCCTATCCCTCATCCACTGCTGGCTCTACTGCCCATTATACATTATAGCCCCCCCTTTTCTCATCCACTAGGACTCACTGTCCCCTTCCAGTGCTGAGGTGGTGCCTTTACATGAGAGCAGCATCCGTGGTACAAGTGTCACGTGTCACACAGCTGTGTGAAGGTTCAGGGCCCTCAGGCAGGTAAGTGATATGTTTTCTTGGGCAACGAAGGGCCACTTGCATTCCTCTCTTATTTCAGGGCACGAGGGTCAGAGCGTGCTGTCATCTGCTCGGCAAGCCTTAGGTGTGGGCTCCACTCTGCTTGTTTATAAAGCCATCGATGTGGGCACTTACCTGAACATCCGACACATGACAATGGCTTGACATCAGATCCCCGTCTATAGGTCTGTCTATTTAGCTAACCCCTTTACTGTGGTGTCTGAGTCTGTTTCCTTTTTACCTGATATGAGGTAGCCTTTATTCTGAAGTCCAAAGAATGGAGTAGACATTAAGACTGGGATTTTCAAGGAGTCCTGGAGCACACCCCTTCATGGTGTGGCACTGCAGTCAACCTCCCTCAGTTTCCCTCCTGGGGTTTCAGTGACTCTCCTGGGTTCAGCACAGTTCAGTTACTGAGGTGACTCGGCCCTCTGGCTAAACCTGCTGCCCCATCCCCTCTGACGCAATCAAAGTCCAAAGGAAAACATCAGTCTTCCATCCTAAATCTGTGATGAGCACACAGCAGCCTTTGGCCCATCTCTTCCTGGTCTCAGCTTCGAGCCCTCTTGGGTTCTGGGTAATCCTCTCTTCCTCCCCTTAATATCAGGGGCTGCTGCACTCTCTACGAGGGTGGTAGCATGGGGGAACCCACACCCACAAGATAGGGGCACCAGCTGGACTCTGTTCAGCCTCTGAAAGCTTAAATGACTCAAGGATCCAGGGCACACTGGCGGTGGGTGGCGGGAAGGGAGTGCCTGGCCGAATCTCCAACACTACCCACTGCCATGGGTGCTGGTCCTGGGAAAGGAACTGTCTCCCTCTGTAGCCACAAGCTGACCCAGTTCTCCTCCCCAAGGCCTCTTCCTATATTTGCTGCCCTCCATCTGGGTCTCTTGGCACAGGATGACCACATCCTTCTGTCCTGGGACTGTGCTTCACTTCTGGCAGGGTTTGCCCCATTACTCAGCCTCCCTTGGGACAGGAGTCCACAGGCCTCCTTCATGGGCCTGTGCCGTGGCTCTCATTGACTTCCCGAGCTTACTGTCCATCAGCGTTCGGGTTCTGCCCCAGACAGCCTCCCTTCCAGCTTCCCCTCACTCTAAGCTCCCCTTCGCTGAGCTCCACACAGTGTTATGTGGTGAGCTTTGTAGTCACCTGGGTAGAACACCTGAGTGCACATCCTCCGGTGTGTTGGGGAACAATTAAATACTTCGACCTTCACTGAAAAAGCAACCCTGAAATCCTTGCCTGTTGAACTTTGAGCAAAGAAGTCAGAAACGGCCTTGGAAACCCAGGTTTGGAAAAGATAAGAATATGCTGCCATTAAGCTCATGTTGTTCCCCATAACTTTCCTACTCAAAATATAAAGGTTAATGAATCATTCAGGCTGATACAAGTGTATTGAGTTGTGATATCGAAAGATGAAAAATAGCAGAATGGTAAAAATAAGGGTAATGTTTGTTAGTTTGACCTTGGTGTCATGTTGAGGGAATGCGAATGATTTAGAATAGCATAGCATGGAGAATGAAAAACAACATATGAATGTTTGTGTCGAAGTGTAACTGGAAGAAAGGTGATGAATATGTAATGTAAGATTCATGATGTTGATTTGATGGACAAATTAATATATAAATAAAACAAGTGAACAAGGTCCATTTTGGAGAATGGAGACCAGAGACTGAGGACCATCATGAAGTGGAGAGCTTCCCAGTACCCTGCACTTGGTAACTTGGCCCCTACCTGTTCCATCTCTATCTTTTTATTCTGTCCAAAATATATGATCAGAAACTACAGGTGATAATGATTCTCTCAGAAAATGTCTAAATAAAGGCAAAAACTGATTAAGCCTAAATTGGTTGGGCTTGTGTCTGTTTCCCACTTTCCTTGTGGAACCCTTATCCTTAAAGGCCACGTCTTGGCCCAATGTGAGTTGGGAGCCTAACTGTTTTACTTTTCGTTGAAATTCCCAGCCCAAAGGGTTGATCTGAAGACTGCTTGTGGGAAAGGGCATCCTTCCACTGAAGGGCAAAAAACTGGCTTGGTACTTAAGGCTGGAAGTCAATCAATGTGGCTCTATTCGCAGCTCTCTCATTGAACCTGCCTGTATCTCAACTGCCTCATCCTCAAAATGGGGCTAATAATAATAATAGTTACCTTCGCAGGGAGATCTGAGGCGTAGGCTGGAAGTTTGAAAAGAACTTAAGGGAGTTAGGTGCCCAAATCTCACTTAGCTCACGAAAGCTCATGCTCAAATAAATTGGTTAGTCGCTAAGGTGCCACAAGTACTCCTTTTCTTTTTGCGAATACAGACTAACACGGCTGTTACTCTGAAATTACTCAATAAGAGTTAGGTGTCTGAGGTCCAGATTTTTCAAGGTATTTAGACATCTAAAGATGCAAATAGTGGGATTTCCTCACGAATATCTTCAGGGACTCGGACACTCTGATCTGAACACTTAAGCTGTGATAGAGTCTGATGCCTCTCTCGCTTCTCAAGTTGTAGATCAGGAGTGACTCCACTGAATGCCACAGGGCTGGCTCTCCTCTCACAGCGTTGTAGATCAGGAGTAGCTTAAGTGAAGTTTCACCAGCGTTAAACCAGTATAAGTGACAGAACGTTCAGGACTGATCACCACGGAGGCTGATATCCATTTTAATTGTCACTCAGCTTCACCAGGATTTTGGTTTGGCCGAAAGGAAACACCAACCCAAGGAATGTGTGGATCCAGGCTCTGTTTTAGCTGAACAATCAAAGGTCTGAGAGGCTGGACTAACATTCCAAGCGTGGCCTGTAGCGTAGCCGGTAGAACCGTATCCAGCCCAACTGTATGGACTTGCTGCAATACTGTGCTGCCCCAGGACATCTGGGAGACCACTGAGTGTCCCGTGACCTTGAAAGCACATGCTCCAACACTAGGATTTTCTGGCTCTAACCCTCAGTGGTTTCCTCCAACCAGTCACATGTTCAAATTAAGGAAGGGGATTCTTCTGCAAGAGTCACCAGAAATAAACAGATGGAAGTTCCCTTCACATTACTTTAATGGTTATAAACTCAGTGAGAGACACCCAACAGTTCCCAACTCAGCTAGAGGCAGCGGAGTCCCAGGGTATAAAAGGTGACCAGCTCCTGGTGTAACCATTCTGCACCCTCCTCTTGCCTAAGACTGCAGCCCTCGGCTCCTTTGTTGAGGCTATCGCCAGCCCCCGGCAGCAGCAGGGTGTGTCAAAGTCTGGCTCTTGGGCCCTCCAACTCCAACTCAAAGGATTCTGCTATCCAGACTTCCTTCGCAGCCAGCTCTCAGGCTGCTGCAGCTGCTCCCACGCAACCTGCAGGTCCCCTCCCGGCTCAGGATATTACTCCTCCTTTCCTGTGCTGGATGGAGTGTGGATGCTTCACCGGGGGTTAGCACAGTGCCCAGTACTGAGCCAGCAGGTTTGTTCCAGGTGGGATTTTCAAAGAAGTCGAACGGAGTTTGGCACCCAAATGCCACTGTACTTCAGTGGGAGTTGTGCACCTAACTCCCTTAGGCCCCTTTTTAACATCCAACCCTGCACCTCTCTTTACTCAAGTCCAGTCCCTGTGTGGTGCCTTTAAACAGTGCAGGGTGGGATCTAGAGAACCAGTGCAGGTGCCTTGAATTGCCAGACTGGATCAGACCCATGGTCCATCGAGTCCGGTATCCTGTCTCTGACAGCAGGCAGCCCCGGATGTGCATCCTCAATGAGTCTTGTTTATACTGATTACATCCAAGGTGGTCTATTCCCCACTGGGTGAAATTCACCGATCCATTGGGCCAGCACAAGGTCTAGGCATTACTGCAGTCCCACATCAGACCTGTTTAGAGGTTTTATGGGATATAGATGTCCAATTCCCATGATTTGAAAATGGATGCCCTGAATCTCTTGGGTGACTTCAAAATCCCACCTCTTTAAATGAACTGCCATTCATGCTATTCTCCCATAAATTCATCGATTCCAAGGCCAGAAGAGTTCATCTAGTCTGACCTCCTGCATAACACAGCCCAGAGAACTGCCCCAAAGTAATTCCTCAAGCAGATCTTTTAGAAAAACATCCACTCTTGATTTAACAATTGTCAGTGATGCAGAATCCACCACAACACTTGGTAAAAGTTGTTCCAGTGGGCCACTAATGTCTTGAACGTGTTCAGATCCTATGGTGAGTTTTCCACTCAAGCTGAAATTCACACTTGTGAAGAGGGGCAACACAAAATGTATGCACCAAGTAAAATGTGGTGTGGTTGAGATGAAGGGAATTAGTCACTCAGCTGCCGTCAAATTCCATTGGATGTGGAGGGTCTAATTACATGAATCAGTGTTAATAAGTCATCAGAAGCCTAACCGCAGACTTACATTGTAAATACTCTGGAGCAGGGACCATCTCTTTGTTCTGTGTTTGTACAGTGCCTGTCAGAAGAGGGTCTTGGTGTATGACTGGGGCTCCTGGGGTACGTCTACACAGCCTGCAGCAGCGAGACTCAGAGCCTGGATCGACAGACTCCGGCTCGCAGGCCTCATGCTCTCGTGCTCAAAATAACCGTACAGATGTTCTGGGTGGGGCTGGAGTGCAAGCTCTGAAGCCCAGCCCCATTGCTAGGCATCAGAGCCCGACCTGCAGCTCGAGCCACAACACCTGCCCGCCTATTTTTAGTGCAGTAGCACAAGACTGAGACGGTCAACCTGAGCTCGGAGGCTTACTGCCCCGGGCTGTGTAGCGATACCTCTAGGGGATACAGCAAGCCAAATAATTAATACTACTAAGTGCAAACCCTTTTAGGAATTTAGGATTTTCTGCCTTTCCAGATGGGTGGGGGTGGGGGTGGGGCACGAATTGTGGCTTTCTGACTAGATCACAAGGCCATGACTCAGGCCACCTGGGTCCTATTCCTGACTTTGTCACAGACCTTCTGTGTGGACTTGGGCAAGTCACTTGCCCTCTCTCTGTGCCTCTGTTTCTCCTATAACCGCTTCTCTTTCTTATCTATTTAAACTGCAAGATCAGTGGGGCAGGGACGGTCTGTCTGGAATCCATTCCCAGCTCTGCTAATAACATGGTTAAGTTATTTCTCTTCAGCTTGGTGTGACGGTTCAGGGCAACTGCACTTGGATTTACCCTCATGGTCCAGGGCATCCGCTCTACGCCTCCAGCTCCCCAGCAGTCACCTCTCTTGGGTGGAGATATGCATCTATCTCCCTCCTGATCGGGGGTTTTCTAGGCTGCACCATTCCCTGCCTACACTGTGAATTCCCCAGCAAGCCAGACTGCCTCAGCCGGCCAGTGTCTGCACTTTGACTTCTCCTCACAGGCTATAAACAGCCTAATTGCCTACAGTTACTCTCTTGTTCAGTTTGGGCCTCTGACCTGGTCCTTGTGTAACAGGTGATCAGCCGACTATGGGTTTCTCCTCAGGGGTGGGTCCAATGGTTAAAAGTTGCCTTCCCCTTCTCTCAGCTATTTGCTCGGAATCCCACTTAACTTTCTCGAGCACACGGTTTCAAAGAGTCCTTTGAAGCTCATAACACTTCCCAGGGTTTACTCTGCCTAGAGAAGTTCCATACAATCCCGCCACAATAATACATAAACATTTGCATTTTTAATACAATGAACTCCCGAGATGCTTAAATTTAATGCAGTAAGGTTTGTCCAGGAAATTGCCATCTCTGTCACACTCGGTTTCCCTGTCTGTGAAATAAGAACAATGATACTGCCCTTCCTTCGTAAAGGGCTTTGAGATCTATGGATACAAAGTGTTATAGGAAAGCTGAGGACCATAACCATGTACAGACTGACCCTGAGCCAAATCCTCAGCTTTAAATGGGAGCATTCATCTCTAATGCAGTCCAACACGTTACATCACTTTACAACACCTTAGTATCCAGCCCAGAGTGTAAATCAAATACATCAAGTACAGTTTGAATAGTACGTAGGGATTTTTCTTGCTCTCTGTACATGGGTGAATTTTGTCCTGCTAGGAGGGATACTGCAAAGCACTATGGTGGTTTCTTCTTCTGTGGCATCGTCCATTCTGTATGAGCCTCTGCTAATCTCTTAGTGGATGAAAAGTCCTTTTGATCCACCCAGGAAAACACAGCGTCTGTCCAAGATCATCTTTTTCTGCCCCTTCTTCTTTTGTCATCAGCTTTCCCTTCCGCTGCCCGTAAACATGCATCGCCCACTGGACCTCTGAAAATGTGCTCTGCAAATCAAAGCTGTATTTTCATATGATCTTTGACTAGTATTTGCTGAGTTTCAACCATCTCCAGTTCTGTTTAGTTGGTTCCAAGGTCTACCCATGATATTTTCAGAATTCCATGTGTAACCCATCTGCCTGTCAGAGTTGGCAGCAACAAGGGCCGGGTTCAGTATCTAGGGGTTCTGTTACAATAACACAATGCAAAAGCGTCTCAAGCCCCCATCCAGTGACCTGGGACAATTACATACCACCCCCCTAGGTGCCTTTAAGAGGCAATACTTCCCCTCTCGAAAGCACAGAGTCTGAGTGTAGCAAAAGCCTGTTAATAAAGGAGGAAAACAGTGTGGCATTATGTTGGGGAAACACCACAAACAGGATTCATAACGCAAACCATGAGCAAAAGACCCACGCCCAAGTAATTTTGGCAGTGCCTTTTCCCCTCAGGGTCTTAAGTCCAGCAACCCAAAAGTCACCCCTCCCACAGTTTCTGTCCTTGGTCAGTGCAGCCCCCAGAGTTCAGAAGTCCATTGCAGAGTTTATCTCCCAGCCTGGGTGGAAGTTGGGGGAGGTATGGGGGGGAAGCATCTTACATGTTCCGCTGCTCAGGTCGACGGCCGATTGCCATGCCTCTTTGTGGGGTTCTGCTGCAGTCTTCACGGCCCGCTGCGCCTCTCGGAGAGCCACCCTGCTAGCCATGCCTCTCCACTAGCTGCTCCGCTCCGCCAGCTGCCCTGCTAGCAGCTCACCAATATGTCTTCAGGGCCCCCCCGCCAGGGGATGGTCAGGAGCCAGTAATCCCTCCCCCACACGCGCTGCGAGAGGAGCTGCGGGAGTTTCTTGAAGACGTCCGCAGCTCCCACAACAAGGTACAGCTTGCTCTCCAGCGATGCGGGGACGTTCACCAGATCTTCCGGGGCGCAAGGGCCCTTATGGGGGAGCGTAAAAGGACCAGGAAGCAGGCTGCCGCAGCCTACCAGCAGGTCCGCGGCTTCCGTGACTCATTGCTCACCTACGGGGTAGGTCACGGTTTGTTGCGTGGCCCAATGGGGGCCGCGAGCATCCCTGCCAGCGAGGATCCCCCCCAGCCCTATTCCTGGCACCACTCATCATCGCAACGTTGAACACGCGGGGCTGTAGGATGGGTCTCCGTAGGTGCCAGGTGCTCTCCTTCCTTCGGGAGGGGGGTGCTCTGTGGTTTTCCTGCAGGAGACCCATACGGATCTGGCTGCCGAAGATAGCTGGCGGCTGGACTGGGGGGAACGGGGTCTACATTAGCCATCTCACAGTTCGTACTGCTGGAGTGGCAACCCTGTTCTCCCCCGACCTATGGCCCGAGGTGCTGGGGGTCACCGAGACTGTGCCGGGCAGCCTGCTGCACCTCTGGGTCCCTATAGAGGGGCTCATGGTAAACCTCGTTAACATCTATACCCCAACATCGGGCCCGGAGCGGTTGCGATTCCATGAGCAGACATCCGCCTTCCTCGGCACCTTGGATCCTCATGAATGCCTAGTCCTCGGTGGGGGGACTTTAACACCACCCTCAAGGAGCGGGACCGCTCGGGGACCGAGCAGTGCCTGGCCGCCGTCGATGTCCTCCGGGAGATAGTCGAACCTCACTCCCTGGTGGACATTTGGCACGACCACCACCCGGATGACATTTCCACATTCACCTTTGTCCGGGTGGAGGCCCATCGTTCGTGCCACTTCCGGTGGTACTGCATTTATTTATCACGCGTCCACCTTTCACGGGCCCACTCCTCCATCATCCGGCCGGCCCCATTCTCTGATTATCATTTAGCCACCGTGACGTCCTCTCTCTGCGCGGACAGGCTGGGACCGGCCTATTGGCATTTCAACAACAGCTTGTTGGAGGATGTGGGCTTCGTGGCGTCCTTCCAGGAGTTCTGGCTGGATTGGCGAGGGCAGCAGTGGGGCCTGGGGAAGGTGCGCGCCCAGCTCTTCTGCCAGGACTACACCGGGGGCACCAGCAGACAGAGGGATGCGGCGAAAGAGCAGTTGGAACCGGAGGTCTTAGAGCGTGAGAGGCGTCTGGCCGCCAGCCCCGAGGATCCACCCCTCTGCGGAGCGTGCCGAGAGAAGTGGGAGGAGCTCCGGGCCCTCAAAGATCAACGGGCCTGGGGCGACTCTGTTCGATCCCGCATCCGTCTCCTTCCAGTATCAGACTAGACTATTAGCTAAGGATCTTATCTGTAATACAGAAGACTTAAGTGCCTGTCCTGTCTCCTTATGAGGCACAGGATGCAAGATCCATGAGGGCCAAAACCTGGGACCATAACGGTGGGGGGTAACTGATGCTTCCACGTTGATGCTGGAAGCTTAGCATGGGTTTCTGCTGAAGGATCCCGTAGAGCTAGGCTCTGCAGGCAGTGCCACGCAGCAGGGCCTGAGAGGCAGCACCTCCCAGCCCACTGATTGGCTGATACTAGTATTTAAACCAGGAAGCCATGATGAGGGGGCTTTCTGAGCAACCAATGCACACTCCTTCCTTCCTCCATTCCTTCCTTCCTTCCCTCCCTCCCTCCCTCCCTCTCTCTGCTTCAGTCTCTGCTTGCTGTAGACCCTAGACTCGGGCTTCTGACCCTGGTTTGTCCTTGACTTTGCTGTTTGCTTGCTGTCTGTTATCTGGCGCCTGACCCCAACTTCCTGATATCCTGACCTGGCTCAACCCCAACTCTGCTATTTGCCTGCCACCTGCAACTTGGTGCCTGGTCCGGACTTCCTGGCATTCTGACCCAGCTCACTCCCAACCCCGCTACTCATCGCCTGTCTGCAACTTAGCAGCTGACTGTGCACACAGGCTGCCCGTGTACCAGCCCTGACAAAGAGGGGTGAATTAAACCTGGGTCTTCCACATCCCAGGTGAGTGCCCTCAGCATTGGGCTAAAGGTTGCAAGAAGGGCACTGCTTTTTTCTGAAAGGTGCCTCAGTCTGCTCCCCCAAATTGTCCAAAACTATTTGGCAAATTTGTGTAAAAATTCATGAATAACTTGGGTTACATGAAAATGCCTTTTACTGCAAATAAACTATTCATCCAACAAATTGTACCCAGCTCTATTTAGGGGTATCTGGGTGAAGTTTAACGGCCTGTCTTATAGAGGAGGAAGTGAGACTAGATTGGGGGTTCTCAAGCTTTTTTTGCTGGGACCCCCTTTGAAAATATTTCAGGCTGTGATGACCCCCCCCATCCCATGCCACCCTTCTTCTGCCTTCAGAGCTGGCTGCCCGGCCAGGAGCCGCTGCTCCTGTGACCCCCCTACAATAGATTTGTGACCCCCTTTTGGGTTGGGACTCCCAGTTTGAGAAACACTGGACTAGATGATCTACTTGTCTCTTCTGGCCTTCAACACTATCAAACTATGAAAGTATAACATTTCCCATCACATGTATTTAAATGACTTCATTCAATTAACTTCTCTGGGCCTTTGTTTCCTTCCCGCCTTTCTCTGTCATGTCTATTTTCATTATAAGTAGGCTTGCCACCATTTGATTTTTTAATCAATTTGGCCGATAATTTTGATGCTTATTTTTAAGGGTTTTTTTTTTTTTTTTTTTTCCAGATTTTACTGATTTTACATGGGAAAAATTAGTTGTGGGAAACCATGTGGGGAGGTCAGATATTGGGCGGTGGGGGGGGGTCAGACAATAATTATTGAACAACAGTAGATGCTGAGATTCAAAAAATTAAAGCTTTATAACAATTAAAACACAAATTGTCAACAACGCGTGTCAAAATATACAAAGTAAATTGCCTTACATCGAACTCTGATAAGTTCTCAAGCAGCATTTTTCTTATTTTGCCTGTCTGCAAATGTTGATTATTATCGATGGAAATATTTTTGTCCATTTGTGTGTGTCCGGTCTTTTGGGCATGGGCTGTTTCTCACTATGTGTTTGTACAGCCCCCAGCACAAGGGGCCTTGGTCTTGACTTGAGCATCTGGGTGCTATAGTAATGCAAGAGGATGACGATGATGATGATATAAACATGCCTGTTAATTTTCATTCCAATACCATAAAGTTCAAATGACTTATATGCTAATCTTTATATGCTAATCTTTATATACTAATCTTTTGAAGCAGGAGCCCTGGGTTTTATTCCTGGCTCTGCCACTGACAGGTTGTGTGACCTTGGGCAAGTCACGTCCCTCCTCTGTGCCTCAGTTTCCCTTCCCTCCCTTTGTCTGCTTTCTCTGTTTAGTCTGTAAGCTGTTTAGTGCAGGGACTGTCTAACACTGTTTCGTTCCACCCAGATCTCAATTCAGGCCTCTGGTTACGAAAATAATTGAAAATCACGCACTAGACGACTATCAATCGCAGAAGAGGACATAACAAGAACAATAATAATGTGATGTTCAATGTATTTTATTCATATTCATCATTTTCATTTCACAGAGGATCTGCCTTTCTGAAATTGTTTTTGTAAGATCTGTTCTAGTTCAATCACAACTATTGGATTTGAAGCAGGAATTAATTCAGAGAAGTCCTACGGCCTGTGTTAAACAGGAGGTTAAACTAGACAATTCCAGTGGTCCCTTCTGGCCTTAAAATCTATGAACTATTGTCTCCTTCCATCCATTTCCTATAATGCTGCTTCCTTCTCATTTCTGACCCTGTGCTGCTCTCTAGTGATCATATAAAGTAAACAGAATCTCTTTGACATGAACCGTACTCTCAGTCTCCTCTTTTTACTTTTCTATCACGATCCATTTCCAAACGCTTCCTGTCTGTCGGTCGGTCACAACGGCATATGGCCCATCTGTCACTGCTATTAGCAAATAGCTCCAATGGCTGGAGATGGGTCACTAGATGAAGAGGGCTACAGAGAATTCTTATAGACAGGTGGGTCTCGCCCGCTTTCGCCTTCCTCTGCAGCATGGGACACGGGTCACTTGCTGATTTGAACGAGAGTAAATGAAGGATTCTCTGTAACTTGAAGTTTTAAATCAAGAATTGAGGACTTCAGTAACTCAGCCGGAGGTTATGGGTCTACTACGGGAGGGGAAGGAGGAGGTTCTGTGGCCTGCCATGTGCAGGAGGTCAGACTAGATGATCATGATGGTCCCTTATGGCCCTAAAATTGGAGTCGAAAGTTGCTAAACCAAAACAGCTCGTTAGCCATGTTGAGGGCACTTGAAATTTGGATGGGATCACAGTGCCTCAGGCATGCACAGAGATTTGCCTTTGTATTGTTAATTCATCAGCAAGTACTACATGTAGGCCCCAGTCCTGGTAACGCTGAGGCCAATGGGAGCTTGGTCTTTGATCTCAGTGGGGTTAGGGCCCATTGTTTGGGACTACAATGTCTATGCAGGTAGCGAAATGCTTCCAAGCATGGTAGAGTCTGAGCACTCCACAACCTATCATAAATGTAACCTCCCATCATTCATGTGGGGTAAGGAGATAGAATGATCCCCATGTTAAAGGGAGGGGAACTGAGGCACAGAAGGCTGGATCCTCAGATGCTGCAATCCACCAATCTATATGTTCTAGGTATTTACATAGGCCTCATCCCTGTGGTATCTGTGCATCTCACAGTCATGAAGAGATTTTAACATCATAACACCCTATGAGGGTGAGAAGTGCGATTATCCCAGTTTTACCAATGGGGAAACTGAGGCACGGAGCAGATTAAGTGATTTACGTAAATCACACAAGGAGTTTGACTTCAATTGAGCTATGGCCCGTTGACACCAGCGGGGATTGATTCCAGTGGAGCTATGGCCACTTTCTACCAGCTGAAGGTCTGGTCCATGGTCTTTAAGATTCAGGTTTTCCTCGCCTGCTTGGGGGGGTTGGCGACACAAATCCCATTAATTTTGGTTTGTAAACTTCAACCTCAGTCACCGTCTCAGTGCCACATGCAGTGTCAGGGGCAAAGCCAGGAACTGCGCGGAGAGTTCTGAGGGCCAGTCGAGCGCCTCTGTCTCTGTGCAGGAATCACAGGGTGTCAGTGTTATGCCCTGATGGTGGTAACCAGCCCTGTTCTCTCTCTCCCAGTGTGTGTGTTCCTGCTGCATGGAATGAGTGTTTCAGTGTGCATGTGTCTCTGTCTGTTCTTGCCATGTTGGGGGAAGCAAGTTTTGTGTGTGTGTTTGTGATTCCTGCCCCCTGGTGGAAAAATGAATCCTGCTCAGTGTGTATGTGGATTGTGTTAGTGTGTGTATGTATGTCTTGTTACCCCCTTCTGGAGGCAATAAGATTTGGGTGTGTGTGTGTGAGTGTGTGAACTCTTACTGCCCCTGTTGGCTGGAGTTCAATCTGTGGGTGGGTGTGCGCACACATCCAAAATGAATATCAAAGTTTTGTGCAGTGTGGCATCTTTTGACAGGTGGCATGGGTTGCCGATTGACATAGGTTTGTTGTTCCATGTGCATGTGTAAGTTAAGCATAGTAGGGGCTGTTACAGGTAAAAGCCAATGTACTTTGGTGCAGCTCGGTGGGGTCCAGGATGAGCACAGCAGAGTGTGTGCGTGTGTGTATGTGTGTGTGTGTGTGTATGTGCGTGTGCGTAGGGGATGGAAAGTGCAAGCTGTTTTGTGATGCATTGAGACAGCTCAGCTCTGTCCCAGGACTGGCCTGGCAGGTCGGAATCAGCCAAAATACCAGAGCTCTGAAGACGGCAGGCCTGGGCTAGCAAGGGCCAGGATTGGTGCATTCAAAGAGGGGTGTGTGGGTGTGCGTGAACTTGACTAGCAGAAGGTCAGGACTGAGGACCATTGTCAGCGGTGTGCGTTTGGGGTCGGACAGCAATGACAGAGGGGTTGTAGGTCATTATTGTGATGTATTGGCCAAGCTGGGGAGCAGTTTGGGGACAGGAATAGTAGGGGTAATGTCAGTCAGGACTGAGGCATGTCACCAAAGCAGTGAAGGGAGCCAATTCTGGGATAGCAGAGGGATTGTGGGTCAGGAGTAATGGGCTTCAGGGAGGGGAGCCCAAAGCTGGGATAGCAGGGGGTGCAGATCAGGAGTGAGGGGCAATGACAGACCTGTGCATGGGTGGGGGAAGCTCAGGCTGCTGCAGATCAGGATTGAAGCGCATGAATAGAGTTGTGTCAGGAGGAGCCGAGGGCTGGGATAACAAGGGGCTGCAGCCTGGGATTGAGGTGCATCATCAGAGCTGTGTGTGTGAGAACCCAGAGACGGAACAACGGAGGGGGCTGTGGGTTAGGATTCAGGGCATCGGCAGAGCTGGGGTTTGTGGGCAGGACAGCAATGCCTGTCACAACGCAGGCATGTTGGCTGAGCTCTGTCACTAAGGCCTAGAAACCTGGAATTGCCTTTTCCTCACCACACCTGGGCCGGACTGTCTCCGCTAACCTAATGGGAATCTGTGGTTTGTTTACATGTCCGTTTCATTGCAGTCATCCCTTCCCCTTACATTCCCTCACTACCTGTGTGTCTGATGGAATTGATGAAGGAAGGGATCAGCCTTCACAGGGGCTGGGAATGAATGGCTTGACCCCTTACACTTTAACCGTCAGGGGCTACTTGACACAGGAACAGACCCGTCCCTTCCTTTGTCTAACTTTAATCAATGCCTCTGACTCTCTTTGCTAATCAGCCGCGATGGGACTGCCACTGAGACCTGCATTTCCCGGCAGCTTTTCCATTCTAATGGCCCTCCATGGGATCCATTAAAATAACAAGTAACTTTGTTTCTGCCATTGGCCCATAATTGCTTGAGAGGTTTGTTAAATCTTGGGACAGTGCTCAGCTCTTAGCTGGGTTTAACATTCCTCAGAGTGCTTGATTAAGGCAAGTGAAGTTTTAATGACCTGTGTGTCCCCCTGTACATCACTATAGAGTGAGAGATGTTGCATGTCTAATTGGAGAGATTTCTTTTTAGTCGGTGTGTTGCTAACCAGGGTGGTTTTAACAAGCGCATAATGAAGTACGTTTTATTTTTTTTCAATTATTTTTGTCTGAGCAAAGCATCAGTGAAATGAACATGTTCCAAATGAAATTGATCAGGGGTCCTGCAAATGGGGCATCTGTCACTGATCTGTGATCAGACCTATAGAAACAGCTTAAGGTCAAGCACTTCATGCACCATGGACAGGCTGTTCCTTGCCACTTCTCTGATCAGTCACCAGGGACCAACAGAGAATTTGTTAAAGTCTATCCCCTTGCCACTGCTGTCCTTAGCAGAACATTAATCACACTGCAAAGCTCTTGTCAGCTCCAATTCCCACCTGCTTTAGCTGTGAAATTAGCTGCACAGAGTGAGAAGGAATATTCCTTAGTTACCAAAAATCCGGATATATCTTTAAATTGAATTTAGTGCCTTTGACTGTGGCATGTCTCCATTCAGCAGCCCTTGCCTACCTAAGTCCACTTTCCATGGGGATGGGTCCATTAGTGGTAAATTGGATAAGGGAAATGTAAACACCTCTAGCCAGGTGGACAGAGAGATAATTAGATGAATGAACAGCATGCAAGGCAGATTCACAGAAGTGTTGACAGACAATTGGCCAGACCAATGGGTAGATAATTGGATGGACAAATAGCAGAAGGAGGAAAAAATGGACAGACATCTTGAAACACAGGTAGCAAAAAAAGACAGTTAGGTGGATGGACAGATAATGATAGAGATGGATGGATGGACAGATAGATAAAGAGATGATTAGGTCGATCAATAGAGATACATGGGCACATACTCTCTCCCACTGTCCTTGCCCCCTTCCCAATCAGGCAGTATGCTGCATAAGGGCCCCAAGATGATCATTCCTATGGGTCAGAAGCCAGAAATTTGTTCACACTCCATTCTATTGTCCCTTCATGTGGCTTGTGAGGAGGCCAGTTGGTGTGGTCCACAGGATTGTGGTTTTCATGTGGCTGCTTGTCCAACTAATGACAAGCGAATGACAAGGGCTGTGAAATTCAGTTCTGCATTCTGAAGCTCACCACATTTCTTGGGTGTGTTTGAATCTGAGCTTTTTTTGTCTCACTTCCTGAAGTCCGGGAAGCTTCATTCAGGCCCACTGCTGCTATGAATTAGACTGAGACCACCAATGATTCACAGAGAGGCCTGGAGAGAGGTCTAAGGCAGTGGCAATACACAGCTGCTGCCAGTGATGCAAATGACCCCATGGATGTATTAGGCAGAGGTGCATTTAGCATCAGCCAGCATCAGGAGTAGTGACTTCACTCCGGAGCACAATTGTGCCTGGACATTAGTGGTACAGGGGAGAAATCAGGAAGACATTGGAACGTGGGGCTAGATCGTCACAATCATTTTCACCAGCTAACTTGGTTGTCCTCCGTGGAGCTACATTTGTTTACACCAGCTGAGGATCTGGCTGAAGCTCTCTGTTACATAGCAAATCACAACTCACCTGCACAGAACAGTCACACATGAATACTAACCACACATTCCTTTCCCAACACACACACACTGATACACATGCAGGCACAGGGGGAGAAACAGAGATACACACACATACGGAAATACACAAAAGCATGCGTGCACACACACACACACAATCCACATAAGGAGGTGAGCATATAAGGACCCCCACACAGAGCATCACTCTAACACATGCAAAGGGCCTTCTTTTTCAGTTTTTACCAATTGTTACTGAAAATTTCCCAGATTTTCCAAAAACTATTTATTCTCCCATTTTTCACCTGAATTTTGAACCTCTCAAGTATATGACAATACTGATTATGTTGAGAAACCCTAGTACATTACATTAGGTAGATGTTTATGTTAATAATACATTACTTTCTGTTAAATGAAGGCAATGTAGTGGAAGATACACACACACACACACACAAACATGCATGTGCATATGTGTATGTACTGTTCATTAAATAAATGACAGCATTAAACTGCTTTTACTTTCTATACTTCTGTATTTGGTTTTTCCTGTTCTCCCACCCTCTAATATTAACCTCAATATTTACCCAGAAACTGTAAGGTTAATTTATTTGCATTGATTTTTCACCTTGTTTGTTTGTTTCTTTTCTTTTCTTTTTTTAAATAATAAACACTGATAAATTTCCAGGAAATGTTTTACAAAATGAAAACAAAGGGCCTTGCCCATACACCACCAAATAAAACAATCCTTATGTTTGTCTTGTTACCCCCTTCTGGAGGCAATAAGATTTGATATGTGTACGTGTGTGTGAGTGTGTGTACTTTTACTGCCCCTGTTGGATGGACTTCAATCTGTGGGTGGATGTCCAAAATGAATATCAAAGTTTTGTGCAGTGTGGCATCTTTTGGCAGGTGGCATGTGTTGCCGATGGACATAGGTTTGTTGTTCCATGTGCATGTGTAAGTTAAGCATAGTAGGGGCTGTTACAGGTAAAGGCCAATGTACTTTGGTGCAGCTAGGTGGGGTCCAGGACTAGCACAGCAGAGTGTGCTTTTGTGTGTGTGTGTGTGTGTGTGTGTGTGTGTGCATGTGCGTAGGGGATGGAAAGTGCAAGCTGCTTTGTGATGCACTGAGGCAGCTTCGCTGTGTTCCAGGACTGGCCTAGCAGGTTGGAATCAGCAGAAATACCAGAGCTCTGAAGATGGCAGGCCTGGGCTAGCAAGGGCCAGGATCGGCACATTCAAAGAGGGGTGTGTGGGTGGGCATGAACTTGACATTGGTGAGGCCTCATCTAAAGTACTGTGTCCAGTTTTGGGCCCCACATTACAAGAAGGATGTGGAAAAATTGGAAAGAGTCCAGCGGAGGGCAACAAAAATGATTAGGGGACTGGAACACATGACTTATGAGGAGACGCTGAGGGAACTGGGATTTAGTCTGCAGAAGAGAAGAATAAGGGGGGATCTGATAGCTGCTTTCAACTACCTGAAAGGGGGTTCCAAAGAGAATGAACCTAGACTGTTCTCAGTGGTAGCTGATGACAGAACAAGAAGTAATGGTCTCAAGTTACAGTGGGGGAGGTTTAGGTTGGATATTAGGAAAAACTTTTTCACTAGGAGGGTGGTGAAATACTGGAATGCGTTACCTGGGGAGGTGGTGGAATCTCCTTCCTTAGATATTTTTAAGGTGAGGCTTGACAAAGCCCTGGCTGGGATGATTTAGTTGGGGATTGGTCCTGCTTTGAGCAGGGGGTTGGACTAGATGACCTCCTGAGGTCCCTTCCAACCCGTTTATTCTATGATTCTATGACGAGCAGAGGGTCAGGACTGAGGACCATTGTCAGCGGTGTGCGTTTGGGGTCGGACAGCAATGACAGAGGGGTTGTAGGTCATTATTGTGATGTATTGGCCAAGCTGGGGAGCAGTTTTGGGACAGGAATACTAGGGGTAATGTCAGTCAGGACTGAGGCATGTCACCAAAGCAGTAAAGGGAGCCAATTCTGGGATAGCAGAGGGATTGTGGGTCAGGAGTAATGGGCTTCAGGGAGGGGAGCCCAAAGCTGGGATAGCAGGGGGTGCAGATCAGGAGTGAGGGGCAATGACAGACCTGTGCATGGGTGAGGGAAGCTCAGGCTGCAGCAGATCAGGATTAAAGCGCATGAGTAGAGTTGTGTCGGGGGGCGCCCAGGGCTGGGATAACAAGGGGCTGCAGCCTGGGATTGAGGTGCATCATCAGAGCTGTGTGTGTGAGAACCCAGAGACGGAACAACGGAGGGGGCTGTGGGTTAGGATTCAGGGCATCGGCAGAGCTGGGGTTTGTGGGCAGGACAGCAATGCCTGTCACAACGCAGGCATGTTGGCTGAGCTCTGTCACTAAGGCCTAGAAACCTGGAATTGCCTTTTCCTCACCACACCTGGGCCGGGCTGTCTTCGCTAACCTAGTGGGAATCTGCGGTTTGTTTACATGTCCGTTTCATCGCAGTCATCCCTTCCCCTTACATTCCCTCACTACCTGTGGGTCTGATGGAATTGATGAAAGAAGGGATCAGCCTTCACAGGGGCTGGGAATGAATGGCTTGACCCCTTGCACTTTAACCATCAGGGGCTACTTGACACAGGAACAGACCCCTCCCTTCCTTTGTCTAACTTTAATCAATGCCTCTGACTCTCTTTTCTAATCAGCCGGGATGGGACTGCCACTGAGACCTGCATTTCCCGGCAGCTTTTCCATTCCAATGGCCCTCGATGGGACCCATTAAAATAACAAGTAACTTTGTTTCTGCCATTGTCCCATAATTGCTGGAGAGGTTTGTTAAATCTCCGGACCGTGCCCAGCTGACAGACAATGATACAGATGGATGGATGGACGGATAGTTAGATAAAGAGATGATTAGGTAGATCAATAGAGATACATGTGCACATGCTCTCTCCCACTGTCCTTGCCCCCCTCCCAATCAGGCAGTACGCTGCATAAGGGCCCCAAGATGATCATTCCTATGGGTCAGAAGCCAGAAGTTTGTTCACACTCCATGTCTATTATCCCTTCATGTGGCTTGTGAGCCTGCCGGTAAAGAGGCCAGTTGGTGTGGTCCACAGGATTGTGGTTTTCATGTGGCTGCTTGTCCAACTAATGACAAGCGAATGACCAGGGCTGTGAAATTCAGTTCTGCATTCTGAAGCTCACCACATTTCTTGGGTGTGTTTGAATCTGAGCTTTTTTTGTCTCACTTCCTGAACTCCGGGAAGCTTCATTCAGGCCCACTGCTGCTATGAATTAGACTGAGACCACCAATGATTCACAGAGAGGCCTGGAGAGAGGTCTAAGACAGTGGCAATACACAGCTGCTGCCAGTGATGCAGATGACCCCATGGATGTATTAGGCAGAGGTGCATTTGGCATCAGCCAGTTGCAGTGACTGCACTCCGGAGCACAATTGTGCCTGGACATTAGCGGTACAGGGGAGAAATCAGGAAGACATTGGAACATGGGGCTAGATCGTCACAATCATTTTCACCAGCTAACTTGGTTGTCCTCCGTGGAGCTACATTCATTTACACCAGCTGAGGATCTGGCTGAAGCTCTCTGTTACATAGCAAATCACAACTCACCTGCACAGAACAGTCACACATGAATACTAACCACACATTCCTTTCCCAACACGCACACACTGATACACATGCAGGCACAGAGGGAGAAACAGAGATACACACACATACGGAAATATACAAAAGCATGCGTGCACACACACACACACACAATCCACATAAGGAGGTGAGCATATAAGGACCCCCACACAGAGCATCACTCTAACACATGCAAAGGGCCTTCTTTTTCAGTTTTTACCAATTTTCACTGAAAATTTCCCAGATTTTCCAAAAACTATTTATTCTACCATTTTTCACCTGAATTTTGAACCTCTCAAGTACATGACAATACTGATTATGTTAAGAAACTCTAGTACATTACATTAGGTAGATGTTTATGTTAATAATACATTAGTTTCTGATAAATGAAGGCAATGTAGTGGAAGATACACACAAACACACACACACACACACAAACATGCATGTGCATATGTGTATGTACTGTTTATTTAATGAACGACAGCATTAAACTGCTTTTACTTTCTATACTTCTGTATTTGTTTTTTTCTGTTCTCCCACCCTCTAATATTAACCTCAATATTTACCCAGAAACTGTAAGGTTAATTTATTTGCATTGATTTTTCACCTTTTTTGTTTGTTTGTTTCTTTTCTTTTCTTTTTTTAAATAATAATCACTGATAAATTACCAGGAAAAGTTTTACAAAATAAAAAAATGAAAACAAAGGGCCTTGCCCATACACCACCAAATAAAACGATCCTTCCCTGGCTCACACGCCTCACTTCATCTGTCCTTCCACTGAAACATGAGAGGTCATTTGTTTCCCCACCCATACATTCCCGTTAATTCCCATATGTAATCTTAGGATTTAATTTTCCGTTCAAATTCCTTTAGAAGACTGTCAAGGGGAAACATATGTGCATCAATGGAATTCCTCCTGATTTATGTCAAGCAGTCCCAGTTCACATATTTTCAATGTATACCACCAGAACTTGAGCAGGTGTGAACCAGAATAAATTAACTCACTTCCCTATCCCTCACCCACTGCTGGCTCTACTGCCCGTTATGCAGTATAGCCCCCCTTTTCGCATCCACTCGGACTCACTGTCCCCTTCCAGTGCTGAGGTGGTGCCTTTACATGAGAGCAGCATCCGTGGTACAAGTGTCACGTGTCACACAGCTGTGTGAAGGTTCAGGGCCCTCAGGCAGGTAAGTGATATGTTTTCTTGGGCAAAGAAGGGCCACTTGCATTCCTCTCTTCTTTCAGGGCACGAGGGTTAGAGCGTGCTGTCATCTGCTAGGCAAGGCTGAGGTGTGGGCTCCACTCTGCTTGTTTATAAAGCCATCGATGTGGACACTTACCTGAACATCCGACACATGACAATGGCTTGAGATCAGATCCCGGGTATAGGTCTGTCTATTTAGCTAACCCCTTTATTGTGGTATCTGAGTCTGTTTCCTTTTTACCTGATATGAGGTAGCCTTTATTCTGAAGTCCAAAGAATGGAGTAGACATCAAGACTGGGATTTTCAAGGAGTCCTGGAGCACACCCCTTCATGGTGTGGCACTGCAGTCAACCTGCCTCAGTTTCCCTCCTGGGGTTTCAATGACTCTCCTGGCTTCAGCACAGTTCAGTTACTGAGGTGAGTCGGCCCTCTGGCTAAATCTGCTGCCCCATCCCCTCTGACACAATCAAAGTCCAAAGGAAAACACCAGTCTTCCATCCTAAATCTGTGATGGGCACACAGCAGCCTTTGGCCCATCTCTTCCTGGTCTCAGCTTCGAGCCCTCCTGGGTTCTGGTTAATCCTCTCTTCTTCCCCTTAATATCAGGGGCTGCTGCACCCTCTACGAGGGTGGTGGCATGGGGGAACCCACACCCACACGATAGGGACACCGGTTGGACTCTGTTCAACCTCTGAAAGCTTAAATGACTCAAGGATCCAGGGCACACTGGCGGTGGGTGGCAGGAAAGGAGTGCCTGGCCGAATCTCCGACACTACCCACTGCCACGGGTGCTGGTCCTGGGAAAGGAACTCTCTCCCTCTGTAGCCACAAGCTGACCCAGTTCTCCACCCCAAGGCCTCTTCCTATATTTGCTGCCCTCCATCTGGGTCTCTTGGGACAGGATGACCACAGCCTTCTGTCCTGGGACTGTGCTTCGCTTCCAACAGGGCTTGCCCCAGTGCCCAGCTTCCCTTGGGACAGGACTCCACAGGCCTCCTTCATGGGCCTGTGCCGTGGTCCTCATTGACTTCCCGAGCTCAACCTCCATCAGCGTTCGGGTTCTGCCCCAGACAGCCTCCCTTCCAGCTTCCCCGCACTCTAAGCTCCCCTTCACTGAGCTCCACACAGTGTTATGTGGTGAACTTTGTAGTCACCTGGGTAGAACACCTGAGTGCACATCCTCCGGTGTGTTGGGAAACAATTAAATACTTCGGCCTTCACTGAGAAACCAACCCTTAAACTTCAACCGGCAAGGCTTGCTGAACTTTGAGCAAAGAAGTCAGAAATGGCCTTGGAAACCCAGGTTTGGAAAAGATAAGAATATGCTGCCATTAAGCTCATGTTGTTCCCCATAACTTTCCTACTCAAAATATAAAGGTTTATGAATAATTTAGGGTGATACAAGTGTATTGAGTTTTGATATCCAAAGATGAAAATAGCAGAATGGTAAAAATAAGGGGAACGTTTGTTAGTTTGACCTTGGTGTCATGTTGAGGGAATGCGAATGACCAGCTCCTGGTGTAACCATTCTGCACCCTCCTCTTGCCTGCAGACTGCAGCCCTCGGCTCCTTTGTTGAGGCTATCGCCAGCCCCCGGCAGCAGCAGCGTGTGTCAAAGTCTGGCTCTTGGGCCCTCCAACTCCAACTCAAAGGATTCTGCTATCCAGACTTCCTTCGCAGCCAGCTCTCAGGCTGCTGCAGCTGCTCCCACGCAACCTGCAGGTCCCCTCCCGGCTCAGGATATTACTCCTCCTTTCCTGTGCTGGATGGAGTGTGGATGCTTCACTGGGGGTTAGCACAGTGCCCAGTACTGAGCCAGCAGGTTTGTTCCAGGTGGGATTTTCAAAGAAGTCGAAGGGAGTTTGGCACCCAAATGCCACTGTACTTCAGTGGGAGTTGTGCACCTAACTCCCTTAGGCCCCTTTTTAACATCCAACCCTGCACCTCTCTTTACTCAAGTCCAGTCCCTGTGTGGTGCCTTTAAACAGTGCAGGGTGGGATTTAGAGAACCAGTGCAGGTGCCTTGAATTGCCAGACTGGATCAGACCCATGGTCCATCGAGTCCAGTATCCTGTCTCTGACAGCAGGCAGCCCCGGATGTGCATCCTCAATGAGTCTTGTTTATATTGATTACATCCAAGGTGGTCTATTCCCCACTGGGTGAAATTCACCGATCCATTGGGCCAGCACAAGGTCTAGGCATTACTGCAGTCCCACATCGGACCTGTTTAGAGGTTTTATGGGATATAGATGTCCAATTCCCATGAATGGAAAATGGGTGCCCTGAATCTCTTGGGTGACTTCAAAATCCCACCTCTTGAAATGAACTGCCATTCATGCTATTCTCCCATAAATTCATCGATTCCAAGGCCAGAAGAGATCATCTAGTCTAACCTCCTGCATGACACAGCCCAGAGAACTGCCTCAAAGTAATTCCTCAAGCAGATCTTTTAGAAAAACATCCACTCTTGATTTAACAATTGTCAGTGATGGAGAATCCACCACAACCCTTGGTGAGTTGTTCCAGTGGGCCACTAATATCTTGAACGTCTTCGGCTCCTATGGTGAGTTTTCCACTCAAGCTGAAATTCACACCTGTGAAGAGGGGCAACACAAAATGTATGCACCAAGTAAAATGTGGCATGGTTGAGATGAAAGGAATTAGTCACTCAGCTGCCATCAAATTCCATTGGATGTGGAGGGTTTAACTACATGAATCAGTGTTAATAAGTCATCAGAAGCCTAACCGCAGACTTACATTGTAAATACTCTGGAGCAGGGACCATCTCTTTGTTCTGTGTTTGTACAGTGCCTGTCAGAAGAGGGTCTTGGTGTATGACTGGGGCTCCTGGGGTACGTCTACACAGCCTGCAGCAGCGAGACTCAGAGCCTGGATCGACAGACTCCGGCTCGCAGGCCTCATGCTGTCGTGCTCAAAATAACCATACAGATGTTCTGGGTGGGGCTGGAGTGCAAGCTCTGAAGCCCAGCCCCATTGCTAGGCATCAGAGCCCGACCTGCAGCTCGAGCCACAACACCTGCCCGCCTATTTTTAGTGCAGTAGCACAAGACTGAGACGGTCAACCTGAGCTCGGAGGCTTACTGCCCCGGGCTGTGTAGCGATACCTCTAGGGGATACAGCAAGCCAAATAATTAATACAACTAAGTGCAAACCCCTTTAGGAATTTAGGATTTTCTGCCTTTCCAGATGGGTGGGGGTGGGGGTGGGGCAGGAATTGTGGCTTTCTGACTAGATCACAAGGCCATGACTCAGGCCACCTGGGTCCTATTCCTGACTTTGTCACTGACCTTCTGTGTGGACTTGGGCAAGTCACTTGCCCTCTCTCTGTGCCTCTGTTTCTCCTATAACCGCTTCTCTTTCTTATCTATTTAAACTGCAAGATCAGTGGGGCATGGATGGTCTGTTTGGAGTCCATTCCCAGCTCTGCCAATGACATGGATCAAGTCATTTCTCTTCAGCTTGGTGTGACGGTTCAGGGCAACTGCTCCTGGATTTACCCTCATGGTCCAGGGCATCCGCTCTATGCCTCCAGCTCCCCACCAGTCACCTCTCTTGGGTGGAGATATGCATCTATCTCCCTCCTGACCAGGGGTTTTCTGGGCTGCACCATTCCCTGCCTACACTGTGAATTCCCCAGCAAGCCAGACTGCCTCAGCCGGCAAGTGTCTGCACTTTGACTTCTCCTCACAGGCTATAAACAGCCTAATTGCCTACAGTGACTCTCTTGTTCAGTTTGGGCCTCTGTCCTGGTCCTTGTGTCCTCTGCGGAGCGTGCTGGGAGAAGTGGGAGGAGCTCCGGGCCCTCAAAGATCATCGGGCCTGGGGCGCCTTTGTTCGATCCTGCATCCGTCTCCTTCTAGTATCAGACTACCCTAGTAGCTAAGGACCTTATCTGTAATATGGAAGACTTAAGTGTCAGTCCTGTCTCCTTATGAGGCACCAGATGCAAGACGCTTGAGGGCCAAAACCTGGGACCATAACGGTGGGAGGTTACTGATGCTTCCACATTGCCGCTGGAAGCTTAGTGTGGGTTTCTGCTGAAAGATCCCATAGAGCTAGGCTCTGCAGGAAGTGCCACTCAGCAGGGCCTGAGAGGCGGCCCCTCCCAGCCCACTGATCGACTTATACTAGTATTTATCAGTAGTATAATCCTTCCTTCCTTCGTTCCTTCCTTCGTTCCTTCCCTCTCTCTGCTTCAGTCTCTGCTTGCTGTAGACCCTACACTCGGGCTTGTGACCCTGGTTTGTCTTTGACTTTGCTATTTGCTTGCTGTCTGGTATCTGGAACCTGACCCCAACTTCCTGATATCCTGACCTGGCTCAACCCCAACTCTGCTATTTGCCTGCCGCCTGCATCTTGGTGCCTGGCCCTGACTTCCTGGCATTCTGACCCAGCTCACTCCCAACCCCTCTACTCATCGCCTGTCTGCAACTTAGCAGCTGACTGTGCACACAGGCTGCCCGTGTACCAGCCCTGACACAGAGGGGTGAATTAAACCTGGGTCTTCCACATCCCAGGTGAGTGCCCTCAGCATTGGGCTAAAGGTTGCAAGAAGGGCACTGCTGTTTTCTGAAAGGTGCCTCAGTCTCCTCCCCCAAATTGTCCAAAACTATTTGGCAAATTTGTGTAAAAATTCATGAATAGCTTGGGTTACATGAAAATGCCTTTTACTGCAAATAAACTATTCATCCAACAAATTGTACCCAGCTCTATTTAATGGTATCTGGGTGAAGTTTAACGGCCTGTCTTATAGAGGAGGAAGTGAGACTAGATCGGGGGTTCTCAAACTTTTTTTGCTGGGACCCCCTTTGAAAATATTTCAGGCTGTGATGACCCCCCTCCAAAAAGGGATGACCCCCCCCATCCCATGCCACCCTTCCTCTGCCTTCAGAGCTGGCTGCCCGGCCAGCAGCCGCTGCTCTTGTGACCCCCCTATAATAGATTTATGACCCCCTTTTGGGTTGGGACCCCCAGTTTGAGAAACAACTGGACTAGATGATCTAGTTGTCTCTTCTGGCCTTCAACATTATCAAACTATGAAAGTATAACATTTCCCATCATTCCGCACTATTTAAATGACTTCATTCAATTAACTTCTCTGGGCCTTTGTTTCCTTCCCGCCTTTGCCTGTCATGTCTATTTCCATTATAAGTAGGCTTGCCAGCATTTGATTTTTTAATCACTTCGGCCGATAATATTGATTCTTATTTTTAAGGGTTTTTTTTTTCAGATTTTACAGATTTTACGTGGTCACAGTTGTGGGAAACTATGTGGGGAGATCAGACATTGGGGGGGCGGGGTCAGACAATAATTATTGAACAACAGTAGATGCTGAGATTCAAAAAGTTAAAGCTTTATAACAATTAAAACACAAATTGTCAACAACATGTGTCAAAATATACAAAGTAAATCGCCTTACATCGAACTCTGATAAGTTCTCAAGCAGCATTTTTCTTATTTTGCCTATCTGCAAATGTTGATTATTATCGATGGAAATATTTTTGTCCGTTTGTGTGTGTCCGGTCTAACTGATGTTTATTGACATTACCAATATAAATCTAATCTTTTGAGCCTAATCATAATCTATTTTGGGCATGAGCTGTTTCTCACTATGTGTTTGTACAGCCCCCTGCACAGTGGGGCCTTCGTCTTGACTTAAGCATCTGGGTGCTATAGTAATGCAAGATGATGATGATATAAACATGCCTGTTAATTTTCATTCCAATACCATAAAGTTCAAATGAATTATATCCTAAACTTTTCTATACTAAGATTTGAACCAGGAGCGATTAGGGCCCATTGTTTGGGACTACAATGTCTATGTAGGTAGCGAAATGCTTCCAAGCATGGTAGAATCTGAGCACTCCACAGCCAATGATAAATGTAACCTCCCATCATTCATGTGGGGTACGGAGATAGAATTATCCCCATGTTAAAGGGAGGGGAACTGAGGCACAGAAGGCTGGATCCTCAGATGCTGCAAATCCACCTATCTATATGTTCTAGGTATTTACATAGGCCTCATCCCTGTGGTGTCTGTGCATCTCACAGTCACGAAGAGAGTTTAACATCATAACACCCTATGAGGGTGAGAAGTGCGATTATCCCAGTTTTACCAATGGGGAAACTGAGGCACGGGGCAGATTAAGTGATTTACGTAAGTCACACAAGGAGTTTGACTTCAATTGAGCTATGGCCCATTGACATCAGCGGGGATTGACTCCAATGGAGCTATGGCCACTTTGTACCAGCTGAAGGTCTGATCCATGGTATTTAAGAAAAAGGGTTTCCTAGCCTTCTTGCGGAGGGTTGGCGATACAAATCCCGTTAATTTTGGTTTGTAAATTTCAACCTCAGTCACCGTCTCAGTGCCACATGCAGTGTCAGGGGCAAAGCCAGGAACTGCGTGGAGAGTTCTGAGGGCCAGTCCAGCGCCTCTCTCTCTGTGCAGGAATCACAGGGTGTCAGTGTTATGCCCTGATAGTGGTAACCAGTCCTGTTCTCTCTCTCCCAGTGTGTGTGTTCCTGCTGCATGGAATGAGTGTTTCAGTGTGCATGTGTCTCTGTCTGTTCTTGCCATGTTGTGGGAAGCAGGTTTTGTGTGTGTGTGTGATTCCTGCCCCCTGGTGGAAAAATGAATCCTGCTCAGTGTGTATGTGGACTGTGTTAGTGTGTGTATGTATGTCTTGTTACCCCCTTCTGGAGGCAATAAGATTTGGGTGTGTGTGTGTGAGTGTGTGAACTCTTACTGCCCCTGTTGGCTGGACTTCAATCTGTGGGTGGGTGTGTGCACACATGAAAAAAGAATATCTAAGTTTTGTGCAGTGTGGCATCTTTTGGCAGGTGGCATGGGTTGCCGATTGACATAGGTTTGTTGTTCCATGTGCATGTGTAAGTTAAGCATAGTAGGGGCTGTTACAGGTAAAGGCCAATGTACTTTGGTGCAGCTAGGTGGGGTCCAGGACTAGCACAGCAGAGTGTGCTTGTGTGTGTGTGTGTGTGTGCGTGTGCGTAGGGGATGGAAAGTGCAAGCTGCTTTGTGATGCATTGAGACAGTTCCGCTGTGTCGCAGGACTGGCCTGGCAGGTCGGAATCAGCAGAAATACCAGAGCTCTGAAGATGGCAGGCCTGGGCTAGCAAGGGCCAGGATCGGCGCATTCAAAGAGGGGTGTGTGGGTGGACGTGAACTTGACTAGCAGAGGGTCAGGACTGAGGACCATTGTCAGCGGTGTGCGTTTGGGGTAGGACAGCAATGACAGAGTGGTTGTAGGTCATTTTTGTAATGTATTGGCCAAGCTGGGGAGCAGTTTTGGGACAGGAATAGTAGGGGTAATGTCAGTCAGGACGGAGGCATGTCACCAAAGCAGTGAAGGGAGCCAATTCTGGGATAGCAGAGGGATTGTGGGTTAGGAGTAATGGGCTTCAGGGAGGGGAGCCCAAAGCTGGGATAGCAGGGGGTACAGATCAGGAGTGAGGGGCAATGACAGACCTGTGCATGGGTGGGGGAAGCTCAGGCTGCAGCAGATCAGGATTGAAGCGCATGAGTAGAGCTGTGTCAGGAGGAGCCCAGGGCTGGGATAACAAGGGGCTGCAGCCTGGGATTGAGGTGCATCATCAGAGCTGTGTGTCTGAGAACCCAGAGACGGAACAACGGAGGGGGCTGTGGGTTAGGATTCAGGGCATCGGCAGAGCTGGGGTTCGTGGGCAGGACAGCAATGCCTGTCACAACCCAGGCATGTTGGCTGAGCTCTGCCACTGAGGCCTAGAAACCTGGAATTGCCTTTTCCTCACCACACCTGGGCCAGGCTGTCTTCACGAACGGAGTGGGAGTTTGCGGTTTGTTTACATGTCCGTTTCATTGCAGTCATCCCGCCCCCTTACATTCCCTCACTACCTGTGGGTCTGATGGAATTGATGAAGGAAGGGATCAGCCTTCACAGGGGCTGGGAATGAATGGCTTGACCCCTTACACTTTAACTGTCAGGGGCTACTTGACACAGGAACAGACCCCTCCCTTCCTTTGTCTAACTTTAATCAATGCCTCTGACTCTCTTTTCTAATCAGCCGCGATGGGACTGCCACTGAGACCTGCATTTCCTGGCAGCTTTTCCATTCTAATGGCCCTCCATGGGACCCATTAAAATAACGAGTAACTTTGTTTCTGCCATTGTCCCATAATTGCTGGAGAGGTTTGTTAAATCTCCGGACCGTGCCCAGCTGACAGACAATGACACAGATGGATGGATGGACGGATAGTTAGATAAAGAGATGATTAGGTAGATCAATAGAGATACATGGGCACATGCTCTCTCCCACTGTCCTTGCCCCCCTCCCAATCAGGCAGTACGCTGCATAAGGGCCCCAAGATGATCATTCCTGTGGGTCAGAAGCCAGAAGTTTGTTCACACTCCATGTCTATTATCCCTTCATGTGGCTTGTGAGCCTGCCGGTAAAGAGGCCAGTTGGTGTGGTCCACAGGATTGTGGTTTTCATGTGGCTGCTTGTCCAACTAATGACAAGCGAATGACCAGGGCTGTGAAATTCAGTTCTGCATTCTGAAACTCACCACATTTATTGGGTGTGTTTGAATCTGAGCTTTTTTTGTCTCACTTCCTGAAGTCCGGGAAGCTTCATTCAGGCCCACTGCTGCTATGAATTAGACTGAGACCACCAAGTGATTCACAGAGAGGCCTGGAGAGAGGTCTAAGACAGTGGCAATACACAGCTGCTGCCAACACACACACACTGATACACATGCAGGCACAGGGGGAGAAACAGAGATACACACACATACGGAAATACACAAAAGCATGCGTGCACACACACACACACAATCCACATAAGGAGGTGAGCATATAAGGACCCCCACACAGAGCATCACTCTAACACATGCAAAGGGCCTTCTTTTTTAGTTTTTACCAATTTTTACTGAAAATTTCCCAGATTTTCCAAAAACTATTTATTCTCCCATTTTTCACCTGAATTTTGAACCTCTCAAGTATATGACAATACTGATTATGTTGAGAAACCCTACTACATTACATTAGGTTGATGTTTATGTTAATAATACATTAGTTTCTGTTAAATGAAGGCAATGTAGTGGAAGATACACACACACACACACACACACACACACACACACACACAAACATGCATGTGCATATGTGTATGTACTGTTTATTTAATGAACGACAGCATTAAACTGCTTTTACTTTCTATACTTCTGTATTTGGTTTTTCCCGTTCTCCCACCCTCTAATATTAACCTCAATATTTACCCAGAAACTGTAAGGTTAATTTATTTGCATTGATTTTTCACCTTGTTTGTTTGTTTCTTTTCTTTTCTTTTTTTAAATAATAAACACTGATAAATTTCCAGGAAATGTTTTACAAAATGAAAACAAAGGGCCTTGCCCATACACCACCAAATAAAACAATCCTTCCCTGGCTCACACGCCTCACTTCACCTGTCCTTCCACTGAAACATGAGAGGTCATTTGTTTCCCCACCCATACATTCCCATTAATTCCCATATATAATCTTAGGATTTAATTTTCTGTTCAAATTACTTTAGAAGACTGTCAAGGGCAAACATGTGCATCAATGGAATTCCTCCTGATTTATGTCAAGCAGTCCCAGTTCACATATTTTCAATGTATACCACCAGAACTTGAGCAGGTGTGAACCAGAATAAATTAATTCACTTCCCTATCCCTCACCCACTGCTGGCTCTACTGCCCGTTATACAGTATAGCCCCCCTTTTCGCATCCACTCGGACTCACTGTCCCCTTCCAGTGCTGAGGTGGTGCCTTTACATGAGAGCAGCATCCGTGGTACAAGTGTCACGTGTCACACAGCTGTGTGAAGGTTCAGGGCCCTCAGGCAGGTAAGGGTTCGAGCGTGCTGTCATCTGCTCGGCAAGGCTGAGGTGTGGGCTCCACTCTGCTTGTTTATAAAGCCATCGATGTGGACACTTACCTGAACATCCGACACATGACAATGGCTTGACATCAGATCCCCGTCTGTAGGTCTGTCTATTTAGCTAACCCCTTTATTGTGGTGTCTGAGTCTGTTTCCTTTTTACCTGATATGAGGTAGCCTTTATTCTGAAGTCCAAAGAATGGAGTAGACATCAAGACTGGGATTTTCAAGGAGTCCTGGAGCACACCCCTTCATGGTGTGGCACTGCAGTCAACCTGCCTCAGTTTCCCTCCTGGGGTTTCAGTGACTCTCCTGGCTTCAGCACAGTTCAGTTACTGAGGTGAGTCGGCCCTCTGGCTAAATCTGCTGCCCCATACCCTCTGACACAATCAAAGTCCAAAGGAAAACACCAGTCTTCCATCCTAAATCTGTGATGGGCACACAGCCGGCTTTGGCCCATCTCTTCCTGGTCTCAGCTTCGAGCCCTCCTGGGTTCTGATTAATCCCCTCTTCTTCCCCTTAATATCAGGGGCTGCTGCACCCTCTACGAGGGTGGTGGCATGGGGGAACCCACACCCACACGATAGGGACACCGGTTGGACTCTGTTCAGCCTCTGAAAGCTTAAATGACTCAAGGATCCAGGGCACACTGGCGGTGGGTGGCAGGAAAGGAGTGCCTGGCCGAATCTCCGACACTACCCACTGCCATGGGTGCTGGTCCTGGGAAAGGAACTCTCTCCTTCTGTAGCCACAAGCTGACCCAGTTCTCCACCCCAAGGCCTCTTCCTATATTTGCTGCCCTCCATCTGGGTCTCTTGGGACAGGATGACCACAGCCTTCTGTCCTGGGACTGTGCGTCGCTTCTGGCAGGGCTTGCCCCAGTGCCCAGCTTCCCTTGGGACAGGACTCCACAGGCCTCCTTCATGGGCCTGTGCCGTGGTCCTCATTGACTTCCCGAGCTCAACCTCCATCAGCGTTCGGGTTCTGCCCCAGACAGCCTCCCTTCCAGCTTCCCCGCACTCTAAGCTCCCCTTCACTGAGCTCCACACAGTGTTATGTGGTGAGCTTTGTAGTCACCTGGGTAGAACACCTGAGTGCACATCCTCCGGTGTGTTGGGGAACAATTAAATACTTCGGCCTTCACTGAGAAACCAACCCTTAAACTTCAACCGGCAAGGCTTGCTGAACTTTGAGCAAAGAAGTCAGAAATGGCCTTGGAAACCCAGGTTTGGAAAAGATAAGAATATGCTGCCATTAAGCTCATGTTGTTCCCCATAACTTTCCTGCTCAAAATATAAAGGTTAATGAATCATTCAGGGTGATACAAGTGTATTGAGTTATGATAGCCAAAGATTAAAAATAGCAGAATGGTAAAAATAAGGGGAAAGTTTGTTAGTTTGACCTTGGTGTCATGTTGAGGGAATGCGAATGATTTAGAATAGCATAGCATGGAGAATGAAAAACAACATATGAATGTTTGTGTCGAAGTGTAACTGGAAGAAAGGTGATGAATATGTAATGTAAGATTCATGACGTTGACTTAACGGACAAATTAACATATAAAAAAACAAGTGAACAAGGTCCATTTTGGAGAATGGAGACGAGAGACTGAGGACCATGATGAAGTGGAGAGCTTCCCGGTACCCTGCACTTGGTAACTTGGGCCCTTACCTGTTCCATCTTATCTTTTTATTCTGTCCAAAAGATATGATCAGAAAAGAAAATGTCTAAAGGAATTTGAACGGAAAATTAAATCCTAAGATTACATATGGGAATTAATGGGAATGTATGGGTGGGGAAACAAATGACCTCTCATGTTTCAGTGGAAGGACAGGTGAAGTGAGGCGTGTGAGCCAGGGAAGGATTGTTTTATTTGGTGGTGTATGGGCAAGACCATTTGTTTTCATTATTTTATTTTGTAAAACTTTTCCTGGTAATTTATCAGTGATTATTGTTTAAAAAAAGAAAAGAAAAGAAACAAACAAACAAAAAAGGTGAAAAATAAATGCAAATAAATTAACCTTACAGTTTCTGGGTAAATATTGAGGTTAATATTAGAGGGTGGGAGAACAGAAAAAACCAAATACAGAAGTATAGAAAGTAAAAGCAGTTTAATGCTGTCGTTCATTAAATAAACAGTACATACACATATGCACATGCATGTTTGTGTGTGTGTGTGTGTGTGTGTTTGTGTGTATCTTCCACTACATTGCCTTCATTTATCAGAAACTAATGTATTATTAACATAAACATCTACCTAATGCAATGTACTAGAGTTTCTTAACATAATCAGTATTGTCATATACTTGAGAGGTTCAAAATTCAGGTGAAAAATGGGAGAATAAATAGTTTTTGGAAAATCTGGGAAATTTTCAGTAAAAATTGGTAAAAACTAAAAAAGAAGGCCCTTTGCATGTGTTAGAGTGATGCTCTGTGTGGGGGTCCTTATATGTGCACCTCCTTATGTGGATTGTGTGTGTGTGTGTGCACGCATTCTTTTGTGTATTTCCGTATGTGTGTGTGTATCTCTGTTTCTCCCCCTGTGCCTGCATGTGTATCAGTGTGTGCGTGTTGGGAAAGGAAGGTGTGGTTAGTATTCATGTGTGACTGTTCTGTGCAGGTGAGTTGTGATTTGCTATGTAACAGAGAGCTTCAGCCAGATCCTCAGCTGGTGTAAATGAATGTAGCTCCACGGAGGACAACCAAGTTAACTGGTGAAAATGATTGTGACAATCTAGCCCCACGTTCCAATGTCTTCCTGATTTCTCCCCTGTACCACTAATGTCCAGGCACAATTGTGCTCCAGAGTGCAGTCACTGCAACTGGCTGACGCTAAATGTACCTCTGCCTAATACATCCATGGGGTCATCTGCATCACTGGTAGCAGCTGTGTATTGCCACTGCCTTAGACCTCTCTCCAGGCCTCTCTGTGAATCACTTGGTGGTCTCAGTCTAATTCATAGCAGCAGTGGGCCTGAATGAAGCTTCCCGGAGTTCAGGAAGTGAGACAAAAAAAGCTCAGATCCAAACACACCCAATAAATGTGCAAAAAGAAAAGGAGGACTTGTGGC
Source organism: Chelonia mydas (assembly GCF_015237465.2). NCBI lineage: Eukaryota > Metazoa > Chordata > Testudines > Cheloniidae > Chelonia > Chelonia mydas. Next base: position 34,703,756 of record NC_051254.2, on the reverse strand, counting down.
ACTTTAGAGACTAACCAATTTATTTGAGCATAGGCTTTCGTGAACTACAGCTCACTTCATTGGATGCATACTGCATGCATCCGATGAGGTGAGCTCTAGCTCACGAAAGCCTGTGCTCAAAGAAATTGGTTAGTCTCTAAGGTGCCACAAGTCCTCCTTTTCTTTTTGCGAATACAGACTAACACGGCTGTTACTCTGAAACCAATAAATGTGGTGAGCTTCAGAATGCAGAACTGAATTTCACAGCCTTGGTCATTCGCTTGTCATTAGTTGGACAAGCAGCCACATGAAAACCACAATCCTGTGGACCACACCAACTGGCCTCTTTACCGGCAGGCTCACAAGCCACATGAAGGGACAATAGACATGGAGTATGAACAAACTTCTGGCTTCTGACCCATAGGAATGATCATCTTGGGGCCCTTATGCAGCATACTGCCTGATTGGGAGGGGGGCAAGGACAGTGGAAGAGAGCATGTGCACATGTATCTCTATTGATCTACCTAATCATCTCTTTATCTAACTATCCGTCCATCCATCCATCTGTATCATTGTCTGTCAGCTGGGCACGGTCCGGAGATTTAACAAACCTCTCCAGCAATTATGGGACAATGGCAGAAACAAAGTTACTCGTTATTTTAATGGGTCCCATGGAGGGCCATTAGAATGGAAAAGCTGCCGGGAAATGCAGGTCTCAGTGGCAGTCCCATCGCGGCTGATTAGAAAAGAGAGTCAGAGGCATTGATTAAAGTTAGACAAAGGAAGGGAGGGGTCTGTTCCTGTGTCAAGTAGCCCCTGACGGTTAAAGTGCAAGGGGTCAAGCCATTCATTCCCAGCCCCTGTGAAGGTTGATCCCTTCCTTCATCAATTCCATCAGACCCACAGGTAGTGAGGGAATGTAAGGGGGCGGGATGACTGCAAAGAAACGGACATGTAAACAAACCGCAGATTCCCACTAGGTTAGCGGAGACAGTCCGGCCCAGGTGTGGTGAGGAAAAGGCAATTCCAGGTTTCTAGGCCTCAGTGACAGAGCTCAGCCAACATGCCTGGGTTGTGACAAGCATTGCTGTCCTGCCCACGAACCCCAGCTCTGCCGATGCCCTGAATCCTAACCCACAGCCCCCTCCGTTGTTCCGTCTCTGGGTTCTCACACACACAGCTCTGATGATGCACCTCAGTCCCAGGCTGCAGCCCCTTGTTATCCCAGCCCTGGGCTCCCCCTGACACAACTCTACTCATGCACTTCAATCCTGATCTGCTGCAGCCTGAGCTTCCCCCACCCATGCACAGGGCTCCCCTCCCTGAAGCCATTACTCCTGACCCACAATCCCTCTGCTATCCCAGAATTGGCTCCCTTCACTGCTTTGGTGACATGCCTCAGTCCCTACTATTCCTGTCCCAAAACTGCTCCCCAGCTTGGCCAATACATCACAAAAATGACCTACAACCCCTCTGTCATTGCTGTCCGACCCCAAACGCACACCGCTGACAATGGTTCTGACCCTCTGCTAGTCAAGTTCACGCACACCCACACACCCCTCTTTGAATGCTGATCCTGGCCCTTGCTATCCCAGGCCTGCCATCTTCAGAGCTCTGGTATTTCTGCTGATTCCGACCTGCCAGGCCAGTCCTGGGACACAGCGGAGCTGTCTCAGTGCATCACAAAGCAGCTTGCACTTTCCATCCCCTACGCACACACACACGCATGCTCGCACACTCTGATGTGCTTATCCTGGACCCCACCTAGCTGCACCAAAGTACACTGGCCTTTACCTGTAACAGCCCCTACTATGCTTAACTTACACATGCACATGGAACAACAAACCTATGTCAATCGGCAACCCATGCCACCTGCCAAAAGATGCCACACTGCACAAAACTTTGATATTCATTTTGGATGTCTGCACATACCCACCCACAGATTGAAGTCCAGCCAACAGGGGCAGTAAGAGTACACACACTCACACACACGTACACATATCAAATCTTACTGCCTCCAGAAGGGGGTAACAAGACATACATACACACACTAACACAATCCACATACACACTGAGCAGGATTCATTTTTCCACCAGGGGGCAGGAATCACACACACACAAAACCTACTTCCCCCAACATGGCAAGAACAGACAGAGACACATGCACACTGAAACACTCATTCCATGCAGCAGGAACGCACACACAGGGAGAGAGAGAACAGGGCTGGTTACCACCATCAGGGCATAACACTGACACCCTGTGATTCCTGCACAGAGACGGAGGCGCTCGACTGGCCCTCAGAACTCTCCGTGCAGTTCCTGGCTTTGCCCCTGACACTGCATGTGGCACTGAGACGGTGACTGAGGTTGAAATTTACAAACCAAAATTAACGGGATTTGTATCGCCAACCCCCCGCAAGCAGGCTAGGAAAACCTTTTTCTTAAATACCATGGACCAGACCTTCAGCTGGTACAAAGTGGCCATAGCTCCATTGGAGTCAATCCCCGCTGGTGTCAATGGGCCATAGCTCAATTGAAGTCAAACTCCTTGTGTGATTTACGTAAATCACTTAATCTGCCCGGTGCCTCAGTTTCCCCATTGATAAAACAGGGATAATCGCACTTCTCACCCTCATAGGGTGTTATGATGTTAAACTCTCTTCGTGACTGTGAGATGCACAGACACCACAGGGATGAGGCCTATGTAAATACCTAGAACATATAGATAGGTGGATTTGCAGCATCTGAGGATCCAGCCTTCTCTGCCTTAGTTCCCCTCTCTTTAACATGGGGATATGTTATGGGGATATAACATGGGGATATAACATGGGGATATATTATGATTAGGCTCAAAAGATTAGATTTGTATTGGTAATATCAATAAACGTCAGTTAAACCGGACACACACACAATATATTGTGGACTCCAAATATTTCCATCGATAATAATCGATAATAATCAACATTTGCAGACAGGCAAAATAAGAAAAATGCTGCTTGAGAACTTATCAGAGTTCGATATAAGGCGATTTACTTTGTATATTCCGACATGCGTTGTTGACAATTTGTGTTTTAATTGTTATAAAGCTTTAACTTTTTGAATCTTTTTGAATCTCAGCGTCTACTGTTGCTCAATAATTATTGTCTGACCCCGCTCCCACAATGTTTGACCTCCCCTCATAGTTTCCCATAACTGTGACCACGAAAAATCAGTAAAATCTGAAAAAAAAAAAAACCTTAAAAATAAGCATCAATATTATCGGCCAAAGTGATTAAAAAATCAAATGGTGGCAAGCCTACTTATAATGGAAATAGACATGACAGGCAAAGGCGGGAAGGAAACAAAGGCCCAGAGCAAAATTGATGGGATTTGTATCTCCAACCCCCGCAAGCCGGCTAGGAAAACCTGAGTCTTAAAGACCATGGACCAGACCTTCAGCTGGTAGAAAATGGCCATAGCTCCACTGGAATCAATCCCCGCTGGTGTCAACGGGCCATAGCTCAATTGAAGTCAAACTCCTCGTGTGATTTACGTAAATCACTTAATCTGCCCCGTGCCTCAGTTTCCCATTGGTAAAACTGGGATAATCGCGCTTCTCACCCTCATAGGGTGTTATGATGTTAAAATCTCTTCATCACTGTGAGATGCACAGACACCACAGGGATGAGGCCTATGTAAATACCTAGAACATATAGATTGGTGGATTGCAGCATCTGAGGATCCAGCCTTCTGTGCCTCAGTTCCCCTCCCTTTAACATGGGGATAATTCTATCTCCCTACCCCACATGAATGATGGGAGGTTACATTTATCATTGGTTGTGGAGTACTCAGACTCTACCATGCTTGGAAGCATTTCACTACCTACATAGACATTGTAGTCCCAAACAATGGGCCCTAACCCCACTGAGATCAAAGACCAAGCTCCCATTGGCCTCAGCGTTACCAGGACTGGGGCCTACCTGTGGTACTTGCTGATGAATTAACAATACAAAGGCAAATCTCTGTGCATGCCGGAGGCACTGTGATCCCGTCCAAATTTCAAGTGCCCTCAACATGGCTAACAAGTTGTTTTGGTTTAGCAACTTTCGACTCCGATCTTAGGGCCACAGGGGACAATCATGATCATCTAGTCTGACCTCCTGCACATGGCAGGCCACAGAACCTCCTCCTTCCCCTCCTGTAGTAGACCCATAACCTCCGGCTGAGTTACTGAAGTCCTCAATTCTTCATTTAAAACTTCAAGTTACAGAGAATCCTTCATTTACTCTCGTTCAAATCAGCAAGTGACCCGTGTCCCATGCTGCAGAGGAAGGCGAAAGCGGGCGAGACCCACGTGTCTATAAGAATTCTCTGTAGCCCTCTTCATCTAGTGACCCACCTCCAGCTATTGGAGCTATTTGCTAATAGCAGTGACAGATGGGCCATATGCCGTTGTGACCGACCGACAGACAGGAAGCGTTTGGAAATGGATCGTGATAGAAAAGTAAAAAGAGGAGACTGAGAGTACGGTTCATGTCAAAGAGATTCTGTTTGCTTTATATGATCGCTAGAGAGCAGCATAGGGTCAGAAATGAGAAGGAAGCAGCATTATAGGAAATAGATGGAAGGAGACAATAATCCATAGATTTTAAGGCCAGAAGGGACCACTGGAATTGTCTAGTTTAACCTCCTGTTTAACACAGGCCGTAGGACTTCTGTGAATTAATTCCTGCTTCAAATCCAATAGCTGTGATTGAACTAGAGCAGATCTTACAAAAACAATTTCAGAAAGGCAGATCCTCTGTGAAATGACAATGATGAATATGAATAAAATACATTGAACATCACATTATTATTGTTGTTATTATGACCACTTTCTGCGGTTGATCTAGTGAGTTATTTTCAATTATTTTAGTACCCAGACGCCCGAACTGAGATCTGGGCGGAGCGAAACAGTGTTAGACAGTCCCTGCACTAAACAGCTTACTGACTAAACAGAGAAAGCAGACAAAGGGAGGGAAGGGAAACTGAGGTACAGAGGAGGGAAGTGACTTGCCAAGGTCACACAACCTGTCAGTGGCAGAGCCAGGAATAAAACCCAGGGCTCCTGCTTCAAATCTTAGTACAGAAAAGATTAGGATATAATTCATTTGAACTTTATGGTATTGGAATGAAAATTAACAGGCATGTTTATATCATCATCATCATCGTCATCATCTTGCACTACTATAGCACCCAGATGCTCAAGTCAAGACCAAGGCCCCATTGTGCTGGGAGCTGTACAAACACATAGTGAGAAACAGCCCATGCCCAAAAGAGATTATGATTAGGCTCAAAAGATTTGATTTGTATTGGTATTGTCAATAAACGTCAGTTAGACCGGACACACACAAACGGACAAAAATATTTCCATCGATAATAATCAACATTTGCAGACAGGCAAAATAAGAAAAATGCTGCTTGAGAACTTATCAGAGTTCGATGTAAGGCGATTTACTTTGTATATTTTGACACGCATTGTTGACAATTTGTGTTTTAATTGTTATAAAGCTTTAACTTTTTGAATCTCAGCGTCTACTGTTGTTCAATAATTATTGTCTGACCCCGCCCCCCCAATGTCTGACCTCCCCACATATTTTCCCACAACTGTGACCACGTAAAATCTGTAAAATCTGAAAAAAAACCCCTTAAAAATAAGAATCAATATTATCGGCCGAAGTGATTAAAAAATCAAATGGTGGCAAGCCTACTTATAATGGAAATAGACATGACAAGCAAAGGCGGGAAGGAAACAAAGGCCCAGAGAAGTTAATTGAATGAAGTCATTTAAATAGTGCGGAGTGATGGGAAATGTTATACTTTCATAGTTTGATAGTGTTGAAGGCCAGAAGAGATAACTAGATCATCTAGTCCAGTGTTTCTCAAACTGGGGGTCCCAACCCAAAAGGGGGTCACAAATCTATTATAGGGGGGTCACAAGAGCAGCGGCTCCTGGCCGGGCAGCCAGCTCTGAAGGCAGAGGAAGGGTGGCATGGGATGGGGGGGGGGGGGGGTCATCACTTTTTGGAGGGGGGTCATCACAGCCTGAAATATTTTCAAAGGCATTTTCATGTAACCCAAGTTATTCATGAATTTTTACACACATTTGCCAAATAGTTTTGGACAATTTGGGGGAGGAGACTGAGGCACCTTTCAGAAAACAGCAGTGCCCTTCTTGCAACCTTTAGCCCAATGCTGAGGGCACTCACCTGGGATGCAGAAGACCCAGGTTTAATTCACCCCTCTGTGTCAGGGCTGGTACACGGGCAGCCTGTGTGCACGGTCAGCTGCTAAGTTGCAGACAGGCGATGAGTCGCGGGGTTCGGAGTGAGCTGGGTCAGAATGCCAGGAAGTCAGGGCCAGGCACCAAGTTGCAGGCGGCAGGCAAATAGCAGAGTTGGGGTTGAGCCAGGTCAGGATATCAGGAAGTTGGGGTCAGGCGCCAGATACCAGACAGCAAGCAAATAGCAAAGTCAAGGACAAACCAGGGTCACAAGCCTGAGTCGAGGGTCTACAGCAAGCAGAGGCTGAAGCAGAGAGAGGGAAGGAAGGAAGGATTATACTACTGATAAATACTAGTATCAGCCAATCAGTGGGCTGGGAGGGGCTGCCTCTCAGGCCCTGCTGAGTGGCACTTCCTGCAGAGCCTAGCTCTACGGGATCCTTCAGCAGAAACCCACACTAAGCTTCCAGCGGCAATGTGGAAGCATCGGTAACCTCCCACCGTTATGGTCCCAGGTTTTGGCCCTCAAGGGTCTTGCATCCTGTGCCTCACAAGGAGACAGGACTGGCACTTAAGTCTTCCATATTACAGATAAGATCCTTAGCTACTAGGCTAGTCTGATACTAGAAGGAGACGGATGCGGGATCGAACAAAGGCGCCCCAGGCCCGATGATCTTTGAGGGCCCGGAGCTCCTCCCACTTCTCCCGGCACGCTCCGCAGAGGACACAAGGACCAGGACAGAGGCCCAAACTGAACAAGAGAGTAACTGTAGGCAATTAGGCTGTTTATAGCCTGTGAGGAGAAGTCAAAATGCAGACACTGGCCGGCTGAGGCAGTCTGGCTTGCTGGGGAATTCACAGTGTAGGCAGGGAATGGTGCAGCCCAGAAAACCCCTGGTCAGGAGGGAGATAGATGCATATCTCCACCCAAGAGAGGTGACTGCTGGAGAGCTGGAGGCGTAGAGCGGATGCCCTGGACCATGAGGGTAAATCCAGGTGCAGTTGCCCTGAACCGTCACACCAAGCTGAAGAGAAATAACTTGACCATGTTATTAGCAGAGCTGGGAATGGATTCCAGACAGACCGTCCCTGCCCCACTGATCTTGCAGTTTAAATAGATAAGAAAGAGAAGCGATGGTAGAAAAAACAGAGGCACAGAGAGAGGGCAAGTGACGTCCCCAAGGTCCACGCAGAAGGTCAGTGACAAAGTCAGGAATAGGACCCAGGTGGCCTGAGTCATGGCCTTGTGATCTAGTCAGAAAGCCACAATTCCTGCCCCACTCCCATCCCCACCCCCACCCATCTGGAAAGGCAGAAAATCCTAAATTCCTAAAGGAGTTTGCACTTAGTTGTATTAATTATTTGGCTTGCTGTATCCCCTAGAGGTATCGCTACACAGCCCGGGGCAGTAAGCCTCTGAGCTCAGGTTGACCATCTCAGTCTTGTGCTACTGCACTAAAAATAGGTGGGCAGATGTTGTGGCTCGAGCTGCAGGTCGGACTCTGATGCCTAGCAATGGGGCTGGGCTTCAGAGCTTGCACTCCAGCCCCACCCAGAACATCTGTACGGTTATTTTGAGCACGACAGCATGAGGCCTGCGAGCCGGAGTCTGTCGATCCAGGCTCTGAGTCTCGCTGCTGCAGGCTGTGTAGACGTACCCCAGGAGCCCCAGTCATACACCAAGACCCTCTTCTGACAGGCACTGTACAAACACAAAACAAAGAGATGGTCCCTGCTCCAGAGTATTTACAATGTAAGTCTGCGGTTAGGCTTCTGATGACTTATTAACACTGATTCATGTAGTTAAACCCTCCACATCCAATGGAATTTGATGGCAGCTGAGTGACTAATTCCCTTCATCTCAACCACACCACATTTTACTTGGTGCATACATTTTGTGTTGCCCCTCTTCACAGGTGTGAATTTCAGCTTGAGTGGAAAACTCACCATAGGATCTGAACACGTTCAAGATATTAGTGGCCCACTGGAACAACTCACCAAGGGTTGTGGTGGATTCCCCATCACTGACAATTTTTAAATCAAGAGTGGATGTTTTTCTAAAAGATCTGCTTGAGGAATTACTTTGGGGCAGTTCTCTGGCCTGTGTCATGCAGGAGGTCAGACTAGATGATCTCTTCTGGCCTTGGAATCGATGAATTTATGGGAGAATAGCATGAATGGCAGTTCATTTCAAGAGGTGGGATTTTGAAGTCACCCAAGAGATTCAGGGCACCCATTTTCCATTCATGGGAATTGGACATCTATATCTCATAAAACCTCTAAACAGGTCCGATGTGGGACTGCAGTAATGCCTAGACCTTGTGCTGGCCCAACGGATCGGTGAATTTCACCCAGTGGGGAATAGACCACCTTGGATGTAATCAGTATAAACAAGACTCATTGAGGATGCACATCCGGGGCTGCCTGCTGTCAGAGACAGGATACCGGACTCGATGGACCATGGGTCTCATCCAGTCTGGCAATTCAAGGCACCTGCACTGGTTCTCTAAATCCCACCCTGCACTGTTTAATGGCACCACACAGGGACTGCACTTGAGTAAAGAGAGGTGCAGGGTTGGATGTTAAAAAGGGGCCTAAGGGAGTTAGGTGCACAACTCCCACTGAAGTACAGTGGCATTTGGGTGCCAAACTCCGTTCGACTTCTTTGAAAATCCCAACTGGAACAAACCTGCTGGCTCAGCACTGGGCACTGTGCTAACCCCCGGTGAAGCATCCACACTCCATCCAGCACAGGAAAGGAGGAGTAATATCCTGAGCCGGGAGGGGACCTGCAGGTTGCGTGGGAGCAGCTGCAGCAGCCTGAGAGCTGGCTGCGAAGGAAGTCTGGATAGCAGAATCCTTTGAGTTGGAATTGGAGGGCCCAAGAGCCAGACTTTGACGCACCCTGCTGCTGCCGGGGGCTGGCGATAGCCTCAACAAAGGAGCCGAGGGCTGCAGTCTTAGGCAAGAGGAGGGTGCAGAATGGTTACACCAGGAGCTGGTCACCTTTTATACCCTGGGACTCCGCTGCCTCTAGCTGAGTTGGGAACTGTTGGGTGTCTCTCACTGAGTTTATAACCATTAAAGTAATGTGAAGGGAACTTCCATCTGTTTATTTCTGGTGACTCTCGCAGAAGAATCCCCTTCCTTAATTTGAACATGTGACTGGTTGGAGGAAACAACTGAGGGTTAGAGCCAGAAAATCCTAGTGTTGGAGCATGTGCTTTCAAGGTCACGGGACACTCAGTGGTCTCCCAGATGTCCTGGGGCAGCACAGTATTGCAGCAAGTCCATACAGTTGGGCTGCATACGGTTCTACCGGCTACGCTACAGGCCAGTTTGGAATGTTAGTCCAGCCTCTCAGACCTTTGATTGTTCAGCTAAAACAGAGCCTGGATCCACACATTCCCTGGGCTGGTGTTTGCTTTTGGCCAAACCAAAATCCTGGTGAAGCTGAGTGACAATTAAAATGGATATCAGCCTCCGTGGTGATCAGTCCTGAGTGTCCGAGTCCCAGAAGATATTTGTGAGGAAATCCCACTATTTGCATCTTTAGATGTCTAAATACCTTGAAAAATCTGGCCCTCAGACACCTAACCCTTATTGACTAAGTGAGATTTGGGCACCTAACTCCCTTAAGTTCTTTTCAAACTTCCAGCCTAAGCTTCAGATCTCCCTGCGAAGGTAACTATTATTATTATTAGCCCCATTTTGAGGATGAGGCAGTTGAGATACAGGCAGGTTCAATGAGAGAGCTGCGAATAGAGCCACATTGACTGACTTCCAGCCTTAAGTACCAAGCCAGTTTTTTGCCCTTCAGTGGAAGGATGGCCTTGCCCACAAGCGGTCTTCAGATCAATCCTTTGGGCTGGGAATTTCAACGAAACGTAAAACAGTTAGGCTCCCAACTCACATTGGGCCAAGACGTGGCCTTTAAGGATAAGGGTTCCACAAGGAAAGTGGGAAACAGACACAAGCCCAACCAATTTAGGCTTAATCAGTTTTTGCCTTTATTTAGACATTTTCTTTTCTGATCATATCTTTTGGACAGAATAAAAAGATAAGATGGAACAGGTAAGGGCCCAAGTTACCAAGTGCAGGGTACCGGGAAGCTCTCCACTTCATGATGGTCCTCAGTCTCTGGTCTCCATTCTCCAAAATGGACCTTGTTCACTTGTTTTTTTAATATGTTAATTTGTCCGTTAAGTCAACGTCATGAATCTTACATTACATATTCATCACCTTTCTTCCAGTTACACTTCGACACAAACATTCATATGTTGTTTTTCATTCTCCATGCTATGCTATTCTAAATCAGCCGCATTCCCTCAACATGACACCAAGGTCAAACTAAAAAACGTTCCCCTTATTTTTACCATTCTGCTATTTTTCATCTTTGGATATCATAACTCAATACACATGTATCACCCTAAATTATTCATAAACCTTTATATTTTGAGTAGGAAAGTTATGGGGAACAACATGAGCTTAATGGCAGCATATTCTTATCTTTTCCAAACCTGGGTTTCCAAGGCCTTTTTTGACTTCTTTGCTCAAAGTTCAACAAGCCTTGCCAGTTGAAGTTTAAAGGTTGCTTTTTCAGTGGAGGCCGAAGTATTTAATTGTTCCCCAACACACCGGAGGATGTGCACTCAGGTGTTCTACCCAGGTGACTACAAAGCTCACCACATAACACTGTGTGGAGCTCAGTGAAGGGGAGCTTAGAGTGCGGAGAAGCTGGAAGGAGGCTCTCTGGGGCAGAACCCGAACGCTGATAGACGGTGAGCTCGGGAAGTCAATGAGAACCACGGCAGAGGCCCATGAAGGAGGGCTGTGGAGTCCTGTCCCAAGGGAGGCTGGGCACTGGGGCAAACCCTGCCGGAAGCGAAGCATAGTCCCAGGACAGAAGGATGTGGTCATCCTGTCCCAAGTGACCCAGATGGAGCCCAGATATAGGAAGAGGCCTTGGGGAGGAGAACTGGGTCAGCTTGTGGCTACAGATGGAGACAGTTGCTTTCCCAGGGCCAGGGCCCATGGCAGTGGGTAGTGTCAGAGATTCGGCCAGGCACTCACTTCCCGCCACCCACCGCCAGTGTGCCCTGGATCCCTGAGTCATTTAAGCTTTCAGAGGCTGAACAGAGTCCAGCTGGTGCCCCTATCTTGTGGGTATGGGTTCCCCCATGCTACCACCCTTGTAGAGGGTGCAGCAGCCCCTGATATTGAGGGGAGGAAGAGAGGATTAACCAGAACCCAGGAGGGCTCGAAGCTGAGACCAGGAAGAGATGGGCCAAAGGCTGCTGTGCGCCCATCACAGATTTAGGATGGAAGACTGGTGTTTTCCTTTGGACTTTGATTGTGTCAGAGGGGATGGGGCAGCAGATTTAGCCAGAGGGCCGAGTCACCTCAGTAACTGAACTGTGCTGAAGCCAGGAGAGTCATTGAAACCCCAGGAGGGAAACTGAGGCAGGTTGACTGCAGTGCCACACCATGAAGGGGTGTGCTCCAGGACTCCTTGAAAATCCCAGTCTTGATGTCTACTCCATTCTTTGGACTTCAGAATAAAGGCTACCTCATATCAGGTAAAAAGGAAACAGACTCAGACACCACAATAAAGGGGTTAGCTAAATAGACAGACGTATACCCGGGATCTGATCTCAAGCCATTGTCATGTGTCGGATCTTTAGGTAAGTGTCCACATCGATGGCTTTATAAACAAGCAGAGTGGAGCCCACACCTCAGCCTTGCCGAGCAGATGACAGCACGCTCTAACCCTCGTGCCCTGAAATAAGAGAGGAATGCAAGTGGCCCTTCTTTGCCCAAGAAAACATATCACTTACCTGCCTGAGGGCCCTGAACCTTCACACAGCTGACACTTGTACCACAGGTGCTGCTCTCATGTAAAGGCACCACCTCAGCAGTGGAAGGGGACAGTGAGTCCTAGTGGATGAGAAAAGGGGGGCTATACTGTATAACGGGCAGTAGAGCCAGCAGTGGGTGAGGGATAGGGAAGTGAATTAATTTATTCTGGTTCACACCTGCTCAAGTTCTGGTGGTATACATTGAAAATATGTGAACTGGGACTGCTTGGCATAAATCAGGAGGAATTCCATTGATGCACATATGTTTGCCCTTGACAGTCTTCTAAAGTAATTTGAACGGAAAATTAAATCCTAAGATTATATATGGGAATTAATGGGAATGTATGGGTGGGGAAACAAATGACCTCTCATGTTTCAGTGGAAGGACAGGTGAAGTGAGGCATGTGAGCCAGGGAAGGATTGTTTTATTTGGTGGTGTATGGGCAAGGCCCTTTGTTTTCATTTTCTAAAACATTTCCTGGAAATTTATCAGCGTTTATTATTTTTTTTTAAAAAAAAGAAAGAAACAAAGAAACAAAAAAGGTGAAAAATCAATGAAAATAATTAACCTTAAAGTTTCTGGGTAAATACTGAGGTTAATATTGGAGGGTGGGAGAACAGAAAAAACCAAATACAGAATTATAGAAAGTAAAAGCAGTTTAATGCTGTTGTTTATTTACTGAACAGTACATACAGATATGCACGTGCATGTTTGTGTGTGTGTGTGTACCTTCCACTACATTGCCTTCATTTAAGAGAAACTAATTTATTAATAACATAAACATCTACCTAATGTAATATACCAGAGTTTCTTAAAATAATCAGGTTTCAGAGTTGTCATGTACTTGAGAGGTTCAAAATTCAGGTGAAAAATGGGAGAATAAATAGTTTTTGGAAAATCTGGGAAATTTTCAGTAACAATTGGTAAAAACTGAAAAAGAAGGCCCTTTGCATGTGTTAGAGTGATGCTCTGTGTGGGGATCCTTATATGCGCACCTCCTTATGTGGATTGTGTGTGTGTGTGCACGCATGCTTTTGTGTATTTCCATATGTGTGTATCTCTGTTTCTCCCCCTGTGCCTGCATGTGTATCAGTGTGTGCGTGTTGGGAAAGGAAGGTGTGGTTAGTATTCATGTGTGACTGTTCTGTGCAGGTGAGTTGTGATTTGCTATGTAACAGAGAGCTTCAGCCAGATCCTCAGCTGGTGTAAATGAATGTAGCTCCACGGAGGACAACCAAATTAGCTGGTGAAAATGATTGTGACGATCTAGCCCCACGTTCCAATGTCTTCCTGATTTCTCCCCTGTACCACTAATGTCCAGGCACAATTGTGCTCCGGAGTGAAGTCACTGCAACTGGCTGATGCTAAATGCACCTCTGCCTAATACATCCATGGGGTCATCTGCATCACTGGCAGCAGCTGTGTATTGCCACTGTCTTAGACCTCTCTCCAGGCCTCTCTGTGAATCACTTGGTGGTCTCAGTCTAATTCATAGCAGCAGTGGGCCTGAATGAAGCTTCCTGGACTTCAGGAAGTGAGACAAAAAAAGCTCAGATTCAAACACACCCAAGAAATGTGGTGAGCTTCAGAATGCAGAACTGAATTTCACAGCCCTGGTCATTCGCTTGTCATTAGTTGGACAAGCAGCCACATGAAAACCACAATCCTGTGGACCACACCAACTGGCCTCCTCACAAGCCACATGAAGGGACAATAGAATGGAGTGTGAACAAATTTCTGGCTTCTGACCCATAGGAATGATCATCTTGGGGCCCTTATGCAGCATACTGCCTAATTGGGAAGGGGGCAAGGACAGTGGGAGAGAGTATGTGCCCATGTATCTCTATTGATCGACCTAATCATCTCTTTATCTAACTATCTGTCCATCCATCCATCTCTATCATTATCTGTCCATCCACCTAACTGTCTTTTTTTGCTACCTGTGTTTCAAGATGTCTGTCCATTTTTTCCTCCTTCTGCTATTTGTCCATCCAATTATCTACCCATTGGTCTGGCCAATTGTCTGTCAACACTTCTGTGAATCTGCCTTGCATGCTGTTCATTCATCTAATTATCTCTCTGTCCACCTGGCTAGAGGTGTTTACATTTCCCTTATCCAATTTACCACTAATGGACCCATCCCCATGGAAAGTGGACTTAGGTAGGCAAGGGCTGCTGAATGGAGACATGCCACAGTCAAAGGCACTAAATTCAATTTAAAGATATATCCGGATTTTTGGTAACTAAGGAATATTCCTTCTCACTCTGTGCAGCTAATTTCACAGCTAAAGCAGGTGGGAATTGGAGCTGACAAGAGCTTTGCAGTGTGATTAATGTTCTGCTAAGGACAGCAGTGGCAAGGGGATAGACTTTAACAAGTTCTCTGTTGGTCCCTGGTGACTGATCAGAGAAGTGGCAAGGAACAGCCTGTCCATGGTGCATGAAGTGCTTGACCTTAAGCTGTTTCTATAGGTCTGATCACAGATCAGTGACAGATGCCCCATTTGCAGGACCCCTGATCAATTTCATTTGGAACATGTTCATTTCACTGATGCTTTGCTCAGACAAAAATAATTGAAAAAAAATAAAACCTACTTCATTATGCGCTTGTTAAAACCACCCTGGTTAGCAACACACCGACTAAAAAGAAATCTCTCCAATTAGACATGCAACATCTCTCACTCTATAGTGATGTACAGGGGGACACACAGGTCATTAAAACTTCACTTGCCTTAATCAAGCACTCTGAGGAATGTTAAACCAAGCTAAGAGCTGAGCACTGTCCAAAGATTTAACAAACCTCTCCAGCAATTATGGGCCAATGGCAGAAACAAAGTTACTTGTTATTTTAATGGATCCCATCGAGGGCCATTAGAATGGAAAAGCTGCCGGGAAATGCAGGTCTCAGTGGCAGTCCCATCGCGGCTGATTAGCAAAGAGAGTCAGAGGCATTGATTAAAGTTAGACAAAGGAAGGGACGGGTCTGTTCCTGTGTCAAGTAGCCCCTGACGGTTAAAGTGTAAGGGGTCAAGCCATTCATTCCCAGCCCCTGTGAAGGCTGATCCCTTCCTTCATCAATTCCATCAGACACACAGGTAGTGAGGGAATGTAAGGGGAAGGGATGACTGCAATGAAACGGACATGTAAACAAACCACAGATTCCCACTAGGTTAGCGGAGACAGCCCAGCCCAGTTGTGGTGAGGAAAAGGCAATTCCAGGTTTCTAGGCCTTAGTGACAGAGCTCAGCCAACATGCCTGCGTTGTGACAGGCATTGCTGACCTGCCCACAAACCCCAGCTCTGCCGATGCCCTGAATCCTAACCCACAGCCCCCTCCGTTGTTCCGTCTTTGGGTTCTCACACACACAGCTCTGATGATGCAATCAATTCCAGGCTGCAGCCCCTTGTTATCCCAGCCCTGGGCTCCTCCTGACACAACTCTACTCATGTGCTTCAATCCTGATCTGCTGCAGCCTGAGCTTCCCCCACCCATGCACAGGTCTGTCATTGCCCCTCACTCCTGATCTGCACCCCCTGCTATCCCAGCTTTGGGCTCCCCTCCCTGAAGCCCATTACTCCTGACCCACAATCCCTCTGCTATCCCAGAATTGGCTCCCTTCACTGCTTTGGTGACATGCCTCAGTCCTGACTGACATTACCCCTACTATTCCTGTCCCCAAACTGCTCCCCAGCTTGGCCAATACATCATAATAATGACCTACAACCCCTCTGTCATTGCTGTCCGACCCCAAACGCACACCGCTGACAATGGTCCTCAGTCCTGACCTTCTGCTAGTCAAGTTCACGCACACCCACACACCCCTCTTTGAATGCACCAATCCTGGCCCTTGCTAGCCCAGGCCTGCCATCTTCAGAGCTCTGGTATTTTGGCTGATTCCGACCTGCCAGGCCAGTCCTGGGACAGAGCTGAGCTGTCTCAATGCATCACAAAACAGCTTGCACTTTCACTCCCCTACGCACACGCACATACACACACACACACACACATACACACACGCACACACTCTGCTGTGCTCATCCTGGACCCCACCGAGCTGCACCAAAGTACATTGGCTTTTACCTGTAACAGCCCCTACTATGCTTAACTTACACATGCACATGGAACAACAAACCTATGTCAATCGGCAACCCATGCCACCTGTCAAAAGATGCCACACTGCACAAAACTTTGATATTCATTTTGGATGTGTGCGCACACCCACCCACAGATTGAAGTCCAGCCAACAGGGGCAGTAAGAGTTCACACACTCACACACACACACTCAAATCTTATTGCCTCCAGAAGGGGGTAACAAGACATACATACACACACTAACACAATCCACATACACACCGAGCAGGATTCATTTTTCCACCAGGGGGCAGGAATCAGACACACACACACAAAACTTGCTTCCCCCAACATGGCAAGAACAGACAGAGACACATGCACACTGAAACACTCATTCCATGCAGCAGGAACACACACACTGGGAGAGAGAGAACAGGGCTGGTTACCACCATCAGGGCATAACACTGACACCCTGTGATTCCTGCACAGAGACAGAGGCGCTCGACTGGCCCTCAGAACTCTCCGCGCAGTTCCTGGCTTTGCCCCTGACACTGCATGTGGCACTGAGACGGTGACTGAGGTTGAAGTTTACAAACCAAAATTAATGGGATTTGTGTCACCAACCCCCCCAAGCAGGCGAGGAAAACCTGAATCTTCAAGACCATGGACCAGACCTTCAGCTGGTAGAAAGTGGCCATAGCTCCACTGGAATCAATCCCCGCTGGTGTCAACGGGCCATAGCTCAATTGAAGTCAAACTCCTTGTGTGATTTACGTAAATCACTTAATCTGCTCCGTGCCTCAGTTTCCCTATTGGTAAAACTGGGATAATCGCACTTCTCACCCTCATAGGGTGTTATGATGTTAAACTCTCTTCGTGACTGTGAGATGCACAGACACCACAGGGATGAGGCCTATGTAAATACCTAGAACATATAGATAGGTGGATTTGCAGCATCTGAGGATCCAGCCTTCTGTGCCTCAGTTCCCCTCCCTTTAACATGGGGATCATTCTATCTCCTTACCCCACATGAATGATGGGAGGTTACATTTATGATAGGTTGTGGAGTGCTCAGACTCTACCATGCTTGGAATCATTTCGCTACCTACATAGACATTGTAGTCCCAAACAATGGGCCCTAACCCCACTGAGATCAAAGACCAAGCTCCCATTGGCCTCAGCGTTACCAGGACTGGGGCCTACCTGTGGTACTTGCTGATGAATTAACAATACAAAGGCAAATCTCTGTGCATGCCTGAGGCACTGTGATCCCATCCAAATTTCAAGTGCCCTCAACATGGCTCACGAGCTGTTTTGGTTTAGCAACTTTCAACTCCAATTTTAGGGCCATAAGGGACCATCATGATCATCTAGTCTGACCTCCTGCACATGACAGGCCACAGAACCTCCTCCTTCCCCTCCTGTAGTAGACCCATAATCTCCGGCTGAGTTACTGAAGTCCTCAATTCTTGATTTAAAACTTCAAGTTACAGAGAATCCATCATTTACTCTCGTTCAAATCAGCAAGTGACCCGTGCCCAATGCTGCAGAGGAAGGCGAAAGCGGGCGAGACCCACCTGTCTATAAGAATTCTCTGTAGCCGTCTTCATCTAGTGACCCATCCCCAGCCATTGGAGCTATTTGCTAATAGCAGTGACAGATGGGCCATATGCCGTTGTGACCGACCGACAGACAGGAAGCATTTGGAAATGGATCGTGATAGAAAAGTAAAAAGAAGAGACTGAGAGTACGGTTCATGTCAAAGAGATTCTGTTTGCTTTATATGATCACTAGAGAGCAGCACAGGGTCAGAAATGAGAAGGAAGCAGCATTATAGGAAATGGATGGAAGGAGACAATAATCCATAGATTTTAAGGCCAGAAGGGACCACTGGAATTGTCTAATTTAACCTCCTGTTTAACACAGGCCGTAGGACTTCTGTGAATTAATTCCTGCTTCAAATCCAATAGTTGTGATTGAACTAGAGCAGATCTTACAAAAACAAATTCAGAAAGGCAGATCCTCTGTGAAATGACAATGATGAATATGAATAAAATACATTGAACATCACATTATTATTGTTCTTCTTTTGACCACATTCTGCGATTGATAGTCGTCTAGTGCGTGATTTTCAATTATTTTCGTAACCAGAGGCCTGAATTGAGATCTGGGTGGAACGAAACAGTGTTAGACAGTCCCTGCACTAAACAGCTTACAGACTAAACAGAGAAAGCAGACAAAGGGAGGGAAGGGAAACTGAGGCACAGACGAGGGCCGTGACTTGCCCAAGGTCACACAACCTGTCAGTGGCAGAGCCAGGAATAAAACCCAGGGCTCCTGCTTCAAAAGATTAGTATATAAAGATTAGTATATAATTCATTTGAACTTTATGGTATTGGAATGAAAATTAACAGGCATGTTTATATCATCATCATCGTCATCCTCTTGCATTACTATAGCACCCAGATGCTCAAGTCAAGACCAAGGCCCCTTGTGCTGGGGGCTGTACAAACACAATTTGTTGGATGAACAGTTTATTTGCAGTAAAAGGCATTTTCATGTAACCCAAGCTATTCACGAATTTTTACACAAATTTGCCAAATAGTTTTGGACAATCTGGGGGGAGGAGACTGAGGCACCTTTCAGAAAACAGCAGTGCCCTTCTTGCAACCTTTAGCCCAATGCTGAGGGCACTCACCTGGGATGCGGAAGACCCAGGTTTAATTCACCCGTCTGTGTCAGGGCTGGTACACGGGCAGCCTGTGTGCACAGTCAGCTGCTAAGTTGCAGACAGGCGATGAGTAGCGGGGTTGGGAGTGAGCTGGGTCAGAATGCCAGGAAGTCAGGGCCAGGCTCCAAGTTGCAGGCAGCAGACAAATAGCAGAGTTGGGGTTGAGCCAGGTCGGGATATCAGAAAGTTGGGGTCAGGTGCCAGATACCAGACAGCAAGCAAATAGCAAAGTCAAGGACAAACCAGGGTCACAAGCCTGAGTCGAGGGTCTACAGCAAGCAGAGACTGAAGCAGAGGGAGGGAGGGAGGGAGGGAGGGAAGGAAGAAAGCAGGCAGGCAGTGTGCATTGTTGCTCATTAAGCCCCCTCATCATGGCTTCCTGGTTTAAATACTAGTATCAGCCAATCAGTGGGCTGGCAGGTGCTGCCTCTCAGGCCCTGCTGGGTGGTACTTCCTGCAGAGCCTAGCTCTACGGGATCCTTCAGCAGAAACCCATGCTAAACTTCCAGCGGCAATGTGGAAGCATCAGTAACCCCCCACCGTTATGGTCCCAGGTTTTGGCCCTCAAGGGTCTTGCATCCTGTGCCTCATAAGGAGACAGGACAGGCACTTAAGTCTTCTGTATTACAGATAAGATCCTTAGCTAATAGTCTAGTCTGATACTGGAAGGAGACGGATGCGGGATCGAACAGAGTCGCCCCAGGCCCGTTGATCTTTGAGGGCCCGGAGCTCCTCCCACTTCTCTCGGCATGCTCCGCAGAGGGGTGGATCCTCGGGGCTGGCGGCCAGACGCCTCTCACGCTCTAAGACCTCCGGTTCCAACTGCTCTTTCACCCGTATCCCTCTGTCTGCTGGCTCCCCGGGTGTAGTCCCGGCAGAAGAGCTGGGCGCGCACCTTCCCCAGGCCCCACCGCTGCCCTCGCCAATCCAGCCAGAACTCCTGGAAGGACGCCACGAAGCCCACATCCTCCAACAAGCTGTTGTTGAAATGCCAATAGGCCGGTCCCAGCCTGTCTGCTCAGAGAGAGGACGTCACGGTGGCTAAATGATAATCAGAGAATGGGGCCGGATGATGGAGGAGTGGGCCCGTGAAAGGTGGAAGTGTGATAAATAAATGCAGTCCAACCGGAAGTGGCACGAACGATGGGCCTCCACCCGGACAAAGGTGAATGTGGAAATGTCATCCGGGTGGTGGTCGTGCCAAATGTCCACCAGGGAGTGAGGTTCGACTATCTCCCGGAGGATGTCGACGGTGGCCAGGCACTGCTCGGTCCCTGAGCGGTCCCGCTCCTTGAGGGTGGTGTTAAAGTCCCCCCACCGAGGACTAGGCATTCATGAGGATCCAAGGTGCCGAGGAAGGCGGATGTCTGCTGATAGAATCGCAGCTGCTCCGGGCCCGATGTCGGGGTATAGACATTAATGAGGTTTACCATGAGCCCCTCTATAGGGACCCAGAGGTGCAGCAGGCTGCCCGGCACAGTCTCGGCGACCCCCAGCACCTCGGGCCGTAGGTTGGGGGAGAACAGGGTTGCCACTCCAGCAGTACGAACTGTGAGATAGCTAATGTAGACCCCGTTCCCCCCAGTCCAGCCGCCAGCTATCTTCGGCAGCCAGATCCGTATGGGTCTCCTGCAGGAAAACCACGGAGCACCCCCCCTCCCGAAGGAAGGAGAGCACCTGGCACCTGCGGAGACCCATGCTACAGCCCCGTGTGTTCAACGTTGCGATGATGAGTGGTGCCAGGAATAGGGCTGGGGGGGATCCTCGCTGGCAGGGATGCTCGCGGCCCCCATTGGGCCACGCAACAAACCGTGACCTACCCCGTAGGTGAGCAATGAGTCACGGAAGCCGCGGACCTGCTGGTAGGCTGCGGCAGCCTGCTTCCTGGTCCTTTTACGCTCCCCCCTAAGGGCCCTTGCGCCCCGGAGGATCTGGTGAATGTCCCCGCATCGCTGGAGAGCAAGCTGTACCTTGTTGCGGGAGCTGCGGACGTCTTCAAGAAACTCCCGCAGCTCCTCTCGCAGCGCGTGTGGGGGAGGGATTACTGGCTCCTGACCATCCCCTGGCGGGGGGGCCCTGAAGACACATTGGTGAGCTGCTAGCAGGGCAGCTGGCGGAGCGGAGCAGCTAGTGGAGAG
Organism: Chelonia mydas; assembly: GCF_015237465.2. NCBI lineage: Eukaryota > Metazoa > Chordata > Testudines > Cheloniidae > Chelonia > Chelonia mydas. Next base: position 34,682,736 of record NC_051254.2, on the reverse strand, counting down.
GCATGGCTAGCAGGGTGGCTCTCCGAGAGGCACAGCGGGCCGTGAAGACTGCAGCAGAACCCCACAAAGAGGCATGGCAATCGGCCGTCGACCTGAGCAGCGGAACATGTAAGATGCTTCCCCCCCATACCTCCCCCAACTTCCACCCAGGCTGGGAGATAAACTCTGCAATGGACTTCTGAACTCTGGGAGCTGCACTGACCAAGGACAGAAACTGTGGGAGGGGTGACTTTTGGGTTGCTGGACTTAAGACCCTGAGGGGAAAAGGCACTGCCAAAATTACTTGGGCGTGGGTCTTTTGCTCATAGTTTGCGTTATGAATCCTGTTTGTGGTGTTTCCCCAACATAATGCCACACTGTTTTCCTCCTTTATTAACAGGCTTTTGCTACACTCAGACTCTGTGCTTGCTGAGGGGAAGTATTGCCTCTTAAAGGCACCCAGGGGGGTGGTCCCAGGTCACTGGATGGGGGCTTGAGACGCTTTTGCATTGTGTTATTGTAACAGAACCCCTAGATACTGAACCCGGCCCTTGTTGCTGCCAACTCTGACAGGCAGATGGGTTACACATGGAATTCTGAAAATATCATGGGTAGACCTTGGAACCAACTAAACAGAACTGGAGATGGTTGAAACTCAGCAAATACTAGTCAGAGATCATATGAAAATACAGCTTTGATTTGCAGGGCACATTTTCAGAGGTCCAGTGGGCGATGCATGTTTACGGGCACTGGAAGGGAAAGCTGATGACAAAAGAAGAAGGGGCAGAAAAAGATGATCTTGGACAGACGCTGTGTTTTCCTGGGTGGATCAAAAGGACTTTTCATCCACTAAGAGATTAGCAGAGGCTCATACAGAATGGACGACCATTGTTGCAAGCCTCCAGGAATGGAGATGCCACAGAAGAAGAAACCACCATAGTGCTTTGCAGTATCCCTCCTAGCAGGACAAAATTCACCCATGTACAGAGAGCAAGAAAAAGCCCTACATACTATTCAAACTGTACTTGATGTATTTGATTTACACTCTGGGCTGGATGCTAAGGTGTTGTAAAGTGATGTAACGTGTTGGACTGCATTAGAGATGAATGCTCCCATTTAAAGCAGAGGATTTGGCTCAGGGTCAGTCTGTACATGGTTATGGTCCTCAGCTTTCCTATAACACTTTGTATCCATAGATCTCAAAGCCCTTTACGAAGGAAGGGCAGTATCATTGTTCTTATTTCACAGACAGGGAAACTGAGTGTGACAGAGATGGCAATTTCCTGGACAAACCTTACTGCATTAAATTTAAGCATCTCGGGAGTTCATTGTATTAAAAATGCAAATGTTTATGTATTATTGTGGCGGGATTGTATGGAACTTCTCTAGGCAGAGTAAACCCTGGGAAGTGTTATGAGCTTCAAAGGACTCTTTGAAACCGTGTGCTCGAGAAAGTTAAGTGGGATTCCGAGCAAATAGCTGGGAGAAGGGGAAGGCAACTTTTAACCATTGGACCCGACCCTGAGGAGAAACCCATAGTCGGCTGATCACCTGTTACACAAGGACCAGGTCAGAGGCCCAAACTGAACAAGAGAGTAACTGTAGGCAATTAGGCTGTTTATAGCCTGTGAGGAGAAGTCAAAATGCAGACACTGGCCGGCTGAGGCAGTGTGGCTTGCTGGGGAATTCACAGTGTAGGCAGGGAATGGTGCAGCCTAGAAAACCCCCGATCAGGAGGGAGATAAATGCATATCTCCACCCAAGAGAGGTGACTGCTGGGGAGCTGGAGGCGTAGAGCAGATGCCCTGGACCATGAGGGTAAATCCAGGTGCAGTTGCCCTGAACCGTCACACCAAGCTGAAGAGAAATAACTTGACCATGTTATTAGCAGAGCTGGGAATGGATTCCAGACAGACCGTCCCTGCCCCACTGATCTTGCGGTTTAAATAGATAAGAAAGAGAAGCGGTTATAGGAGAAACAGAGGCACAGAGAGAGGGCAAATGTTGATTATTATCGATGGAAATATTTTTGTCCGTTTGTGTGTGTCCAGTCTAACTGACGTTTATTGACATTACCAATAGAAATCTAATCTTTTGAGCCTAATCATAATCTCTTTTGGGCATGGGCTGTTTCTCACTATGTGTTTATACAGCCCCCAGCACAGTGGGGCCTTGGTCTTGACTTGAGCATCTCGGTGCTATAGTAATGCAAGATGATGATGATGATGATGATGATATCAACATGCCTGTTAATTTTCGTTCCAATACCATAAAGTTCAAATGAATTATATCCTAAACTTTTCTATACTAAGATTTGAACCAGGAGCGATTAGGGCCCATTGTTTGGGACTACAATGTCTATGTAGGTAGCGAAATGCTTCCAAGCATGGTAGAATCTGAGCACTCCACAGCCAATGATAAATGTAACCTCCCATCATTCATGTGGGGTAGGGAGATAGAATTATCCCCATGTTAAAGGGAGGGGAACTGAGGCACAGAAGGCTGGATCCTCAGATGCTGCAAATCCACCAATCTATATGTTCTAGGTATTTACATAGGCCTCATCCCTGTGGTGTCTGTGCATCTCACAGTCACGAAGAGAGTTTAACATCATAACACCCTATGAGGGTGAGAAGTGCGATTATCCCTGTTTTATCAATGGGGAAACTGAGGCACGGAGCAGATTAAGTGATTTACGTAAATCACACAAGGAGTTTGACTTCAATTGAGCTATGGCCCATTGACACCAGTGGGGATTGACTCCAATGGAGCTATGGCCACTTTGTACCAGCTGAAGGTCTGGTCAATGGTATTTAAGAAAAAGGTTTTCCTAGCCTGCTTGCGGGGGGTTGGCGATACAAATCCCGTTAATTTTGGTTTGTAAATTTCAACCTCAGTCACCGTCTCAGTGCCACATGCAGTGTCAGGGGCAAAGCCAGGAACTGCACGGAGAGTTCTGAGGGCCAGTCGAGCGCCTCCGTCTCTGTGCAGGAATCACTGGGTGTCAGTGTTATGCCCTGATGGTGGTAACCAGCCCTGTTCTCTCTCTCCCTGTGTGTGCGTTCCTGCTGCATGGAATGAGTGTTTCAGTGTGCATGTGTCTCTGTCTGTTCTTGCCATGTTGGGGGAAGTAGGTTTTGTGTGTGTGTGATTCCTGCCCCCTGGTGGAAAAATGAATCATGCTCAGTGTGTATGTGGATTGTGTTAGTGTGTGTATGTATGTCTTGTTACCCCCTTCTGGAGGCAGTAAGATTTGATATGTGTACGTGTGTGTGAGTGTGTGTACTCTTACTGCCCCTGTTGGCTGGACTTCAATCTGTGGGTGGGTATGTGCAGACATCCAAAATGAATATCAAAGTTTTGTGCAGTGTGGCATCTTTTGGCAGGTGGCATGTGTTGCCGATGGACATAGGTTTGTTGTTCCATGTGCATGTGTAAGTTAAGCATAGTAGGGGCTGTTACAGGTAAAGGCCAATGTACTTTGGTGCAGCTAGGTGGGGTCCAGGACTAGCACAGCAGAGTGTGCTTTTGTGTGTGTGTGTGTGTGTGTGTGTGTGTGCATGTGCGTAGGGGATGGAAAGTGCAAGCTGCTTTGTGATGCACTGAGGCAGCTTCGCTGTGTCCCAGGACTGGCCTAGCAGGTTGGAATCAGCAGAAATACCAGAGCTCTGAAGATGGCAGGCCTGGGCTAGCAAGGGCCAGGATCGGCACATTCAAAGAGGGGTGTGTGGGTGGGCATGAACTTGACATTGGTGAGGCCTCATCTAAAGTACTGTGTCCAGTTTTGGGCCCCACATTACAAGAAGGATGTGGAAAAATTGGAAAGAGTCCAGCGGTGGGCAACAAAAATGATTAGGGGACTGGAACACATGACTTATGAGGAGAGGCTGAGGGAACTGGGATTTAGTCTGCAGAAGAGAAGAATGAGGAGGGAATCTGATAGCTGCTTTCAACTACTGAAAGGGGGTTCCAAAGAGAATGAACCTAGACTGTTCTCAGTGGTAGCTGATGACAGAACAAGAAGTAATGGTCTCAAGTTACAGTGAGGGAGGTTTAGGTTGGATATTAGGAAAAACTTTTTCACTAGGAGGGTGGTGAAATACTGGAATGCGTTACCTGGGGAGGTGGTGGAATCTCCTTCCTTAGATATTTTTAAGGTCAAGCTTGATAAAGCCCTGGCTGGGATGATTTAGTTGGGGATTGGTCCTGCTTTGAGCAGGGGGTTGGACTAGATGACCTCCTGAGGTCCCTTCCAACCCGTTTATTCTATGATTCTATGACTAGCAGAGGGTCAGGACTGAGGACCATTGTCAGCGGTGTGCGTTTGGGGTCGGACAGCAATGACAGAGGGGTTGTAGGTCATTATTGTGATGTATTGGCCAAGCTGGGGAGCAGTTTGGGGACAGGAATAGTAGGGGTAATGTCAGTCAGGACTGAGGCATGTCACCAAAGCAGTAAAGGGAGCCAATTCTGGGATAGCAGAGGGATTGTGGGTCAGGAGTAATGGGCTTCAGGGAGGGGAGCCCAAAGCTGGGATAGCAGGGGGTGCAGATCAGGAGTGAGGGGCAATGACAGACCTGTGCATGGGTGAGGGAAGCTCAGGCTGCTGCAGATCAGGATTGAAGCGCATGAGTAGAGTTGTGTCAGGGGGCGCCCAGGGCTGGGATAACAAGGAGCTGCAGCCTGGGATTGAGGTGCATCATCAGAGCTCTGTGTCTGAGAACCCAGAGACGAAACAACAGAGGGGGCTGTGGGTTAGGATTCCGGGCATCGGCAGAGCTGGGGTTTATGGGCAGGTCAGCAATGCCTGTCACAACGCAGGCATGTTGGCTGAGCTCTGTCACTGAGGCCTAGAAACCTGGAATTGCCTTTTCCTCACCACACCTGGGCCGGGCTGTCTTCGCTAACCTAGTGGGAATCTGCGGTTTGTTTACATGTCCGTTTCATCGCAGTCATCCCTCCCACTTACATTCCCTCACTACCTGTGGGTCTGATGGAATGATGAAAGAAGGGATCAGCCTTCACAGGGGCTGGGAATGAATGGCTTGACCCCTTACACTTTAACCGTCAGGGGCTACTTGACACAGGAACAGACCCGTCCCTTCCTTTGTCTAACTTTAATCAATGCCTCTGACTCTCTTTGCTAATCAGCCGCGATGGGACTGCCACTGAGAGCTGCATTTCCCGGCAGCTTTTCCATTCTAATGGCCCTCGATGGGACCCATTAAAATAACGAGTAACTTTGTTTCTGCCATTGGCCCATAATTGCTGGAGAGGTTTGTTAAATCTCCGGACCGTGCCCAGCTGACAGATAATGACACAGATGGATGGATGGACGGATAGTTAGATAAAGAGATGATTAGGTAGATCAATAGAGATACGTGGGCACATGCTCTCTCCCGCTGTCCTTGCCCCCGTCCCAATCAGGCAGTACGCTGCATAAGGGCCCCAAGATGATCATTCCTATGGGTCAGAAGCCAGAAGTTTGTTCACACTCCATGTCTATTATCCCTTCATGTGGCTTGTGAGCCTGCCGGTAAAGAGGCCAGTTGGTGTGGTCCACAGGATTGTGGTTTTCATGTGGCTGCTTGTCCAACTAATGACAAGCGAATGACCAGGGCTGTGAAATTCAGTTCTGCATTCTGAAGCTCACCACATTTCTTGGGTGTGTTTGAATCTGAGCTTTTTTTGTCTCACTTCCTGAAGTCCGGGAAGCTTCATTCAGGCCCACTGCTGCTATGAATTAGACTGAGACCACCAAGTGATTCACAGAGAGGCCTGGAGAGAGGTCTAAGACAGTGGCAATACACAGCTGCTGCCAGTGATGCAGATGACCCCATGGATGTATTAGGCAGAGGTGCATTTGGCATCAGCCAGTTGCAGTGACTGCACTCCGGAGCACAATTGTGCCTGGACATTAGCGGTACAGGGGAGAAATCAGGAAGACATTGGAACATGGGGCTAGATCGTCACAATCATTTTCACCAGCTAACTTGGTTGTCATCGCTGGAGCTACATTCATTTACACCAGCTGAGGATCTGGCTGAAGCTCTCTGTTACATAGCAAATCACAATTCACCTGCACAGAACAGTCACACATGAATACTAACCACACCTTCCTTTCCCAACACGCACACACTGATACACATGCAGGCACAGGGGGAGAAACAGAGATACACACATACGGAAATACACAAAAGAATGCGTGCACACACACACACACAATCCACATAAGGAGGTGAGCATATAAGGACCCCCACACAGAGCATCACTCTAACACATGCAAAGGGCCTTCTCTTTCAGTTTTTACCAATTTTTACTGAAAATTTCCCAGATTTTCCAAAAACTATTTATTCTACCATTTTTCACCTGAATTTTGAACCTCTCAAGTATATGACAATACTGATTATGTTGAGAAACTCTAGTACATTACATTAGGTAGATGTTTATGTTAATAATAAATTAGTTTCTCTTAAATGAAGCCAATGTAGTGGAAGATACACACACACACGCACACAAACATGCATGTGCATATGTGTATGTACTGTTCATTAGATAAACGACAGCATTAAACTGCTTTTACTTTCTATACTTCTGTATTTGATTTTTTCTGTTCTCCCACTCTCCAATATTAACCTCAGTATTTACCCAGAAACTTTAAGGTTAATTTATTTGCATTGATTTTTCACCTTTTTTGTTTGTTTGTTTCTTTTCTTTTCTTTTTTTAAATAATAATCACTGATAAATTACCAGGAAAAGTTTTACAAAATAAAAAAAATGAAAACAAAGGGCCTTGCCCATACACCACCAAATAAAACAATCCTTCCCTGGCTCACACGCCTCACTTCACCTGTCTTTCCACTGAAACATGAGAGGTCATTTGTTTCCTCACCCATACATTCCCATTAATTCCCATATGTAATCTTAGGATTTAATTTTCCGTTCAAATTACTTTAGAAGACTGTCAAGGGCAAACATGTGCATCAATGGAATTCCTCCTGATTTATGTCAAGCAGTCCCAGTTCACATATTTTCAATGTATACCACCAGAACTTGAGCAGGTGTGAACCAGAATAAATTAACTCACTTCCCTATCCCTCACCCACTGCTGGCTCTACTGCCCGTTATACAGAATAGCCCCCCTTTTCGCATCCACTAGGACTCACTGTCCCCTTCCAGTGCTGAGGTGGTGCCTTTACATGAGAGCAGCACCTGTGGTACAAGTGTCACATATCACACAGCTGTGTGAAGGTTCAGGGCCCTCAGGCAGGTAAGTGATACGTTTTCTTGGGCAAAGAAGGGCCACTTGCATTCCTCTCTTCTTTCAGGGCACGAGGGTTAGAGCGTGCTGTCATCTGCTAGGCAAGGCTGAGGTGTGGGCTCCACTCTGCTTGTTTATAAAGCCAATCCTCAATGAGTCTTGTTTATATTGATTACATCCAAGGTGGTCTATTCCCCACTGGGTGAAATTCACCGATCCATTGGGCCTGCACAAGGTCTAGGCATTACTGCAGTCCCACATCGGACCTGTTTAGAGGTTTTATGAGATATAGATGTCCAATTCCCATGAATGGAAAATGGGTGCCCTGAATCTCTTGGGTGACTTCAAAATCCCACCTCTTGAAATGAACTGCCATTCATGCTATTCTCTCATAAATTCATCGATTCCAGGGCCAGAAGAGATCATCTAGTCTAACCTCCTGCATGACACAGGCCAGAGAACTGCCTCAAAGTAATTCCTCAAGCAGATCTTTTAGAAAAACATCCACTCTTGATTTAACAATTGTCAGTGATGGAGAATCCACCACAACCCTTGGTGAGTTGTTCCAGTGGGCCACTAATATCTTGAACGTCTTCGGCTCCTATGGTGAGTTTTCCACTCAAGCTGAAATTCACACCTGTGAAGAGGGGCAACACAAAATGTATGCACCAAGTAAAATGTGGTGTGGTTGAGATGAAAGGAATTAGTCACTCAGCTGCCATCAAATTCCATTGGATGTGGAGGGTTTAACTACATGAATCAGTGTTAATAAGTCATCAGAAGCCTAACCGCAGACTTACATTGTAAATACTCTGGAGCAGGGACCATCTCTTTGTTCTGTGTTTGTACAGTGCCTGTCAGAAGAGGGTCTTGGTGTATGACTGGGGCTCCTGGGGTACGTCTACACAGCCTGCAGCAGCGAGACTCAGAGCCTGGATCGACAGACTCCGGCTCGCAGGCCTCATGCTGTCGTGCTCAAAATAACCATACAGATGTTCTGGGTGGGGCTGGAGTGCAAGCTCTGAAGCCCAGCCCCATTGCTAGGCATCAGAGCCCGACCTGCAGCTCGAGCCACAACATCTGCCCACCTATTTTTAGTGCAGTAGCACAAGACTGAGACGGTCAACCTGAGCTCGGCGGCTTACTGCCCCGGGCTGTGTAGAGATACCTCTAGGGGATACAGCAAGCCAAATAATTAATACAACTAAGTGCAAACCCCTTTAGGAATTTAGGATTTTCTGCCTTTCCAGATGGGTGGGGGTGGGGGTGGGGCAGGAATTGTGGCTTTCTGACTAGATCACAAGGCCATGACTCAGGCCACCTGGGTCCTATTCCTGACTTTGTCACTGACCTTCTGTGTGGACTTGGGCAAGTCACTTGCCCTCTCTCTGTGCCTCTGTTTCTCCTATAACCGCTTCTCTTTCTTATCTATTTAAACTGCAAGATCAGTGGGGCATGAACGGTCTGTTTGGAGTCCATTCCCAGCTCTGCCAATGACATGGATCAAGTCATTTCTCTTCAGCTTGGTGTGACGGTTCAGGGCAACTGCACCTGGATTTACCCTCATGGTCCAGGGCATCCGCTCTACGCCTCCAGCTCCCCAGCAGTCACCTCTCTTGCGTGGAGATATGCATCTATCTCCCTCCTGACCAGGGGTTTTCTGGGCTGCACCATTCCCTGCCTACACTGTGAATTCCCCAGCAAGCCAGACTGCCTCAGCCGGCAAGTGTCTGCACTTTGACTTCTCCTCACAGGCTATAAACAGCCTAATTGCCTACAGTGACTCTCTTGTTCAGTTTGGGCCTCTGTCCTGGTCCTTGTGTCCTCTGCGGAGCGTGCCGGGAGAAGTGGGAGGAGCTCCGGGCCCTCAAAGATCATCGGGCCTGGGGCGCCTTTGTTCGATCCTGCATCCGTCTCCTTCTAGTATCAGACTAGCCTAGTAGCTAAGGATCTTATGTGTAATATGGAAGACTTAAGTGCCAGTCCTGTCTCCTAATGAGGCACCGGATGCAAGACCCTTGAGGGCCAAAACCTGGGACCATAACGGTGGGGGGTTACTGATGCTTCCACATTGCCGCTGGAAGCTTAGTGTGGGTTTCTGCTGAAAGATCCCATAGAGATAGGCTCTGCAGGAAGTGCCACTCAGCAGGGCCTGAGAGGCGGCCCCTCCCAGCCCACTGATTGGCTGATACTAGTATTTATCAGTAGTATAATCCTTCCTTCCTTCGTTCCTTCCCTCTCTCTGCTTCAGTCTCTGCTTGCTGTAGACCCTAGACTCGGGCTTCTGACCCTGGTTTGTCTTTGACTTTGCTATTTGCTTGCTGTCTGTTATGTGGCGCCTGACCCCAACTTCCTGATATCCTGACCTGGCTCAACCCCAACTCTGCTATTTGCCTGCCACCTGCAACTTGGTGCCTGGCCCTGACTTCCTGGCATTCTGACCCAGCTCACTCCCAACCCCGCTACTCATCGCCTGTCTGCAACTTAGCAGCTGACTGTGCACACAGGCTGCCCGTGTACCAGCCCTGACACAGAGGGGTGAATTAAACCTGGGTCTTCCACATCCCAGGTGAGTGCCCTCAGCATTGGGCTAAAGGTTGCAAGAAGGGCACTGCTGTTTTCTGAAAGGTGCCTCAGTCTCCTCCCCCAAATTGTCCAAAACTATTTGGCAAATTTGTGTAAAAATTCATGAATAGCTTGGGTTACATGAAAATGCCTTTTACTGCAAATAAACTATTCATCCAACAAATTGTACCCAGCTCTATTTAGGGGTATCTGGGTGAAGTTTAACGGCCTGTCTTATAGAGGAGGAAGTGAGACTAGATCGGGGGTTCTCAAACTTTTTTTGCTGGGACCCCCTTTGAAAATATTTCAGGCTGTGATGACCCCCCTCCAAAAAGTGATGACCCCCCCCATCCCATGCCACCCTTCCTCTGCCTTCAGAGCTGGCTGCCCGGCAAGCAGCCGCTGCTCTTGTGACCCCCCTATAATAGATTTGTGACCCCCTTTTGGGTTGGGACCCCCAGTTTGAGAAACAACTGGACTAGATGATCTAGTTGTCTCTTCTGGCCTTCAACACTATCAAACTATGAAAGTATAACATTTCCCATCACTCCGCACTATTTAAATGACTTCATTCAATTAACTTCTCTGGGCCTTTGTTTCCTTCCCGCCTTTGTCTGTCATGTCTATTTCCATTATAAGTAGGCTTGCCACCATTTGATTTTTTAATCACTTCGGCCGATAATATTGATTCTTATTTTTAAGGTTTTTTTTTTTCAGATTTTACAGATTTTACGTGGTCACAGTTGTGGGAAACTATGTGGGGAGGTCAGACATTGGGGGGGGGTGGGGTCAGAGAATAATTATTGAACAACAGTAGACGCTGAGATTCAAAAAGTTAAAGCTTTATAACAATTAAAACACAAATTGTCAACAACGCGTGTCAAAATACACAAAGTAAATCGCCTTACATCGAACTCTGATAAGTTCTCAAGCAGCATTTTTCTTATTTTGCCTATCTGCAAATGTTGATTATTATCGATGGAAATATTTTTGTCCGTTTGTGTGTGTCCAGTCTAACTGATGTTTATTGACATTACCAATATAAATCTAATCTTTTGAGCCTAATCATAATCTCTTTTGGGCATGAGCTGTTTCTCACTATGTGTTTGTACAGCCCCCAGCACAGTGGGGCCTTGGTCTTGACTTGAGCATCTGGGTGCTATAGTAGTGCAAGATGATGACGATGATGATGATGATATAAACATGCCTGTTAATTTTCATTCCAATACCGTAAAGTTCAAATGAATTATATCCTAATCTTTTCTGTACTAAGATTTGAAGCAGGAGCCCTGCGTTTTATTCCTGGCTCTGCCACTGACAGGTTGTGTGACCTTGGGCAAGTCACTTCCCTCCTCTGTACTTCAGTTTCCCTTCCCTCCCTTTGTCTGCTTTCTCTGTTTAGTCAGTAAGCTGTTTAGTGCAGGGACTGTCTAACACTGTTTCGCTCCGCCCAGATCTCAGTTCGGGCGTCTGGGTACTAAAATAATTGAAAATAACTCACTAGATCAACCGCAGAAAGTGGTCATAATAAGAACAATAATAATGTGATGTTCAATGTATTTTATTCATATTCATCATTTTCATTTCACAGAGGATCTGCCTTTCTGAAATTGTTTTTGTAAGATCTGTTCTAGTTCAATCACAACTATTGGATTTGAAGCAGGAATTAATTCACAGAAGTCCTACGGCCTGTGTTAAACAGGAGGTTAAACTAGACAATTCCAGTGGTCCCTTCTGGCCTTAAAATCTATGAATTATTGTCTCCTTCCATCCATTTCCTATAATGCTGCTTCCTTCTCATTTCTGACCCTGTGCTGCTCTCTAGTGATCATATAAAGCAAACAGAATCTCTTTGACATGAACCGTACTCTCAGTCTCCTCTTTTTACTTTTCTATCACGATCCATTTCCAAATGCTTCCTGTCTGTCGGTCGGTCACAACGGCATATGGCCCATCTGTCACTGCTATTAGCAAATAGCTCCAATGGCTGGGGATGGGTCACTAGATGAAGAGGGCTACAGAGAATTCTTATAGACAGGTGGGTCTCGCCCGCTTTCGCCTTCCTCTGCAGCATGGGACACGGGTCACTTGCTGATTTGAACGAGAGTAAATGAAGGATTCTCTGTAACTTGAAGTTTTAAATGAAGAATTGAGGACTTCAGTAACTCAGCCGGAGGTTATGGGTCTACTACAGGAGGGGAAGGAGGAGGTTCTGTGGCCTGCCATGTGCAGGAGGTCAGACTAGATGATCATGATTGTCCCTTGTGGCCCTAAGATCGGAGTCGAAAGTTGCTAAACCAAAACAACTTGTTAGCCATGTTGAGGGCACTTGAAATTTGGATGGGATCACAGTGCCTCAGGCATGCACAGAGATTTGCCTTTGTATTGTTAATTCATCAGCAAGTACCACAGGTAGGCCCCAGTCCTGGTAACGCTGAGGCCAATGGGAGCTTGGTCTTTGATCTCAGTGGGGTTAGGGCCCATTGTTTGGGACTACAATGTCTATGTAGGTAGCGAAATGCTTCCAAGCATGGTAGAATCTGAGTACTCCACAGCCAATGATAAATGTAACCTCCCATCATTCATGTGTGGGGTAGGGAGATAGAATTATCCCCATGTTAAAGAGAGGGGAACTAAGGCAGAGAAGGCTGGATCCTCAGATGCTGCAAATCCACCTATCTATATGTTCTAGGTATTTACATAGGCCTCATCCCTGTGGTGTCTGTGCATCTCACAGTCACGAAGAGAGTTTAACATCATAACACCCTATGAGGGTGAGAAGTGCGATTATCCCTGTTTTATCAATGGGGAAACTGAGGCACGGGGCAGATTAAGTGATTTACGTAAATCACACAAGGAGTTTGACTTCAATTGAGCTATGGCCCATTGACACCAGTGGGGATTGACTCCAATGGAGCTATGGCCACTTTGTACCAGCTGAAGGCCACATGCAGTGTCAGGGGCAAAGCCAGGAACTGCACGGAGAGTTCTGAGGGCCAGTCGAGCGCCTCCGTCTCTGTGCAGGAATCACTGGGTGTCAGTGTTATGCCCTGATGGTGGTAACCAGCCCTGTTCTCTCTCTCCCTGTGTGTGCGTTCCTGCTGCATGGAATGAGTGTTTCAGTGTGCATGTGTCTCTGTCTGTTCTTGCCATGTTGGGGGAAGTAGGTTTTGTGTGTGTGTGATTCCTGCCCCCTGGTGGAAAAATGAATCCTGCTCAGTGCGTATGTGGATTGTGTTAGTGTGTGTATGTATGTCTTGTTACCCCCTTCTGGAGGCAGTAAGATTTGATATGTGTACGTGTGTGTGAGTGTGTGTACTCTTACTGCCCCTGTTGGCTGGACTTCAATCTGTGGGTGGGTATGTGCAGACATGCAAAATGAATATCAAAGTTTTGTGCAGTGTGGCATCTTTTGGCAGGTGGCATGGGTTGCCGATTGACATAGGTTTGTTGTTCCATGTGCATGTGTAAGTTAAACATAGTAGGGGCTGTTACAGGTAAAGGCCAGTGTACTTTGGTGCAGCTAGGTGGGGTCCAGGATGAGCACAGCAGAGTGTGCGAGCATGCGTGTGTGTGTGCATAGGGGATGGAAAGTGCAAGCTGCTTTGTGATGCATTGAGACAGCTCCGCTGTGTCCCAGGACTGGCCTGGCAGGTCGGAATCAGCAGAAATACTAGAGCTCTGAAGATGGCAGGCCTGGACTAGCAAGGGCCAGGATCAGCGCATTCAAAGAGGGGTGTGTGGGTGGGCGTGAACTTGACTAGCAGAGGGTCAGAACCATTGTCAGCGGTGTGCGTTTGGGATCGGACAGCAATGACAGAGGGGTTGTAGGTCATTTTTGTGAAGTATTGGCCACGCTGGGGAGCAGTTTTGGGACAGGAATAGTAGGGACTGAGACATGTCACCAAAGCAGTGAAGGGAGCCAATTCTGGGATAGCAGAGGGATTGTGGGTCAGGAGTAATGGCTTCAGGGAGAGGAGCCCAAAGCTGGGATAGCAGGGGGTGCAGATCAGGAGTGAGGGGCAATGACAGACCTGTGCATGGGTGGGGGAAGCTCAGGCTGCAGCAGATCAGGATTGAAGCGCATGAGTAGAGTTGCGTCAGGGGGAGCCCAGGGCTGGGATAACAAGGGGCTGCAGCCTGGGATTGAGGTGCATCATCAGAGCTGTGTGTGTGAGAACCCAGAGACGGAACAACGGAGGGGGCTGTGGGTTAGGATTCAGGGCACCGGCAGAGCTCGGGTTCGTGGGCAGGACAGCAATGCTTGTCACAACCCAGGCATGTTGGCTGAGCTCTGTCACTGAGGCCTAGAAACCTGGAATTGCCTTTTCCTCACCACACCTGGGCCGGGCTGTCTTCGCTAACCTAGTGGGAATCTGTGGTTTGTTTACTTGTCCGTTTCTTTGCAGTCATCCCGCCCCCTTACATTCCCTCACTACCTGTGGGTCTGATGGAATTGATGAAGGAAGGGATCAACCTTCACAAGGGCTGGGAATGAATGGCTTGACCCCTTACACATTAACCATCAGGGGCTACTTGACACAGGAACAGACCCCTCCCTTCCTTTGTCTAACTTTAATCAATGCCTCTGACTCTCTTTGCTAATCAGCCGCGATGGGACTGCCACTGAGACCTGCATTTCCCGGCAGCTTTTCCATTCTAATGGCCGTCGATGGGACCCATTAAAATAACGAGTAACTTTGTTTCTGCCATTGGCCCATAATTGCTGGAGAGGTTTGTTAAATCTCCGGACCGTGCCCAGCTGACAGATAATGACACAGATGGATGGATGGACGGATAGTTAGATAAAGAGATGATTAGGTAGATCAATAGAGATACATGTGCACATGCTCTCTCCCACTGTCCTTGCCCCCCTCCCAATCAGGCAGTACGCTGCATAAGGGCCCCAAGATGATCATTCCTATGGGTCAGAAGCCAGAAGTTTGTTCATACTCCATGTCTATTATCCCTTCATGTGGCTTGTGAGCCTGCCGGTAAAGAGGCCAGTTGGTGTGGTCCACAGGATTGTGGTTTTCCTGTGGCTGCTTGTCCAAATAATGACAAGCGAATGACCAGGGCTGTGAAATTCAGTTCTGCATTCTGAAGCTCACCACATTTATTGGGTGTGTTTGGATCTGAGCTTTTTTTGTCTCATTTTCTGAAATCCGGGAAGCTTCATTCAGGCCCACTGCTGCTATGAATTAGACTGAGACCACCAAGTGATTCACAGAGAGGCCTGGAGAGAGGTCTAAGACAGTGGCAATACACAGCTGCTGCCAGTGATGCAGATGACCCCATGGATGTATTAGGCAGAGGTGCATTTAGCATCAGCCAGTTGCAGTGACTGCAAAGCACTATGGTGGTTTCTTCTTCTGTGGCATCTCCATTCCTGGAGGCTTGCAACAATGGTCGTCCATTCTGTATGAGCCTCTGCTAATCTCTTTGTGGATGAATAGTCCTTTTGATCCACCCAGGAAACCACAGCATCTGTCCAAGATCATCTTTTTCTGCCCCTTCTTCTTTTGTCATCAGCTTTCTCTTCCAGTGCCCGTAAACATGCATCGCCCACTGGACCTCTGAAAATGTGCCCTGCAAATCAAAGCTGTTTTTTCATATGATCTCTGACTAGTATTTGCTGAGTTCCAATCATCTCCAGTTCTGTTTAGTTGGTTCCAAGGTCTACCCATGATATTTTCAGAATTCCATGTGTAACCCTTCTGCCTGTCAGAGTTGGCAGCAACAAGGGCCGGGTTCAGTATCTAGGGGTTCTGTTTCAATAACACAATGCAAAAGCGTCTCAAGCCCCCATCCAGTGACCTGGGACAATTATATTCCACCCCCCTGGGTGCCTTTAAGAGGCAATACTTCCCCTATCGCAAGCACAGAGTCTGACTGTAGCAAAAGCCTTTTAATAAAGGAGGGAAACAATGTGGCATTATGTTGGGGAAACACCACAAACAGGTTTCATAACACAAACCATGAGCAAAAGGCCCATGCCCAAGTAAATTTGGCAGTCTCCTTTTCCCCTCAGGGTCTTAAGTCCAGCAACTCAAAAGTCACCCCTTCCACAGTTTCTGTCCTTGGTCAGTGCAGCCCCCAGAGTTCAGAAGTTCATTGCAGAGTTTATCTCCCAGCGTAGGTGGAGGTTGGGAGAGTTATGGGGGGAATCATCTTACATGCTCCACTGCTCAGGTCAACGGCCAACTGCCATGCCTCTTTGTGGGGTTCTGCTGCAGTCTTCACGGCCCGCTGCGCCTCTCGGAGACCCACCCTGCTAGCCATGCCTCTCCACTAGCTGCTCCGCTCCGCCAGCTGCCCTGCTAGCAGCTCACCAATATGTCTTCTGCCCCCCCCCCCCAACTTAACACAGCTCTCAGTGATTTCAGCTGTTAGTAGGGCAGGGCCCACTGCTAGCACACTCAGAGCCACTAGCCCAAAGTAGGTCTAATGCTTAGACTTAGGAATTAGTGATGTGAGCTCTACAGCACCTAACAAGACTTCTAATGGAATCAGAATTAGCTCTGTTATTATACTCAGGAGAAAGAAAGGATCAAAGTAGTGCTCAAAGCCCTCAGAAGATCACTACACTACCAAATGCACATACTATACTATACTATACTATACTATACTATACTATACTATACTATACTATACTATACTTCACTTCACTTCACTTCACTTCACTTCCCCTCCCTCCCTCCCTCCATTGGGCTTTTGAACCCATGTCCCTTGCCTAGCAACTGCTACTTAGATGAGGGCGAGTCCCTCCATCATAAAATGCCAAGTACAGTTCTACTGTCCTTGATTCACATAACCAGGATAACAACCCTTTATTACTCCTGCCCCAATAACGAAGAGAACGGGGATTCCACAGGAACCAAAGTGACCATTTGGGCAAGCAGTCCCATCATGCTAGGCGGCGTGGGTGGGCCCATGCAAATGAGATCAGCCCCTGAAGTCCTTTTCCACAGCTCACCACGAGATGTCAGGGTAGAGCTCAGTCTGACTCTGCTTACACGTTTCACAGCCATAATTTAACACAGATCAAATGTGAGATTTTTAAGTCAGAATTTAGTTCCTGCACTATAGGTGAAATTCACCCCTCTACAGCACAGGACCTAAGCACCAATTATGACCTATTTGCCTGGCATTGTCAAAAGACCTTAAGGGAGTTCATAGATTCCAAGCCAGAAGGGACCACTGTGATCATCTACTCTGACCTCCTGTATAACACAGGCCAGAGAACTTCCCCCAAATAAGTACTAGATCAGATCTTTTAGAAGAACATCCAATCTTGATTTAAAAATTGTCAGTGATGAAGAATCCACCACGACCCTTGGTAAATTGTTCCAATGGTTAATTAGCCTCACGGTTAAAAATGTATGCCTTATTTCCAGTCTGAGTTTGTCTCGCTTCAGCTTCCCGCCATTGGATCGTGTTAGACCTTTCTCTGCTACTAGGGAAGAATCACTGCTTCCCAGTGTATGCCTAAGGCTATATCTACACTACAGAGATTACAGTGGCACAGCTGTACCGCTGCAGCTGCACCACTGTATGACCTCTCGTGTAGCCACTCTATGATGACGGGAGAGAGCTCTCCTGTCAGCATAACTAAACCACCCCCAATGAGCGGTGGTAGCTATGTTGGCAGGAGAAGCTCTCCCACTGACATAGCGCTGTGCACACTGCCACTTATGACGGCGTAACTTATGTCGCTCGGGGGGTGGAATATTCACAACCCTGAGCGACATAAGTTTTGCTGATATAAGTGGTAGTGTAGACATGGCCTAATTCTTTGTTCCTAGATGTATACATTTACATTTAGCTGCATTAAAACCCGTATTGTTTGTTTGAACCCAATTTACCAAGTGATCCCGATCTCTCTGGATCAGGGACCTGTCCTCTTCAATATTTACCACTCCCCCAATTTTTGTGTCATCTGCAAACTTTATCAGTGATGATTTTATGTTTTCTTCCAGGTCATTAATAAATATGTTAAATAGCGTAGAGCCAACAACTGATCCCTGAGGGATCCCACTGGAAACACACGCATTCAGTGATGATTTAGGTGTTAAAATTCCATTGAAAATCAATGGGAACTGGGTACCTAACTGCCTTAGGCTAGAATTCTGAAAGGTGACCAAAGGAGTTAGGCATCCAACTCCTATAAGAATGCAATGAGATTTTGGCACCTAATTCCCCTAGTGTCCTATGCAAAATCCCAGCCTTCAAGGACTTAAAATATAAATGTACCTTATCCATCAGCATAGGAGTTAGCAACCCTGCTGTGAGGAACACTGTATGGCCCAATACTATTGTAAATGGTGTCAGTTCAGTAAGGTTTCACCATCCTATCAGGGTATCTCTCATTGAATCAGATCCCTGCCATTGCAAGTGCCTTGGGCATTGGTGCACCTTGGTCCCTCCTGTTCTCCCATAGTTGAGTCTCCTGTGGGCTGTAATACTTTGGTCTAATTTCGGTTCTTGGGTTTAGTGTGTTGAGTGGTGTTGGTGGCCTGTGATATACAGGAGGTCAGATTAGATAACCTGGTGGTCCCTTCTGGTCTTAAACTCAATGACTCTTCAACTCTATCCCCACTTAACGCTAACGATGAAGACCAAGGAGTTGGCTTTGCTGCCTAGCACTTTTCCCAGGGTCTCCCTCACTTCCCTGTTCCTCAGACTGTAGATGATGGGGTTCAGGAATGGGGCCACCACTTTGTACAGCACGGACACCAGCTTGTTGAGGTCGAAGGTGCCGCTGACCCTGGGCTGGGCTTACATGAACATGGTGGTGGCGCAGAACATGGAGACCACAACCAAGTGTGAAGCACAGATGGAGAAAGTTTTATGCTTCCCAGATGTGGATGGGATCCTGGCCACCGTGGGAAAGATGCAGATGTAGGAGGTTCCTGTCACTAGCAGGGATATCACAAGGATGTCACAGGGATTTCACAAGGACAGACAGCGTCTTGAAGGTGGAGATGTCTGTGCACGACAGCTTCAGGAGGGGCGAGAGGTCATAAAAGAAGTGCTGGATGGTGTTAGCATTGCAGAACTTCAGCCTGGAGATCATCACGATGGACGGGAATGAAGCCAGGAAGTCACTCAGCCAGGAGCCCAGGCTCAGCACAGTGCAGGCTCTGTGATTCATGAGGGCTGGATAGCGCAGCAGATGGCTAAATAGCGATCGTAAGCCATTGTGGCCAGGAGGAAACACTCAGAGGAAGCCAGAGATAAGAAGAAATACGGCTGAGCCATGGAGCCCCCCAGAGAGATGGCCTTTTCCCACAATAAGAGGTTGGAGAGCAGTTTGGGAACAGCCACCGAGACATAGAATATTTCCAAGAGGGAGAGATTGCTCAGGAAGAAATATATGGGGGTGTGAAGCTGATAGTTCAACTTGATAGTCACAATCAGGACCAGGTTTTCCATCAGGGTCAGCACATAGATGGTTATGAAGAGCCCAAAGAGTAGCACCTGGTGCTCCGGAAGCCCTGGGAAGCCCAAGATGATGAATTCAGTGTGTGAGGAGTGGTTTCCCTTTCTCATCTCCACAGTCCGCTTTTCTCACTGCCAAAACAATAATTGGGAAAGATGACTGAGTGGAGCTAAGTAGGGATATGGGGAAAAATAATTTAACCTCCCCCCCTCAAAAAACCCATACACACTCTAAATCCTATATCATATTACTCATTCATCTACAGCCAGAGACCATCATTCAGTGGCTACTCAGTGTTTATTCGCTTTGTTCATTCATTCATTTCTAACTCCATGTTTACTCATCCATACTTTATTTCCTTGCTCAATGTTAGGGTTAGTTAGGGGATTAGTTAGGGGGATGATCAGCTTGATGGGAAAAAAAAAAAAGGAAGGGAAAGGGGGCATGGAAGGGAAGGAGGAATGAGCAGGTCAGGACAGGGGGAAAAATGTTAAGGGGGCCAGGTGTGAAGTGAAACTGAGACTATGTCTACACCTCACACCACTGGCGACAGCGGATAGGGCATGTGTAGCTGCATGCTGCAGTGCAATGCAAGTGGTTTCCATGCTGCGGTGTGTAGCTGCACGGGCCAGTGAAAGCTCTGGCAGGGGAAAGGCGGTGGGGAAAAGCTTCAACAGTGGGGAGCTGCTGGAGCCTTTCCTGGCTACATCCCCCCTGCCAGAGCCTTTCCCCACTGCTGGAGTCTTTTCCAGGGGCGGAGAAAGGCTCTGGCACTGGGGAGGCAGCAGTACACTACACAGCTGAAAATAACAGTGTAGACAGCAGTGCTTGGGCGAGTGGAGAGATGTGTAGGGTCTGTACTTGAACACATACAAACAGGCTTCAAGTGTTTCTTATCTCACCTAAGCCATGCCTCACCGTCTACACTGCTGTTTACACCTGTGCTAGGGGGCTGCCTGCATATGTACTCCACATGCCACCAAAAGAAGCATGCATTGTGGACACACTTTGAGGTAAAGAGGTTGGGGGACGGGGACCGTTGGAGCGAACAGCCAATCAGCAAAGGCACAGAAAGCCCAGTCAAAGCTGTAGAAAGCTGATTTGGGGTTTACCCAGTCCTCATTCATTATTTACTTTCTTATTAGTCATTATTACTTAGTGCTCATTTATGCTGGGATTTTCAAAGGAGCCTATGGGAGTTAGGTTCTCAAGTCCCATTGAAAACCAGGATCCTAATTCCCTTAAGCCCCTTTGAACATCCTAGCCTTACTGGGCCATATTGTTACTTGGGCCATATTCACACTGAAGTCCATGGGCTATCTCCTGAGATTCTTACTCAATTCTTTCCCAAACTCCCAGTCAAGTCTCCGCTAGTGTCTATGATCTGCATTTTGGGTGGATGCAAAAAAAGGTTCAATTGTCTGGTCTGTCACTTCTATATTTCTCATGAGCCCCCTACTGATTCTCATCCCATTGTCACTGGCCTAAATCACAAGAAACTGCGCTGAAAACAATAGGCATGTTTCTCCTCTCAGTGTGAATGAGGGGTAACTATGCTGAAAGGAATGGAGCTATGTTATAAAAGACATGCTCTAATCCAGCCTCCGGGAGAAATTCCGAGGCCTGTATGTATTGTATTTTTGTGTTTTTATGGGGAGTCAGCCTGGATGGTTGTGGTGCTTCCTACCGGCCTTGGAGCCTGTGAAAATCATAGAATCATAGAATATCAGGGTTGGAAGGGACCTCAGGAGGTCATCTAGTCCAACCCCCTGCTCAAAGCAGGACCAGTCCCCAATCAAATCATCCCAGCCAAGGCTTTGTCAAGCCTGACCTTAAAAACTTCCAAGGAAGGAGATTCTACCACCTCCCTAGGTAACGCATTCCAGTGTTTCACCACCCTCTTAGTGAAAAAGTTTTTCCTAATATCCAACCTAAACCTCCCCCACTGCAACTTGAGACCATTACTCCTTGTCCTGTCCTCTTCTACCACTGAGAATAGTCTAGAACCATCCTCTCTGGAACCACCTCTCAGGTAGTTGAAAGCAGCTATCAAATCCCCCCTCATTCTTCTCTTCCGCAGACTAAACGTGTGAATCTATGTGAATAAATGGGAATCTATGAATCCACCTGTCCATCCCCTTCCTTAATGGCTTTGTGGACTTGGTGTTTCCAAGCCCACACTGCATTGTAAACCTGGGTTTACAATTGCTGGACCCAGGTCTTAAAGACATACTAACATGTCCACACTACACTCCGCAGACCTTCTGACTCAGGTTTGTGGCTTGAGCTGTGTCCATACAGCAAAATGATAGCGCTTGGACTCAAGTCGCAGTAGGACTCGGGCTCTGACCCATGCCCCTAGTAGGGTCCTTGCACCTGGGTCCCATCTGAATTATGCCGGTGGGTTGGGATTAGATTTAATGGCGCCAACATCTTGAGAGCTGTTTTCTTGAGATTTTTGCCTCGAACGATGAATTATTGTAAGATCCTCATTCATGCGATTTGGGTCTCTTCTGAACTAAAAATAGGTCGCTTCTAGTCTTGAATCTAACTCAGAATGAAAACCTTAGGGATATTTGTGTTGCATGTATAGCAGATCTAGGGACCTGATTTTGGCTCATCTCTCATCAGTATTGCTGGGACACACTCATCTATCTGTTAGCAATGGTCTAAGTGTTATCTGGAGATGTTTGTTTATCTTTGTTAACATTTAACTTTACAGTATTGTCTGCATTAGAGGACTATTCATTTTCTTTGAAGATGTTAAATATTAACCTACCAAGGACTGCCAGCACCATGCTATTGTAAGCAGGGGAATAGTCCCGCTCTTGTGGGGAACTTTCCTGGCTTCTGCACTACCCCAGTGAAGTGGGCTAGCGAAAGGATCTGAGTCCTCGCTCCCACTTCCTTTACCCAGTGGCCTCCCTGCCCTTGAGGACTCCCCTTCCACTCTCCTGTCTGGCAGAGTCCTCGTAACCCCAACAAGGCTGGGCCCAGGATTCCTGGGGGGCTCGACCCCCAACCCTGCTGTGGTCACCTAGGACAGGAGCTAGGGTGTCCCCACTCCGGGGTACTCTGTCTGCACTGGACACTTCTCTGACCCACTGACCATTACATACAATTTAAAGCAAATGCAAGTTATTTAATAAACATTTAATTTTAAAAAGAATAAGGAAAAATGGGAAAGGTTAAAGGAAACACATCAACAGGCTCTGTGGCAGGGAACATCACAAACAGCGTCTCTGGAATGTCAGGGCAGTTCACAGTCTGTTCCTTGTATGTCCCGGGCCTTCTTCTCAGGCCCTGGCTGTGCTGCAGGGATGCTGTGGGTTGGACACTTGCTCTGGTGGTGTCCTCACGCTCTCAGGCTCTAAGTGGTAGGACCCTTCTTCCCAGATGAAGTGAGCTGTATGCTCAAATAAATTGGTTAGTCTCTAAGGTGCCACAAGTACTTCTTTTCTTCTTCCCAGTGTCGCCCCCGCCCTGTCGGGGTTACGATCCAAGCCTGGCCTGCAGAGCCCCTTGGCTGAGGCGTCTCCCTGTGCTGGGCCTGCTGCCCAAGGTCCCCCTCACTCTCCCCAGCTGCTCACCACACCCAGCTCCAGACTGCTCCAGCCCCAGATCCACCACTCGGTCTCAGCGCTGCTGCTGCTGCTCTGCCTCCAGCTCCCTGGGCTGCTTCTTTGGCCCCTCTGCCTCTGGTTGCTTTAGCTCTGCTCCCAGCACAGGGTCTGCTCTCTCTGGGCTGCTTTTCTGGTCCCTCTGGATCTGGCACAGCTCTGCTCCCCAGCTCAGCTTGGGCCCCTGTTTTCTCCTTAGCTCGGCCCCACTCTGTCTGACCCAGGCAATTCCAGCTCACCCGGAGGATGGGACCTCCCTGGCCTCCTGACTCCCTGATTAGCCTGCTCACCCTGTCATTCAGGCTGACCTGGAACATTGGCCTCTCCCCATTGTTCCTGGGGGCTGTCAGTCTCAAGGTCCTGATTCCCCATTGACCCTTCCCCTTTTTTAGTACTGGAGCTAGCCAACTAAAACACCCCCACTGAATGTTAGTAAGGGGGCAACAGTCCCCTTACACTATCTTTCAGTACTTCCATGGATCCTGAGCACACAAAAGAGATAGCCTGCAAGGCATCTCCCTGCCAGAGGAGGTACTCCCCAGGAGCACAAAAGGAGATTTTGATATGCAGAGTCAGAGACCTGAGGCAACCATGGCTGGCACACTCAAAAAGGGACAGTTGCAGAATCTCCTTGTTCAAGTGCATGGTGATGTCTGAGCACAGCTCATCTGGAAAGTCTTTTAAAAGCTGTCCAAAAAGGAAAAACAAGATTGATGTTAAGTGTAAAATAATGTATTTTACTTTTTTGCATAAATGATCTGAGTTACTAGCAATGTACACAATGCCTTTTTGCTTAGGTTTTCTCTTACGCATTTATGTTTAAAGTAAAATACACATTATGGAGAGCCAAATCTTGCAGTCCTTAGTTCTTACTGAGTCCTTACACCCATTGGTTTCAGGGATACTTTATAATATATTAAGGGTTTTTTTTTGGTAATTAAAAATACATTTGTATTACAAGTTTATCTTGTGCACAGAATGCACGCACAATTCTTGCAGCTTTTTGATAGAAGAAAATAAGCTATTTTGTATAGCTTATATGTTCTTTGTGGCAACAATGCCTGGCACAATGACCCCAACTAGAAATAAAACAACTAATAATTCATGCCAGCCCTATATGGCATGAACAGAAACAAGTGATGATAATTATGTTGAACTGCAATAGAGTCCTCTTAAAATGTTCATATCATGTATTGTGTGAATGGGAAATAGGCATTTTAAATAGGAAGCTGCAAATCATAGCTGCAAAGGAAGGGAAAGGTCTATCAATGTATTTCCATTTAAACTGTGTTTGCTGTTTTAATCATGGAGTTTTACCCTGAATATCACACCCACCCCACCCCGCCCAAGGAACCCTAACTGCAAACAATATTACTGTGGTCCAGATCCTGAATTCCTTAATTAACCCTTATTCAGGACTATATTGCCCACTTCTGTGGTAAAACCCATGGTAGTGGTTATGGGGGACCAAACCTCCATAAGGTTCGCCCTTGCAGAGTTCCCTCTATGGTGTTACGTTGGACGTTAGGGGGAAATGGGGATAGTGATGAGGTAGAATGAGGTGCAAAACCCTGATGAAGGCAAAGGGTGGATATTTCTTCCTAGTTTTTCCTCAGTCCTAATTCAGGCAAGCTCCCATTGTAGTTTTGAGCCTGGTTCTGATGTCACTTATATCAGTTTCTCAACAGATCTAGTGTAGCAGAGGAAAATTAATAAGTACATGTTTCTGCTCATAGATGCTTTTTTCATTTAGGGGTGTGTCAGGGTTCCCTCCCCACTCTGAACTCTAGCATACAGATGTGGGGACCCGCATGAAAGACCCCCTAAGCTTATTTCTACCAGCTTAGGTTAAAACTTCCCCAAGGCACAAATTCTTTGCCCTTGAAGGGTACGCTGCCACCACCAAGTTATTTAACAAAGAATCAGGGAAAGGACCACTTGGAGTTCCTATTCCCCCAAAATATCCCCCCAAGCCCTTACACCCCCTTTCCTGGGAAGGCTTGAGAATAATATCCCGACCAATTGGTTACAAAGTGATCACAGACCCAAACCCCTGGGTCTTAGGACAATAGAGAAATCAGTCAGGTTCTTAAAAGAAGGATTTTATTTTTTTTAAAAAGGTAAAAATCACCTCTGTAAAATCAGGATGGAAAATAACTTTACAGGGTAACAAAAGATTCAGAAACACAGAGGATTTCCCTCTGGGCCAAACTTTAAAGTTACAAAAAGAAAACCAGGAATACATCTTCCTCTCAGCACAGAGAAAATCACAAGCCAAAACAAAAATAAGCTAACACATTCCCTTGCTAGTACTTACTAATTCTAATGGAGTTGGATTGCTTGCTTCCTTGATCTGTGTCCGGCAAGCACACAAAACAGACAGACCAAAACCTTTCCCCGCCACTCCCAGATTTGAAAGTATCTTGTCCCCTTATTGGTCCTTTTGGTCAGGTGCCAGCCAAGTTACCTGAGCTTCTTAACCCTTTACAGGTAAAAGGATTTTGTGCCTCTGGCCAGGAGGGATTTTATAGTACTGTATACAGGAAGATTGTTACCCTTCCCTTTATATTTATGACAGGATGGCATAAAAATTGATGAAATGTTCTCCTGTCTTCCACCAAGGCATCGCAAGAATCTTTTTTCTTTTTTGGGGGGCGGGGGTAGGGAGGGAGAGACTTAGAAAAAGTGCTTAAGTAACTTTTTGAAAGTTAATAGGAAGAAGCAACTGGCATCTGTTCCTCTGAAAATCTCCCAGTATGTACCTAAGTCACTTAGCACTGGTGAAAATCCCACCCCTTGTGTTTTGAAGAAAATTTCAAAAGGAATGTTCTGAAACCAAAATCTTCACATTTATTGCTATATTGTTTTTGGAGGCTATTGAGTTTTATAAGGACACATGTTATAATGAATGCCCAACGTAATGGTTTGTTCAAACAAGCATTGGGCCAAAGAAAGTCATCATATCCTATGGAGTAAAATAATAAACAATTTAGTTAAGTCATATATAAAGAAACCACCAGAATTCTCTCTCTAACTTTCACACTCATATTACTCTTCTTAAGTAATTAGTCAACATTCAAAAATATGTAAGTAGTAATAAGTATATTTTAGATTCAGATAGTGCATTTCAGCCTAAAGGATACAATCATGTTTCACAACCTCTGTACAGACACCATCCATGAAATGCAGACACCTATGTACAAAAGGTTGAAAACAGTGAAGAGAGGGTAAGGATGGAGGAAGTAGTAATTTTGGTCAAGGACTGGGAAGAAATCCCTACTCTTAGGAAAAGTACCATGAATACTTTAACATTTGGTGCAGGACAGAAACACCTCTGTTTCAGGGCATCATCAAAAAAAAACCCTGCTGAATGGTACTTCAGTGCTTCCAAATTATGGTGGGCTTAGGTGATCCTGCTGAAATTTTAATTTGTAGTTTCAAGGAGTCTGATATTCCAAAACAGATGGTTCAAGAACCTACATATCCCCTCTGGGATAACAAACTCAGCTTTATTCCTTATGCACATTCTTTCTGATGTGTGACTTCACATAACATTTCAGAATAAAACCATCTTAACAAAAAAACTCAATTAGAACAAATCTAAGAAGCCAGTGGAAGCCACTCTTTGATTATTACCTCATTGGAATCTATCCCATTATTGACAGACCAGGTGCTTTGGAAATATTCAAGCATCCTCTGCTTTAACTGCTGTGGCAGGTGATGGACCCGTATAAAGTCCTTTAGATCCTTGGTTCTTTTGTGATAAAGGGACCATCTGGAGTATATCCTCTGAATTATAGCAGTCACATTTCCAAACACCAAGGCATGCATCAGAGCTGGGGAGAACAGAAATTATGTACAACGGGATGCAGTGACTTTGCAGATTATCGTTAAAATACAATATAGAAAATATTAGGACAATGTTCACAGAATCCAAGCTTTCACTTATAAATATAAATGAAATAAATATAAATGTAAATGATGCTTGGGAATCATTCAAAATCATCAAATGTAAATGATGCTTGGGAATCATCACTTTACTAGATGCCCCAAGATCCACAATCCCACAAGTGAGGAAAAATGTTGTGCTGGTTTAAAAATGACCTTTTTTAGAGGGTAAATGAAGGCAGCTATAAAACAAACTAAGAAATAATGTATAACAAATGAAGAAAGGGGAAGTTGATAGTAATCAATATAACTCAGAAGTTAGGAACTGTAGAAAACTGATAAGGAAATCAAAGGGACACAAGTAGAACTTGATGGCCAGCAGAGTTAAGGACAATAGGGAGTTTTTAAAGTATATTAAGAACAAAAAGAATCCTGACAATGGTATTGGTCCATTAATAGATGGAAATGACAGAATTATCAATGATCATGCAAAAAAGGTGGAAGTGTTCAATAAATATTTCTCTTCTGAATCTCAGGAAAAACAGATGAGATAGTCTCATCATATGGTGATGATAAGCTTTCCATTCCACTAGTATCTCTGGAGGATGTTAAACAGAATTTACTAAAGTTAGACATTTTTAAACCAGTCAGGTACAGACAACTTGAATCCAAGTGTTGTAAAGGACCCGGCTGAGGAGCTCACTGAACTGTTAATGTTGATTTTCAATATGTATTGGAATACTGGGGATGTGCCAGAAGACTGGAAGAAAGCTAATGTTCCTAAATACCTTTGAAGAGCTGGGCTTCAATGGGATTTTCAGAAGTGCCTAAGCAGGCTAACCACATAACATCCAATGGGATTTAGGCACCTCATCTATTAAGGTGCTTTGGAAAGACCCAGTAGGTGCCTGTCTGCATCTTTATGTGCCTAAACACCTTTGGGAATCTGGCTTACAAGATCAAAGTGTGAGTGGGCACCTCATGGTCTGGCTGCTACTGCTCCTGCAGGGGACGTCTGGTACATGAGGTGGGAATGACGGATACTTTGTGCTTTATTTTATTTTCCTCTGTTTCAATACAGCAAAACACTTTCTAGCTCCGTTGAGTGAGGAAAACAAATCTTTCAAAAAAGGAAATGATTCTTTTTGGAATTTATTTTCAGAAAGTAAATGTAAAGCATCTTTAAGAATGAAATGCAGTGTCTACTAGATTTCAGCTCACGGCAAGAAAAATGAGAAATGGGCACCTGTCGTTCCTGAAATCCCAGGTCAAACTGGGTCAGATCCCCAGCAGCTGTCAGCTAGCATTGCTCAACTAAAATCAACACAGATTGGCTTATTTACTCAATGTGAAGATCTAATCCATGTGGTTTGACCAGGGTTGTGATTCCCTCTGCTCCTCTGAAATTCAGGCACATGCTGTGACACATGGGGCAAGATCCTGAGCCTATCCCAGTGTAAATCCAGAGTAACCGCCCCTAAAGTCAATGGAGTTATACCTGTGTAAAGCCAGCATAAGTGAGTGGATGATCAGGCCAAGAGAATCTGGTTTTTGGCCCATTGGAGTCAATGGGCCTGCTTCTGCCTCTCGTTCACCCCAGTGTAAATATGGAGTAACTCCACTGCTGTCAGTGCAGCTGATTCCCCTCTCACTCATGACAGCTTAATCTTCCCTTGTTTGTGCCTCAGTTCCACCATCTGCAAAATGGGGATAATGACCCTGCCCTCCATGGTGAAGTGCTTTGAGACCTTCTTGTGATGTTGCACTCCATATGTTTATGGAAATATGCTTATGAATGTGAATATAATGTAACTGGAATATGCTTTATGCAAAAGGTCTCTTGTAAGGTATCATTACAAAGCATATAATCTACTGAGTGTGTTCATCCTATTTGTATGAATGTGTCATTATTGTGACTGAAGCTAGAAATATAAAGTAGTACTCTGAACTCCTATTGTAACTATGCAAAGTGTGGGCCATTAATGGTGGTTTAGAATCTTGATGGCTCCCATTAACCAGGACAATTGGTTGTAAATGGCTCTGTTTAATTGTAAGCCTTCCTGTATTCATATGAATCAGTCCGGAAAGAATGAAGGCTTGCGGTCTCACAGGACATGTGACCACGTCACCTGGTACGGAAATCCATCTTAAACCTGGTTCTTTTCCATTTAGAAGGGGGGGGGGGGACTTAATACTTAATAAAATCACTTTTTTTTTATTAATTAACCCAGAGTAAGTGATTAATACCTGTGGAGGGAGGGCAAACAGCTGTGCATATCTCTCTATCAGTGTTATAGAGGGCAGAAAATTTATCAGTTTACCCTGTATAAGCTTTATACAGAGTAAAACAGATTTATTTGGGGTTTGGATCCCACTGGGAGCTGGGCATCTGGGTGCTGGAGACAGGAGTACCTGCTGAGTGGTTTTCAGTGAAAGCCTGCAGCTTTGGGGACGTGATTCAGACCCTGAGACTCTGTTTCAGCAGGCTTGCTTGTCTGGCTCAACAAGACAGGGTTCTGGAGTCCCAAGCTGACAGGGATATAAGAACACAAGAACATAAGAACGGCCATACTGGGTCAGACCAAAGGTCCATCCAGCCCAGTATCCTATCTGCCAACAGTGGCCATTGTCAGGTGCCCTAGAGGGAGTGAACCTAACAGGTAATGATCAAGTGATCTCTCTCCTGCCATCCATCTCCACCCTCTGACAAACAGAGGCTAGGGACACCATTCCTTACCCATCCTGGCTAATAGCCTTTAATGGACTTAACCTCCATGAATTTATCCAGTTCTCTTTTAAACCCTGTTATAGTCCTAGCCTTCACAACCTCCTCAGGCAAGGAGTTCCACAGATTGACTGTGTGCTGAGTGAAGAAGAACTTCCTTTTATTTGTTTTAAACCTGCTGCCCATTAATTTCATTTGGTGGCCCCTAGTTCTTATAGTATGGGAACAAGTAAATCACTTTTCTTTATTCACTTTCTCCACACCGTTCATGATTTTATATACCTCTACTATATCTCCCCTTAGTCTCCTGTTTTCCAATCTGAAAAATCCTAGCCTCTTTAATCTCTCCTCATATGGGACCTGTTCCAACCCCCTAATCATTTTAGTTGCCCTTTTCTGAACCTTTTCTAATGCCAGTATATCTTTTTTGAGATGAGGGGACCACATCTGTATGCAGTATTCAAGATGTGGGCATAGCATGGATTTATATAAGGGCAATAAGATATTCTCCGTCTTATTCTCTATCCCTTTTTTAATGATTCCTAACATCCCGTTTGCTTTTATGACTGCCGCTGCACACTGTGTGGATGTCTTCAGAGAACTATCCACGATGACTCCAAGATCTTTCTCCTGATTAGTTGTAGCTAAATTAGCCCCCATCATATTGTATGTGTAGTTGGGGTTATTTTTTCCAATGTGCATTACTTTACATTTATCCACATTAAATTTCATTTTCCATTTTGTTGCCCAATCACTTAGTTTTGTGAGATCTTTTTGAAGTTCTTCACAGTCTGCTTTGGTCTTAATTGTCTTGAGCAGTTTAGTATCATCTGCAAATTTTGCCACCTCACTGTTTACCCCTTTCCCCAGATCATTTATGAATAAGTTGAATAGGATTGGTCCTAGGAATGACCCTTGGGGAACACCACTAGTTACCCCTCTCCATTCTGAAAATTTATCATTTATTTCTACCCTTTATTCCCTGTCTTTTAACTAGTTCTCAGTCCATGAAAAGGTCTTCCCTCTTATCCCATGACAACTTAATTTACATAAGAGCCTTTGGTGAGGGACCTTGTCAAAGGCTTTCTGGAAATCTAAGTACACTATGTCCACTGGATCCCCCTTGTCCACATGTTTGTTGGCCCCCTCAAAGAACTCTAATAGATTAGTAAGACATGATCTCCCTTTTCAGAAACCATGTTGACTTTCGCTCAACAATTTATGTTCATCTATGTGTCTGACAATTTTAATATTGTTTCAACTAATTTGCCCGGTACTGATGTTAGACTTACCTGTCTGTAATTGCCAGGATCACCTCTAGAGCCCTTCTTAAATATTGGCGTTACATTAGCTATCTTTCAGTCCTTGGGTACAATAGCTGATTTAAAGGACAGGTTATAGTTAATAGTTCTGCAATTTCACATTTGAGTTGTTTCAAAACTCTTGGGTGAATGCCATCTGGTCCCGGTGACTTGTTACTGTTAAGTTTCTCAATTCCAAAACCTCCTCTAGTGACACTTCAATCTGTGACAATTCCTCAGATTTGTCACCTACAAAAGACGGCTCACATTTGCGAATCTCCCTAACATCCTCAGCCGTGAAGACTGAAGCAAAGAATTCATTTAGTTTCTCTGCGATGACTTTAGTGTCTTTAAGTGCTCCTTTTGTATCTTGATCGTTCAGGGGCCCCACTAGTTGTTTAGCAGGCTTTCTGCTTCTCATGTACTTAAAAAACATTTTGTTATTACCTTTTGAGCTTTTGGCTAGCTGTTCTTCAAACTCCTTTTTGGCTTTTCTTACTACATTTTTACATTTAATTTGGCAGTGTTTATGCTCCTTTCTATTTACCTTACTAAGATTTGACTTCCAATTTTTAAAAGATGCCTTTTAAATCTCTCACTGCTTCTTTTACATGGTTGTTAAGCCACGGTGGCTCTTTTTTAGTTCTTTTACTGTGTTTTTTAATTTGGGGTATACATTTAAGTTGAGCCTCTATTATGGTGTCTTTGAAAAGTGTCCATGCAGCTTGCAGGAATTATACTCTAGTCACTGTACCTTTTAATTTCTGTTTAACTAACTTCCTCGTTTTTGCATAGTTCCTTTTTCTGAAATTAAACACCACAGTGTTGGGCTGTTGAGGAGTTCTTCCCACCACAGGAGTGTTAAATATTATTATATTATGGTCACTATTTCCAAGCGGTCCTGTTATAGTTACCTCTTGGACCAGATCCTGTGCTCCACTCAGCACTGGATCGAGAATTGCCTCTTCTTGTGGGTTCCTGTACCAGCTGCTCCAAGAAGCAGTCATTTAAAGTATTGAGAAATTTTGTCTCTGCATTTCATCCTGAGGTGACATGTACCCAGTCAATATGGGGATAATTGAAATCCCCCACTATTATTGAGTTCTTTATTTTGATAGCCTCTTTAAGCTCCCTTAGCATTTCATCGTCACAATCACTGTCCTGGTCAGGTGGTCGATAATAGATCCCTACTGTTATATTCTTATTAGATCATGGAATTACTCTCCATAGAGATTCTATGGAACATGTGGATTCATTTCAGATTTTTATTTTATTTGATTCTACATTTTCTTTCACATATAATGCCACTCCTCTCCCCCCCCCCCCCCCCCCCCCCCCCCCCCCCCCCACACACACACACACAGCCTTTTCTGTCCTTCGGTATATTTTGTACTCCGGAATGATTGTGTCCCATTGATTGTCCTCACTACACCAGGTTTTTGTGATGCCTATTATATCAATATCCTCCTTTAACACGAGGCACTCTAGTTCACCCATCTTATTATTTAGACTTCTAGCATTTGTGTACAAGCACTTTAAAAATTTGTCACTGTTTATTTGTCTGCCCTTTTCTGATGTGTCAGATTCTTTATGTGAATGTTTCTCGTCTGATCTGGCCCATACTTTATCCTCTTCCATCCTCTCTTCCTGACTAAAACCTGGAGAATCTCTATCAAGAGACTCTCCTCTAAGAGAATTCTCTGTCTGATCCACATGCCCCTCTGCAGCAATCGGCTTTCCCCCATCTCCTAGTTTAAAAACTGCTCTGCAAACTTTTTAATGTGAAGTGCCAGCCGTCTGGATCCACTTTGGTTTAGGTGGAGCCCATCCTTCCTGTATAGGCTCCCCCTAGCCCAAAAGTTTTCCCAGTTCCTGATAAATCTAAACCCCTCCTCTTTACACCATCGTCTCATCCACGCATTGAGACGCTGAAGCACTGCCTGCCCACCTGACCCTGCGCATGGAACTGGAAGGATTTCTGAGAATGCCACCATAGAGGTCCTGGATTTCAGTCTCTTTCCTAGCAGCCTAATTTGGCCCCCAGGACGTCTCTCCTACCCTTCCGTATGTCATTGGTACCTACACGTACCATGACCACCAGCTCCTCCCCAGCGCTACACATAAGTCTATCTAGATGCCTCAAGAGATCTGCAACCTTCGCACCAGGCAGGCAAGTCACCATACGGTTCTCCCAGTCATCACAAACCCAGCTATCTATGTTTCTAATGATCGAATCTCCCATTACTAACACCTGCCTTTTCCTAATGACTGGAGTTCCCTCCTCCGGAGAGGTAACCTCAGTGTGAGAAGATACCCCAACGTCATCTGGAAGGAGGGTCCCAACTCTGGGAAGATTTCCTTATGCTTCCGTTGAGTTTTCTCCTTCTCTGGGCCTTTCATCCTCCTTAACAGCGCAGGGGCTGTCTGACCAGAGGTGGGACAAATCTACAGTGTCCTGGAAAGCCGCATCAACATACCTCTCTGCCTCCCTTAGCTCCTCCAGTTCTGCCACCCTGGCCTCCAAAGCCCTTACACGGTCTCTGAGGGCCAGGAGCTCCTTGCACCGAATGCACACATACGCCACCTGCCCACAGGGCAGGTAATCATACATGCTACACCGAGTGCAATAAACAGGATAGTCCCCACTCTGCTGCTGGGCTTCTGCCTGCATTGTTTCCTACAGCTACCTAGGTTAATGATAGGGGTTTTGTTTAAATCAAGAAGTTTTGATTGTAGTTTAGTTTAAAGGTTTTAGAGAATGGGAAGTGTACCTCACCCCCTTTCCACTCCCCTTCCAAACTCCCTCTCGAAACTCCCTGTTACCAAAGCAAAGCAAACTCATGATTTTGCTTATGTTCCAGATTCTGTTGATTAGACTCTGCAAACTTGGAGAAGATTTGGATTTGATTGGGAAGCTGTGACAATACTTTATCCCATCTGTCAACACCTTGATGTTTTACATGTTTGACATCTCTCTAACTCCATTACAACATTGTGACAAGGCTCTATGGCCCAGGTACTCAATGGTATTTAGACACTGAAATCAGGCTGGGACTTTGAAAGGAGTTTAAGGGAATTAGGCACCAAACTCTTCTTCAATTTTGATAGGATTTGTGGTCCTAACTTTCATAGACTCCTTTAAAAATCACAACCTAAACAACAGTAAAGTATAAACACGGATCCAGTGTTCGTAAACCTCACATTTTCAACACGGTGTACGTAGACTTGGAAGGATTAGATATTTGTTAGTAAATGTTGGTAAAATGTCTATCTCACCGTACACAAACAAACTGATGACAAAATAGTCTCATTGATAATACCAGAAATTTACAGATAGGCAAAGTAAGAAAAATGCTGCTTAACAATTTATTTCAGTCCAAATCCAGTGATTTAGATTCTGGTATTAGGCTTGTAACAAATGGACTCACGAATGATCAGTATAAACAGGTAGGATTTGTTGATTAAAGGATATTTAATTTGCACATTTTGACATGTGATGTTGGCAATTTGTGTTTTAATGGTTTATAAAGCTTCCGTATTGAATCTCAATGTCTACTGCCACTAAGTGATTGTGTTCTCCCCACCCCCATAATTTCCCGCAACTGTGTAAATCCGGAGTAACTCCCCTGAAGTCAATGGAGTTATACCGGCGTAAAGCCAGTGTAAGTGGGTGGATGATCAGCCCAAGAGATTCTGTTTTTTGTCAGCTCCACTGATATTTAGGGAGATTTTTCCTCTGAAATAACAGCAGGGAAAGGAGAATATAAAATAAGTGAGTGATGCCAGCATGAATCTGGTGGTAGGGAGGTGGTAGATACATATCTGGAGTCACACATGCTGAAAACTAGAGTAACGCAGAGGTAAATCAGAGATGCAGGCCCAGATCCTCAAAGTTATTTAGGCTTCTAACTCCCATTGATTTAAATGGGAGTTAGGGTCCTAGATACCTTTGAGGATCTGGGCCATACTTCTTAAATATTTTTTGTAAGTTATGGCAAGTTAAAAACAATGGAGCTATGCTCTATTAACTTAAGTTATAACAAATGAAATTCAATAGTTTCTCAGCAGAGTTCAGAATCTGTGTCAAAATGCAATGATTTAAGAGGGCTAACTCTGAATTTACACTGGGATAACTGAGAGCAGACTCCACCCCTGATTCTGTTAACTTCAGAGAGGAGACTGTGGATTTACCCTGCAGTAACTGAGATCAGAATCCATACTTAATTCCATTGTCTTCATTGGGATAACTGAGATCAGAAAAAGAAAAGGAGTACTTGTGGCACCTTAGAGACTAACAAATTTATTTGAGCACGAAAGCTTATGCTCAAATAAATTTGTTAGTCTCTAAGGTGCCACAAGTACTCCTTTTCTTTTTGTGAATACAGACTAACATGGCTGCTACTCTGAAACCTGAGATCAGAAACTGGCCACAAACACTGATTAGAATGAATTACAGTGGGTGCCCTTGAAAACATAGCAGCGTTGACTTACATAAATAGATAAGGTTACCTAGGTAATTTTAATATGCCTCAATTGCCTTATATTTAGGGCTTTTCTACTTAGTATAAACAGGTCCCATTCACTCAAATGGCAGCCAAACATGCTTTAAGATGGTACGGTCATTTGCTCTAAATGCCTACCAGATTCCTTGAAAGAATCATCTTTGACTTTGATCCAATGAAAGCAGGATGAAAAAGACCCCCTTGAAGACCTATAACATGATGGTTGGATGGCATCAAGAACAGGCATTCTGCCTTGTAATGTACCAGATTTGGTTCAGGAGAGAATAACATGGAGGCACAAAATGTATTCAGTGGCCTCTATGCTGACCACACAACATGAGAATTAACTAAGTACTTGAAAGTGTATTAAGCTAAAGTGCACAAAGACACTGTTAGTACATGGAAAGGAAGTCTACATGCGGAGTTA
Organism: Chelonia mydas; assembly: GCF_015237465.2. Taxonomy (NCBI): domain Eukaryota; kingdom Metazoa; phylum Chordata; order Testudines; family Cheloniidae; genus Chelonia; species Chelonia mydas. Next base: position 34,647,026 of record NC_051254.2, on the reverse strand, counting down.
GTGCAGAGTTGCTAATGCACTGTAAATTTACACCTAGCTTGCTGCCCACTAACTTCTTCTGTGGACAAGCCCTTTTTATAGGGAATTCCACAAATAACAGCATAACCCTCTTCATTTTTCTAAGGCAATTGACAATACTTGTGGGAAGTGATTGAGCTGGTCAAAACTCTGAATTTCCATTTTGTGGGAAATGTTGATGTTTTGAAAGTTGTTTTCATTCCGAATCAGAACAGAAACAAGTATATTCAAAATTCCATTTGAAATGGAAATTGCAAAACAAGCCTATTTCAAACAATTTGTTTTTGAAAAACAAAATCAAATCTCCACTTCAAAATGAAATTTTTGTTTTGCAGTTTACTTTATTATTCCTGTTTATATTCCTTTTATTATTTTACCATTATGTCATGACAAGTCAGTAGTATGCGCAACATGGCATGCCTTATTATGTCGAGTCTTCATAATATGACAATAAAAGAGTCAAAATATTCTTTTCTTGTTTCTTTTTTCTCGTCCCCTTTTCCTTTTCACAAACAAACAAAACACATTTTTGATGGCAGCTGCTACTTAGGAGAGATCAGAACAGTTTGCCACCTCCACATTTTCAAGAAGAAAATATGATACAGTGTGAAAACAGGAAACTGCCTCATTAGAACACAAACAGGAGCCATTTGGGTCTAGAAAGAAGGTATTTCAATCTGTACTGAGTAGTAGCTGCCATTAGTTTTTGTAAAGTAAAATAATAGAAAAATGCAATACAATACAATAATAGACTATTTCAACTAATATTATGTTGTGAAATATTGTGAAACATAATATAAAAATGAAAAAGAAAATAAATTTTGAAACAAAATTATCTGCTCTAAAGCTTGGATTTAAAAAATAGCCTAAGAGATGAGGCACCAAAATCCCCTCAGAAGCGGGTGCCTAACTACCTTGGGATCCTTTGAAAGACTCTGTTTAAATATTTCCCTCTGGCCTATTCCACAGTACACTGATCACGAGCAGCTATGGTTTGGTGTCTAGGGCACTGAATGGAGAGTTTGGGTCAGTCCATGACTTCGGTTACACTGATCTAATTCCAGAGAAACTCCGCTGCATTTAATAGCTGGACACCACAGTGAATGAGATCACAAGATCTTCAGTCTTTTGGTTCTTGTCACAGCACTGCCAGGTATTTGCTGTGGGTTAGGATTCTGCGCCTCACCTTCCCCCTCTGAGGATATTGACACAACCTATTTGAGAATCCCACTTGAACAGTGCTAGGCATTATTATTTAAAAAAAAATATATAGATATCAGTGTCTGCGGGCCTAATCTCCCTCCCTCTTGCTTTCTCTAGTCTAAATCAGGAATAGCTACCCTTACATCAAGGGGCCAGTTTCCTAGCTGGTGCAACTTGGCCATACCTCCACTGAAGTCAATGGGACCAGATCCCCTGCTGGTGTGAATTTTCATAGCTCCATTGGATTCAATGGGCCATTTCCCCATCTGTTGTAAACGAGCATAGCTCCACTGAGGTCAATGGGATAAAATGCCCAGCTGGTGTAAACCAACAGAGCTATATCAGTCTACAGCAGCTGAATATCTGGCACAATCAGCATTTCCTGACTAAGAACTATTCAGTGGGCTGACCCTGCCAGCTGTTACTCATGAAAGTACTTCTTACCCCAGAGATCCCAATGTTATCAATGAAACCAGTGATGTCCGCAGACCTACTCACATGAGTAAGCATTTTCAGGGTTTGGCCCCTTTGAGTGTTTGCAGGACTCAGCCCCTAACTTGGGTGGTTAAAAGAAGGACAATAACGGCCCTGATAATTCACTCACACCAGTTTTTTGCACTGATCTATCTCCAGTGACTTTAGTGCAGCCACCCATCAGTTGCCTCAGTGAAAATGATGGGAGAATTTGGGCTGATATATTTAGTGATGACTAAAACTCCAGATCTGATCCTTACGCTCTGCCTGGCTGTGAGAAAGGGAGTTAAACATCTAGCTCCCACTGACCCATTGACTCTGGGGGATTTAGACACCTAACTCCCTACATCCCCTTTCAAAATCTCAGTCACAATGTTCCTGAGCAGATTGCTGTGGTTGAGATTTTCAAAGATCACCAGTTTCCACTAACTGAAGTGGGCACCCAAATCCATTAGGCTGGGATTCACAAAGGAGTGCAAGGGAATCAGGTGCCCAACTCCCATTGAAATTCAGTGGGAATTGGGCACCTAACTTCCTTAGGCCCTTCTGGAAATCACACCCTGTGGTAGCCTTGACAGTCACAATCTGTGTGCTTTGGATGTGCTGAATCAGGCTGGCCAGATAAAATACACGTTTGACTTAAACCTTATATTCATCTAGAGGACATATATAGTGTGGGCAGCATCCTAGATACGTTCTAGGAATTATTTTGGAGAAGTTCTGTAGCCTTTGTTATACAGGGGGTCAGATTAGATTAGCACAATGGTCCTTTCTGGCATTAGAATCTATTAATCTAAGCACCTCATTCTTTCCCAGATCTTTATCCGGGGACCGGGGGGGGGGGGGGAGTTAGTGGGTTACAGATTGTGGTAATAAGCCATGAATCCAGTGTCTTTATTAAGTCTGTGATTTTTAGTTTCTAGCAAAGTTATGAATTTAAGGTCCCAAACTCATCTTTTGAAGGTGTCATTCAGGTTTCCTTTGAGGACAAGGACTGTGAGGTCAGATATGGAGTGACTGTTTTGTGAAAAGTGTTCACCTCTGGGTGATAGGGTGTTTTTGTCATGCAGCTGCTGGACCAGTAGGTGTAGAGCATCCTCCATCTTCATCCACCAGAGCTTTGGTCTATCATGTGAAAGGTAAATATTCCCAGCTGGGAATAGAATTGTGGTGCAATGGTTCAATGTTCACTGTGCAGACATCAGGCTGCTGCTAGAAAAATTATATTGAAAGAAATATTTTTTAAATAATCAGTAAAAAAAAATGAAAATAAGAAAAAATGAGTGAAATGAAGATAACTTCAGATTCCTCCCACCCCCCCGAAAATAGTTGTTGGGTTTTTTTTACCAGCTCTTATGTAAAATTGTCAAAAGCACATAAGAAACCTAGGATCCTACGTCTCATTGAAAGTCAATGGGACTTAGACTTTGTCTAGACAGGGGAAATTGACTGGCATAACTATTCTGGACTAGTTTAGCTATTGTGGAATAGCTCCCCCATGTGGATACTGTATTTAGAATAAAAGTTATTTTAGTCTCGATAAATCACTGTGCTTTGTAAGCAGAGTAATTATTCTGAAATAAAGTAATTTTTATTCTGGAATACAGCATTCACATGGGGAGCGATCCTGGAAGAGCTGTTGCAGACAGCTTATTCCACAATAGCTATGCTGGTTGATTTAAGTCCCATTTAAGCAAGGACTTCAATTCCTAAGTGCCTGAGTAACTTTTGAAAATAGGACTTAGTCTCCTAAAGAACTTGCTGTCTCGATTGTGATATGAATCATCTAGGTATAAGTCTCAAAACCTTGCATCTGGCAGCATTTCAGAGATTTTCCTTTTTATATTAAGCTGTGTTGTCCCTGCCTTTTGCACAGAAAGGTTTGCCATTTTTTGCATGTTGAATTGGTTTTCTTAGCCCTGGTCTACACTACGAGTTTATGTCGAATTTAGCAGCATTAAATTAAATTAACCCTGCACCCGTCCGCACAACAAAGCCATTTTTTTCGACATAAAAGGCTCTTAAAATTGATTTCTATACTCCTCCCTGATGAGGGGATTAGTGCTGAAATTGACATCGCCGTTTCGAATTAGGGTTAGTGTGGATGCAATTCGACGGTATTGGCCTCCGGGAGCTATCCCACAGTGCACCATTGTGACTGCTCTGGACAGCACTCGGAACTCGGATCCACTGGCCAGGTGTACAGGAAAAGCTCCGGGAACTTTTGAATCTCATTTCCTGTTTTGCCAGGCAAGCTCATCAGCACAGGTGACCATACAGTCCCAGAATCGAAAAAGAGCTCCAGCATGGACCGAACGGGAGGTACTGAATCTGATCGCTGTATGGGGAAAGGAATCCATGCTATCAGAACTACGTTCCAAAAGACAAAATGCCAAAACATTTTAAAAAATCTCCGAGGCCATGAAGGACAGAGGCTACAGCAGGGACGCAACACAGTGCTGCGTGAAACTTAAGAAGCTCAGACAAGTGTACCAGAAAACCAAAGAATCAAACGGACACTCCGGGACAGAACCCCAGACATGCTGCCTCTACGCTGAGCTGCATCCAATTCTAGGGGGGGCCGCCACCACCACCCCACCCCTGTCCATGGACTCCGATGATGGGGTACTCTCCGCCATGGCTGAGGATTTTGCGGATGGGGAAGATGAGGAGGAGGAGGACGAGCTTGAGGAGAGCATACAGTACACCGTTTTCCCTGACAGCCAGGATCTTTTTATCACCCTGACTGAAATACCCTCCCAACCCAACCAAGCCGGAGAAGGGAACTCTGGTGAGTGTACCTTTTTAAATATAATACATGTTTTAAAAGCAAGTGTTTTTTAATGATTAATTTGCCCTAAGGACTTGGGATGCATTCATGGCCAGTACAGCTACTGGAAAAGTCTGTTAACATGTCTGGGGATGGAGCGGAAATCCTCCAAGGACATCTCCATGAAGGTCTCCTGGAGGTACTCTAAAAGCCTTTGCAGAAGGTTTCTAGGGAGAGCAGCCTTATTCCGTCCTCCATGGTAGGACACTTTACCATTCCATGCTAATAGCAAGTAATCTGGTATCATTGCATGACAAAGCCTGGCAGCGTATGGTCCTGGTGTTTGCTGGCATTCAAGCAACATCCGTTCTTTATCTCTCTGAGTTATCCTCAGGAGAGTGATATCATTCATGGTAACCTGGTTGAAATATGGGAATTTAATTAAGGGGACATTGGGAGGTGGTCGTTCCTACTGGGCTGTTTGTCTGTGGCTGAAAAGAAATCCTCCTCGCAGTTAGCTACGCGGTGGGGGGGCGGACATTGGCGCTGAGCTGTTCACGTTTGGCTAGCAGGGATCTTCCCTGATACCAGCCATGCGGTTGGGTGAGGGGTAAAGCGATCATCCCAGAGAAGTGGATGCGGGGGGTTAGTTTGGTTTCTGCTGCTGCACGTTAACACGAAAACCACAGCACTAAATGGCCAACTCAATGGTCTTTGCTTGGTATGGGAAAGAAGGGCACTTCTGTTATGAATGTTGCAGAAGCCGAAAGACTATGGCTTACCATGGCCGCCTGCAAGCCGAATTCTGTTGCCCGGCACTGCGTGTGTGATCTGTAACACCAAAGCTGCAGGCACTCAATATAAGATGCAAAATGTGACCTTGTACCAAAATCGCATGTGCTATGTAATGTGAATAGTGTTGTTCACCATGAAAGAGTATAGCCATTGTTCTGTAAAATGTATCTTCACTCCCTTTTTTTACCTCCTGCAGCTGAAAATATTTCAAACCTCCCTCCTCCGCCCCAAAGGCTATCTCAGATAAGGCGGCGAAAAAAACACATGCATGATGAAATGTTCTCTAAGCACATGCAGTCGTCCGGCACTGACAGAGCTCAGCAGAATGTGTGGAGGGACACAGTAGCACAGCACAGGAAAGTGGCCAATGAAAGTGAGGACAGGAGGGACGATCAAGATGAGAGGTGGCAGCAGGAAGATCAGAGGAGGCAGGATGCAACGCTGGGGCTACTGAGGGATCAAACAGACATGCTCCGGCGTCTGGTGGAGGTTCAGGAATGGCAGCAGGATCACAGACTGCCACTGTAGCCCCTGTTTAACTGCTCTCCCTCCTCCCCAAGTTCCATAGCCTCCTCACCCAGAGGCCCAAGAACGCGGGGTGGGAGGCTCCGGGCGCCCAACCACTCCACCCCAGTGGACAGCCCAAGCAACAGAAGGTTGTCATTCAACAAGTTTTGAAGTGGCCTTTTTCTACCCTCCTCCCACACCCCATCTGGGCTACCTTGTGAGTTATCTCCCTATTTTTGTAATCAATTAATAAAGAATACATGTTTTTTAAACGATAGTGACTTTATTTCCTTTGCAAGCAAGCTGCGATCGAAGGCGGGAGGGCAGGTGGCTTACAGGGAATTAAAGTCAACCAAGGGGGCAGGTTTTCATCAAGGAGAAACAAACAGAAGTGTCACATGGTACCCTGGCCAGTCATGAAACTGGTTTTCAAAGCTTCTCTGATGCGCAACACTTCCTGCTGTGCTCTTCTAATTGCTCTGGTGTCTGGCTGCATGTATTCGGCAGCCAGTCGATTTGCATCAACCTCCCACCCCACCATAAACGTCTCCCCCTTACTCTCACAGAGATTGTGGAGCACACAGCAAGCAGCAATAACAATGGGAATATTGCTTTCGCTGAAGTATGAACGAGTCAGTAAACTGCGCAAGCGACCCTCTAAACGTCCAAATGCACACTCTACCACCATTCTTCACTAGCTCAGCACATAGTTGAACAGCTCCTTACTACTGTTCAGAATGCCTGTGTATGGCTTCATGAGCCAGGGCATTAAGCGGTAGGCTGGGTCCCTGAGGATAACTATAGGCATTTCAACATCCCCAATAGTTATTTTCTGGTCTGGGAAGTAAATCCCTTCCTGCAGCCGTTTAAACAGACCAGAGTTCCTGAAGATGCAAGCATCATGAACCTTTTCCGGCCATCCCATGTTAATGTTGGTGAAACGTCCCTTGTGATCCACCAGTGCTTGCAGCACCATTGAAAAGTACCCCTTGCAGTTTATGTACTGGCTGCCCTGGTGGTCTGATCCCAAGATAGGGATATGCGTTCTGTTTATAGCCCTACCACAATTAGGGAATCCCATTGCAGCAAAGCCATCTACTATGACCTGCACATTTCCCAGAGTCACTACCCTTGATAGCAGCAGCTCAATGATTGTGCTGGCTACTTGCATCACAGGAACCCCCACAGTAGATTTGCCCTCTCCAAATTGATTACCAACTGACCGGTAGCTGTCTGGCGTTGCAAGCTTCCACAGGGCTATTGCCACTCGCTTCTCAACTGTGAGGGCTGCTCTCATCTTGGTATTCTTGCGCTTCAGGCCAAAGCAAGTCACAAAGTTCCATGAAAGTGTCCTTACGCGTACAAAAGTTTCAGAGCCACTGGGAATCATCCCAGACCTGCAACACTATGTGGTCCCACTAGTCTGTGCTTGTTTCCCGGGCCCAGAATCGGCGTTCCACGGCATGAGCCTGCCCCATTAACACCATGGTCTCCAAATTGCCGGGGACCGCAGTTTTAGAGAAATCTGTGTCCATGTCCTCATCACACTCGTCACCGCGCTGCCGTTGCCTCCTTGCCTGGTTTTTCAGGTTCTGGATCTGCATATACTGCATCATAATGTGCAAGGTGTTTACAAAGGTCATAACTGCTGCAGTGAGCTGAACGGGCTCCATGCTTGCCGTGCTGTGGCATCTGCTTGGGCAATCCAGGGAAAAGGGCATGAAATGATTGTCTGCCATTGCTTTCACAGAGGGAGGGTTGACTGATGACATTTACCCATAACCACCCACGACAAATTTTTGGCCCCATCAGGCATTGGGAGCTCAGCCCAGAATTCCAGTGAGCAGCGGGGACTGCGGGAACTGTGGGATAGCTACTCACAGTGCACCGCTTGGAATGTCGACGCTTGCTATGGTAATGTGGGCACACACTGCCAAATTAATGTACTTAGTGTGGACGCATGCACTCGACTTTATACAATCTGTTCCCAAAAATCAACTTCTGTAAAATCGGAGTAATTTCATAGTATAGACATACCCTTAACTAACATAAGTTCCCATTGAATGTGATGGGAGTTTTCAGTGGATATGGACTTGAAAATTATCCCCTAAGATTTCTACAAATAATTAAAAACATGTTTACTGTTTACTATCAGGAGCATTCATTCACATGAATTCCACATCTTCAGCTGGTGCAAATTGGCGTAATTCTATTGACGTTTTTTGTAATTATTCAAGGTTTTTTGGTTGTTTTTTTTTAACTTTGCCTACCTATAAATTTCAATTACTGTAGATGAAAATATTTTTCATCGATCTGTATGCGTACTGTGACATTGACATTTACCAACATAAACCAACATTTACATTTTCCGATAAAAATTTAATTATTCAAAGCTGACCTATATGTCATAGAGTTTGCAGAATTAGTAGAGCTGCTTGAAAAATGGAATTTGCATCCTGTAGGAAATTCGGATACTTTAACATTTGTTTTCATCCCAAATTGGGGCAAATTATTGAAATATTAAAAATTATTGTCAAACAAAAAATTTGTATTTTAAAATGAAAAAAAAAGATATTTTTGATCAAAATGAAATGTTTCTTCATCATTTAAAAATAATTTTTTTAAATGTGAAGTCAAAATGAAAAAAAATTAAAATGTCAAAATGAAATGAAAAGTGTATTTTGAAATTGACATTTTGACTTAAAATGACATTTTAAGTTGAAATGTCAATTTAAAGCTATGTTTTTCATGAAAATAAAAAAAAATATTGAAATTGTCATTTTCCTTTCAATTTCATTTAAACTACATTTTAAGATGGGAAAATTTTTGTTCATACAGTTTTGACCATGTCTAAGAATTACTCACTATTGTACACACTCATATACAGATATTAACAATGCTGGTTTACATTTATCATGTCTATCACCACCTTTTTCACTTAAAAAAGAAAAGAGTCAGTGTGGACCAGAGGATGTATGATATGAGATAAGAATTTTTATTAAGTATCAAGGAGTTCATTTAAAATAAAAATGTTTCTCAGGTTTGGTCAATATGAAACATAACCAGGTTTCCTTACTTTGTACACTTGACATCATGATGGGTGAAAAAAGGGAAAACATCAAATGTGTCTTTACAAATCAGTTTAACCTAATACGGGTCCGCAAAGCCTGAAATGCTTTAATCTTAATTATACATTTTTGGCATGGTGACACTAAAGGGCAAAGTTAAGTTTTCTACTGGAGGAAAACCTCTTATTTATGCAGAATAATGGGGGGAACACCAATAATTAGTACTGGTCAAAAATATTCCATCAAAACATTTTTTCTGCAGAAAACTGGGTTTTCAACAAAATGAAAATTATACAGGAAAGTGTCTGCTCCTCTAAACAAACAACCCCCCCCCCCCCAAAAAAAAATCCCCAGCCATTATTTTTCATTTGAAAAGCAAACACTATCAGTTTTTGGTCAAAATATTTCAATTTTTAGCAGCTTTCAGCAGAAAATATTCAGGTTTTGACTGAAAAAAATTGGGTTTCAGCTAAAAATCTTCAGTTTTTCAATGAGAGTTCAAAAATGTTGCAGAGAAAAAAAGATCTGACCAACTTTACTAAAAATTCATAAAAGTAAAACAGGCAACTTTATGCTTTCTCCAGTGCTGTCCCACAAAGTTACTTCAATATCCACCTTCAATTCCCTCTTCAAGGCACTGCTTCATAATGATAACTACAAAAAACGTGACAATGGTTAGGCTGTTGGTATGCAGAGACCAATGCCTATCAGCTGAACATGAGCTTCCAGTGTGACGCTCTGGCCAAAAGGGCTAACGCAATCCTGAGATGCATAAACAGGCGAATCTCCAGTAGGCCGAGAGAGGTTATTTTACCTCTGTATTTAGCACTGGTGTGACCACTGCTGGAATCCTGTGTCCAGTGCTGGTGTCCACAGTTCAAGAAGGATGTTGATAAATTGGAGAGGGTTCAGAGAAGAGCCACAAGAATGATTAAAGGATTAGAGAACATGTGTTATAGTGAAAGACTCAAGGCGTTCAACCTATTTCCCTAACAAAGAAAGGCAGAAGGGGTGACTTGATTACAGTCTATAAATACCTACACAGGGAACAAATATTTGATAATGGGCTCTTCAGTTTAGCAGAGAAAGGTCTAACATGGTCCAATGGCTGGAAGTTGAAGCTAGACAAATTCACACTGGAAATAAGGTGTGATTTTTTTACAATGAGAGTAATTAACCACTGGAACCATTTACCAAGGGTTGTGGTGGATTCTTTGTCACTGACCATTTTTAAATCAAGATTGGATGTTTTTCTAACAGATATGCTCTAGGAAATATTTAGAAGTTCTCTGGCCTGTGTTATACAGTAGGTCAGACTACATGACCACAATGGTCCTTTCTGGTCTTGGAATCCAAGAATAAAATCTCACTGTTTCCTTGTACTCCCCTGTTCGTCTGTCTCCATCTGTTGTCTCTAGTCTGATACTTAGGCCTGGTCTACAGTACGCAGTTATTTCGGAATTAGCTGAGTTACCTAGAAATAAAACTCATTCTGTCCACATGACCAAACCAGTTTTTTTGATTAAAGGGCTCTTTAATCTGATTCCTGTACTCCACCCTGCAAGTGGAGTAGCGCTAAAATCGAGATCGCAGTTCCGGGTTACAGGTACTGTGGATGCAATTTGACGATATTGGCCTCTGGGAGCTATCCCAGAATGCTCCCTTGTGACCACTCTGGACTACACTCTGAACTCTGATGCACTAGTCAGGTAGGCAGTAAAAGCCCCATGAACTTTTGAATTTCCTGTTTGGTCAGCATCAGCACAGGTGACCATCAGCACAATCCACCATCACAGGTGATCATGCAGAGTCCACCATCACAAGAGACCACGCAGTCCCGGATTCGCAGATGAGCTCCAGCATGGTCCGAACGGGAGGTCCTGGATCTCATTGCATGCTGGGGAGACAAATCTGTTATGACAGAACAATGTTCCAAAAAAAGAAACACAAATACGTATGCTGAAGTCTCCAGGGCCATGATGGAAAGAGGTTACTCCAGGGACACAGAGCAGTGTCGTACAAAAATCAAGGAGCTCAGGCAAGCATACCAAAAAGCCAGGGAGGCGAACAGGCACTCTGGGTCACAGCCCCATACATGCCGCTTCTACCGTGAGCTGCATGCAATTATGGGGGGTGATGCCACCACTATCCCACCACTGTCTGTGGACATCTGCAAGGGGGGAGTAGCAGGGAGCAAGGAGGATGAGTTTGTGGAGGACGAAGAGGAGGAGGAGGAGAAGGAGGACAGTGCGCAGGCGGCAATGGGGAATCTGTTTTCCCCACTAGCCAAGAACTATTCTTAATGCTGGAGCCAACAGCCTCTCCCCACTCCCAAGGCATGCTTCTGGACCCTGACCCTTGAGACGGCACTTCTGGTGAGTGAGAGCTTGATCGGAGCCACGCGGTGGGGGGTGGGGGGAAACCCAGCTGCCCTGGGTTGTTCGTGTTTAGTTTAAAGGGCATATCCCTGATCAAAGCCTCATCGGAGCCCCACAGTGTGTGGGTGTGTGAGGAGGGGGAGGGTGTTGTGTGAAGCCATCATCCCAGAGAGCCCACAGGCCCTCCTTTTATATGGCAAACCCACCAGGCATTGCTTACTAAGGGAAAGGGGGCCTGGCAGTTTGAAAGCATTGAAATGAATGTGGAAGAAGCAGAACCCCGCATGCCCCTAGGGCTTACCATGGCTGCCTGCAGCTGAATTCTGTTGCTTGGCCGCATGTGATGGCTTACTCACACCAAAGTGGCAGGCACTTCAGTATAAGAGGCAAAATGAGACCTTGTACAGAAAGAACATGTGCTGTGTACCATGAATTGCCTGTTTCATGGAGAAACAGTGTCCCCTTTGTTCTCTAAAATGTATCTTTTAAAATACTACCCTCCCTTTTTCTCCTCCCGCAGCAGGTGCAAATGTTTCAACACGGTCCCCATCTACTCTGTCCCAGAGGCTGGTCCAGATTAGAAGGCAGAAAAAACGAACTTGGGACGACATGTTTACCAAGCTCATGCAGTCCTCCAGCACTGATAGGGCCCAGTTGAATGCATGGAGGCAAACGATTGCGGAGTTTCTTAAAGCGCTACATGAATACGAAGAAAAGAGCAACATGCGCAGTGAGAGCAGGCAGGATGCTATTGTCAAGCTCATGGGAGCAAACTGACCTGCTCTGCTGTATGGTGGATCTAATCCGGGAAAGGCAGCAAGACCACAGACTGCTGTGGCAACCCCTGAATAACCGCCCTCACTCCTCCCCAAGTTCCATAGCCTCCTCACCCAGACGGCCAAGAACACGGGGAGGGGGAGGCTACAGGGACCCACACAGTCAACCCCAGAGGATTGCACAAGCAGCAGAAAGCTGGCATATCCTAAATTTTGATTTGGTTTCTGGACTTGTCCTTCCCTCCTCCTCCACCCCCCTAACCCAATACCCCTCCCATCTAGCTTCTGATTTCTCTCAATGTTTTGTTCAACAAATAATAAAGAACAGTTTTTAAACAATTGTGACTTTATTTCCTTTCATATACATAGAGGGCTGGTAACTTTAAGAGAAACAAACACAACTGTCACACCGTACCCTGGCCAGTCATGAAACTGGCTTTCAAAGCTTCTCTGATGTGCAGCACGCCCTGCTGTGCTCTTCTGATTGCCCTGTTGTCTGGCTGTGAGAAACTGGCTGCCAGGCGAGTTGCCTCAACCTCCCACCCCGCCATAAATGTCTCCCCCTTACTCTCACAGATATTGTGGAGCACACAACAAGCAGCAATTACAATTGGAACATTGGTTGTGCTGAAATCTAACTGAGCCAGTAAACTGCACCAGCGCACTTTCAAACGTCCAAACGCACATTCTACCACCATTCTGCACTTGCTCAGCCTATAGTTGAATGCTCCTTACTACTGTCCAGGGTGCCTGTGTACGGCTTCATGAGCCATGGCATTAAGGGGTAGGCTGGGTCCCCGAGGATAACTATAGGCATTTCAACATCCCCAACAGTAATTTTCTGGTCTGGGAAGTAAGTCCCTTCCTGCAGCTGTTCAAACTGACCAGAGTTCCTGAAGATGCGAGGGTCATGCACCTTTCCCAGCCATCCCACATTGATGTCGGTGAAATGTCCCTTGTGATCCACTAGTGCTTGCAGCACCATTGAAAAGTACCCCTTGCGGTTTATGTACTGGCCACCCAGGTGTTCTGGGGCCAAGATAGGGATATGTGTTCCGTCTATCGCCCCACCGCAGTTAGGGAACCCCAGCGCATTAAAGCCATCCACAATGGTCTGCACATTTCCCAAAGTCATTACCCTTGATAGCAGCTGGTCAATGATTGTGTTTGCTACTTGCAGCACAGCAGCCCCCACAGTAGATTTGCCCACTCCAAACTGATTCCCAACTGACCGGTAGCTGTCGGGCGTTGCAAGCTTCCACAGGGCTATTGCCACTCGCTTCTCAACTGTGAGGGCTGCTCTCATTTTGGTGTCTTTGCACTTCAGGGCCGGGGACAGCAAGTCACAATGTTCTATGGAAGTGGCCCTATGCATATGAAAGTTTCTCAGCCACTGGGAATCATCCCATACCTGCAACACTATGCGGTGCCACCAGTCTGTTCTTGTTTCCCGGGCCCAGAATCGGTGTTCCACAGCATGAACCTGGCCCAACACCACCATGATCTCCCAATCGCCACATGCCATGCTTCTAGAAACGTCTGTATCCATGTCCTCATCACTATAGTAATCACGCTGTTGTCGCTTCCTTGCCTGGTTTTGCAGGTACTGCGCATACTGCTGGATAATGTGTGAGGTATTTACAATGGTCAAAACTGCAGTGGAGATCTGATCGGGCTCCATGGCTATGGCGCCTGCACGGGTAATCCTGGAAAAAGGGTGCGAAACATAGGAGAGCAGAGTGGCAGCGGAATCTGTGGTGTTTGGTTCATGGTAGCTGAAAAAAGGTGGAAAATGGTTGTCTTCTGTAGCTTTCACAGAGGTAGGAGCCCAGGACAGACAACATGGAGAAGCTTGGAAGCCTGGCAATAGTGGGAGAGCAGAGTTGGCAGTGGAAGCTGTCCTGCTCAGTTCACGATGGCCGAGCAGAGTTGGCAGTGGAAGTGTTCGATGAGGAAGAGAAAGAGTAGATAGTAGAGATTACATAGGAAGATGAGAGGAAATGAGAGGTGGATTCATAGTAGCAGGAGAGCAGCGGTGCACCGTCTGCTGAAAGCAGTATGGCATCTGCATGCCAAAAAGACGCAAAATGATTTTCTGCTTTAGCTTTCACGAAGGGAGGAGCGACTGACAACACACACCCAGAAACACCCACGAGAATGTTTTTGCCCCATCATGCACTGGGAGCTTAACCCAGAATTCCAATGCACTGCAGAGACTGCGGGAACTGTGGGATAGCTACCCACAGTGCACCGTTCCGACATTCAATGCTAGCCTTGGTACTGTGGACACACTCTGCCGAATTCACACGCTTTAGTGGGGTCACAGAAGATCGAATGTATAAAATAGCTTCCGAAAATTCCAATAGAATAATTTTGAAATAATTTCGTACTGTAGACATACCCCTAGACTGTAAAATCCTTGGGGCAGAAACTGCCCTTTTCTTCTGTGTTTACACAGCACCTAGTACAATTGGGTCCTCGTCCAATACTGATGCTTTTATGTGTTATGGTAATACAAATAAATAATTATTATTATTAATAAAGCCCTGTTGTGAGAGCTAACAATGTTCTTCTAGGTTTCGTTTTCTCTCTTTGAAGACATGCCTGGCGTAGAGCGGGAAACTCAAATGACCATTACAGCGTTCATCCTCCTGGGATTCGGGGACCTTCCTGAGCTGAAGATCCCTGTATTCATGGTGTTCCTGGCTACCTACATAGTAACACTCACCAGGAATATCCTGATCATTGCGACGGTATCATATAACCACAACCTGCACAACCCCATGTACTTTTTCCTGGGCAACCTGTCTGTCCTGGAAGTCTGCTACACTACCAGTGTCACCCCCAAGATGCTGAAAACCCTTCTGGTTGTTCAAGAAGAGGTTTCCTTCTCTGCTTGCCTCCTGCAGTTCTACGTCTTCGGCTCTCTGGCGGTTGCCGAGTGCTTCCTGCTAGCTGCCATGTCCTACGACCGCTACTTGGCCATATGCAAACCACTGCATTACACCTCCACCATGAGTTTCCAGCTTTGCTTTCAGTTGGCAGTGGAGTCATGGGTCATCGGGTTCCTCTCACTGGTGGTCACCATGCTCATGGTTTCTATGCTTCCAATGAGATCGACCATTTCTTCTGTGACCTGACGCCCATCATTAAACTCTCCTGTGGGGACACCTACATGGTCAGGATACCGGCTTTCTTCATAGCCTCCCTTGTGTTCTTCTCTCCCTTCCTTCTAACCCTACTTTCTGACTACAAAATCATCTCCACCATCCTGAAGATTCCTTCCACCACAGGGAAGCAGAAAGCCTTCTCCACCTGCTCCTCCCACCTCATTGTGGTGTCTGTGTTCTATGGAACACTGATGGTGATCGATGTGGCTCCCACAGCCAACCAGTGGACAAACTTAAACAAGGCCTTCTCCGTGCTGTACACAGTGGTGACCACTCTGATCAACCCCATCATATACAGCCTGAGGAACATGGAGGTCAAAGAGGCATTGAGAAAGCTTTTCAGTAAAAATCTATGCTAAGTGCATGACTGGGGGCTCTGGCCTATCTTGATTGCTAAATCCTTTCTCACCTTATACATGCAAGTAGTCTCACTGAAGTCAATAGCCCAAAGTCCAAGCTTTGTCAAAGCTGCTAAAGGGATTTGGATGCCCTATGCATATACAACTTAATACCAAATGAAGGATGTGCCAGTAGCTAGGACACTAGCTTGGAACTTGGGGAAACTACTTTTAGTTCCCTCCTGTGGTAAATGTTTCCTGTGTGAGCTTGGCTAAATTCTCAGTTTGCAAGGCCAGAAGGGACCACTGTGATCATCTAGTCCAATCTCCTGTATAACACAGGCCATAGAATAATCCCTGATATAATTCCTATCACAGATCTTTTAGAAAAAATAATCCAGGCTTGATTTAAAAATTGTCAGTGATGGAGAATCCACTACAACCCTTGTTAAATTGTTCAGAGGGGGGCAGAGAGATATGTTGTGTTTACACATGGATTGGCACCCAGGAGGCAAATTATGTATTTAGCAGCAGAGGGGAGATGCAGATTTTTTTATGCGCTGCCCTTTGTGGGCAGTGCCCATAGTGACTGGACACAGGGAACACTTCATCCAAATATTGCCAGCAGCGCCTCAACCATGTGCCCTCATGCAGCCCCACTGACCTCAGCTAGGTTCCATATAAATGCTGGTGTACACCTAAACTAAGCAATTTGTAGAAGGGCCTTAGTTTCCTATTTGCTGCAACCAGTAGCCTTACTTTCCTGCACCCCAATATTTGTTATTACATTCAGCAGCCACTGATAAACACATATGCAAAAATGACCAGCAATGACATTAATGTTGTGCTCATTGTGTTTCAGATTTAACACCTCAAGGTGATGAGATAAGTCCACTGAGTTTGATGTTTCTGCAAAAATGACATTTCTGATATGTAGTTTGAAATAATGAGATCTCAGAGTTGACACCACATTAAGATGAATGAGAGATGAGCACACCAGTCTTATAGGTATTGGTCTTGATTGTGCCTGGCCTTCCCTCTTGTGCATTGTCCCTTTGCAATGTAATGCAATGTAAAACTCTAGCAAATCAGAACTAGGGATTGCCATTTTCTGTTTCTTTGTATATCATCTAGCACAATGGGGAACCATTGTGGTTGGCTTCTAGGAGCTATGACAATATCATTGTTAATTCATGGATTTTAAGGCCAGAAGGGACCATTACAATCATCTCAGCTCTACCTCCTGTGTAACACAAACCAGAGAGAGCCACCCAGTCATTCCTACATCAATCCCATATACTGTGGTTGAGCTAGAGTTTATCTTTTAGAAAGAGATGTCCAATCATGATTTAAAGGTTTCTAACCAACAGTGGAGTGAAGTTCTGGAACAGCCTTCCATGGAGAGCAATGGGGACAAAAAAAACTAACTGGTTTCAAGACTGAGCTTGATAAGTTTATGGAGGGGATGGTATGCTGAGACTGCCTACAATGGCATGTAGCCAATCTGCGACTGCTAGCAGCAAAAATCCCCAATAGCCGTAGACGAGACACTAGCTGGGGAGAGCTCTGAGTTACTACAGAGAATTCTTTCCCAGGTGTCTGGCTGGTGGCCGTATTTGGGGTCGGGAAGGAATTTTCCCACAGGTCAGATTGGCAGAGACCCTGGGTTTTTTTCACTTTCCTCTGCAGCATGGGGCACTGATCACTTGCAGGTTTAAACTAGTGTAAATGGTAGATTCTCTCTAACTTGAAGTCTTTGTACCATGTTTTGAGGACTTCAGTAACTCAGCCAGAGGTTAGGGGTCTATTACAGGAGTGGGTGGGTGAGGTTCTGTGGCCTGCAATGTGCAGGAGGTCAGATTACATGCTCACGATGGTCCCTTCTGACCTTAAATTCTGAGTCTATGAGAAGGCCTCTGGTACCCTCTGCTGCTCCCTACATCTGTCACAGGCAGAAACTTAGGGGGCTGCATGCCTCTTTGGTTACAGTGATGGAGCAGTGCATCCAGCTGGGCCCTGGGCCCCCACTCCAGCCCAACCCTCCCCACCCAGGCCCCTCAGCACCACTCTGACCACCCCCTGCAGCAAAGCCCCCTGCTCCCACTCTGGCCAGCCCCATCCAGCTAGGTTTTGTGTTCTGGAGGCCCCAAATGGGGTCATTGGCCCATGGCAGAGTAATAGGTCACAGCCATAGACTCTTATTGTGTATGTGTGGGTGTTTTGTTTGGTTTTCTGTTTTCAAAAAACTTAAAAAGCCATTTGCACTAAAAATGTTGGATAACACAGTCAGCTCAGCCTACATGAGCAATGAAGATTTACCCTGTTTGTTAGAGAGCTCAAGTTTGGGATTTTAAAGGTTTGGAAGGGAGCTAGGTGCCTAAATCCTATTAATTCTCCCATTGACTTTAAAACCCTAAACCAGAATAAGTCTATTATTTCTCTTTCTTTGAATGTAAAGCCCCATGGGTCTAGAACCCAGGTCTTAAAAGCTCCCAGGCAGTTAACAGCTCCAGGCTGGCTCCCAGCAGTAGCTGTAACCAGCTTGCACTCCACTTCCCAATACCCACTGTCTGCACAGACCATGGGACATTCCATCTCCAGGGTTTGATAGGCAGCAGCCCCATGGCTTCTCATTTGCTCCCTGCCCTATATAAACCCAAGGGGCATTCCAGGAAGTGTCCAAGCAACAGTGTGGATCTTCTGTAGCTGTTATGACTGTTCTTGTTCTATGCTCTTGAACTTCTGTCTTGACCTTGGACTTTGTCTCCTCACTCGGACCCTGAAACCTGACTGGGACTCTGACACTTGGTATTGACCCTGGCCTGGAACTGACCATGAACTCCTTGGCTACTCCTAGCCTCAGGTTTGCCCCTGCTTTGCCCCTTGGCCCTGACTGCCCTTGCTGAGATCCTGACATTGATAGTCTTTCAAATATCACTGGGGACTGGGCAGGTTGTGTACAGTGATCTGGGTGTATTCCATGAGGCATAGTCAGAGTTTATTTGTGATGAAGTGGGAGTTTTCTGTAATATTTTAATAAATGGCATGTATGGCAGTGACTTACTTGCCTCGGCATTGCTACCAAGTGAATGTAAAAGGGTTAAAATGCTCTTGGGGCTGAGCTGTAGTCACTGTCTGGGGGGTAGGAATGGGTCATTAAGGAACATCTGGAACTGACCCATTTCAATGGAGGATCCAGAAAGACAATGGGAGCCCCAAGGATTGAACAATTGACACGTGCCCATGAACAACTCTGGGCAGGCGGGACATGTGAACTCAGCATGGGTCTGCAGGAGGAGAACAATGGGCCAAGAGGTGTCAGGTGGCTGGGTTAAGGGCAGCTCATCAGCCCTCACCTGGGACTGACAGAGGGAGAGAGACAAAAATGGATTCCACGGCAGCTTGGCTGGGTGGAGCGCTGGCTGGGCCAGGATGGACTGTTAGCTGCGCTTCTCTATGCCAACACAAGGACTTCCCCAGGCTGTGTTCCAGTTGAAAAGGCTTCCTGGAATCACGGTGAATGTTTGCTGAGGCACATAGGTCCCTGAAGAATGTAAAAGTCTGTGTGACCAGGAGTCTCTCTCAATTGGACTCGCTGTACAGAGCTCATGGTGTGAAAGGCTACAAGGACTTAAAGAAAAGTGGGACACTGTGGGGGTCTGGCACACTGAAGGGGTTCCTCCAAGGGACTGTTCAAAAGTTGGGACATAGCATAGATCCTACAGCCATAAAAGGTGAACATTACAATAGGTAGTAGCCTACTTTAACTTATACCATTTTATAGCCTCCTGGTAGGCCAACACACCTACCCACTCACCCTGTTGATATCTACCTGTCTACCTACATATACACAGGCTGGGATTTTTCAAGAAGCCTAAGGGAGTTAGTTGACAGTCAATGGGATTTGGGTACCTAACTCCCTTAAGCTCCATTGAAAATGTAAGACCACATCCAAGTGGTCTCCCTTAGCCTCAGACTTTAAATATTCTCCTTAAATTCTTTACATTGTTCCCTATAAAGTTTTCTCAGATATAATCATGCCTTCCTCCCTCTGAGCCTTATAGGCCAGTGATCTTCCAACTTCCTTCATCTCTGTACCGCTTTGGGAGAGAGAGACTTCTTCCAATACTTCAGTCTCCCCAGTTCTTGGTTTTCAAAATATTCCTCTCTCCAGGACAGAAGGAAGAGTACCATAGGGCCTGATTTACAAAGATAGATGTCTACTAGGATTTTCAAAAGCATCCAGGCACATAACTCCCTTTGAAATCAATGGGAGCTAGGCACTTCTAAGTAATTATCTGTGTCTTCAGTCACCTAAATACCTTTAAAAAATCTGGCCCGTAGACCTTTGGAGGACAATGAATCACTGTTTGAGGTCAGCTGTGCTGGACAATAGATATTGGTTTCTTCCTTGACTGACAAGCTTTCATGAACAAGATTCCTATCCACTGTAATTTTTAATACTCAAATCCTTAGGTTTGATCTCAGCTTTTACTCAGGCCTTACTCACTGTAAAACTCCCACTGACTGAGTGAAAATTGCATTTCAATGCAAGTTGGGTGCCTAACTCCCTTAGGCTCTTTTGAAAAATACCAGCCTCCATTGCTTTACACACACAAATCACAATCACACTCTTCTCAGGAGGACCTTAAGGTGAACAACAAAACAAAGAAGATGCATCCGATGAAGTGAGCTGTAGCTCACGAAAGCTTATGCTCAAATAAATTGTTTAGTCTCTAAGGTGCCACAAGTCCTCCTTTTCTTTTTAAGGAAGAACAAAGTCAAGTTGTCTGAGAGAGCACAATGGTTATTTCCCCTATATAACAAACTACAGCATTTTTCCTCATAAAATGGTAACTGCAGGTGGCATTGCCAGAAGCACCTGAATTATTTAGAGCACAAGTCAATGGGACTTGGTTGACCAAAATGTCTGAAAGAGGAGGTGGTGCCCCTTCTTCTGACCATTAGCCCAGTGTCACTTACTGGTGTTCTGGAAGACTTAGGTTCAATTCCTCATTCTACCTCCTGTAGAGCAGGGACTGAAACTTTGACCTCCCAGTTGAGTGCTCCAATCCCTATTGTATAGGGTACACTGGAGTGGAGTTTTCTCAAGCTTTCCTATTGAAGCTATCCCACTTCATATAAAATACTTGGCTAGTCATTGGGTTAGAAAGATTGAGTAAAATTACACTGTTGCTCAGTGTTAGGGGACTCTTTTGGTAGGTTCAACGCCGTGGTCCATTGAGTATTTAATTTAATTTATACAATGTGGCACAGCTTCAAAACTCCGGAATACCTTATAGCCCAGAGATTAAGGCACTTTCGGCAGAGATGGGAGATCTCATTTGAAATCTCTGCCCCCACAACATGTAGACATGGGAAGAGAACCATGGTCCCCCACATGCAAGGAGAGTGACCTAACCAATGGACTGAATTTACAAAAAAAGCAGCAGCAGAGGGACTCTTCTTCCTCCTGCTCTTTTGTGAATTTAGCCCAATATTTATTTTTCTGGTTGAAACAATTCAGCAAAATTTCTGTTAAAATCATGAATAATTTTGAGTTGACCAAAACTTCCTTTTTGGCGAATAAACTATTCATCTGAAAAAACTTACAATTTATCTCCTCCTTTTTCTCATCGGCTATTTACTGCCATCATATACAGTCTATTTACTCCTTTTTCCCATTCCCTAGCCTGTGTCCATTTATTAGGGAAGTTTAAGGCTATTTGACCATGTTGTCTTCTTGTGTTAATTATATATTATGGCTAGGAGATTCAAAGGAATGTAGGGGAGATGAAATGATTTGCAATTAGGATGTATAGCTCCTTAGGCTGTTTTGAAAATAGGAGTCTAAATACATGCCTTTTTCTTGACTATTGCTGAGATTGGATACCTAAATCCCTTGATAATCCAAGCCTCATTGCTCTCATTTTTAGGCACTACAGAGCATGGCTTAAGTGCTGACCTAGCCCAGTGTTACTGGTAGATTGTTACAGAGGCTGAACTTCAGGGATCTTGTCCCGGGGGAACAAAACAGCATTTAAACATTTCTCAATAAATTAGCTTTTAGTCTTGGAGTCAGCTCAGGAAAGGCACTTTGCTCCATTCTCACAGATAACCCTACACACCTTGAGTGGTTTCACTGTTCCGACTAAAAGGACCTATTGGATATTTTGAGATGCTGTATTCCAGACGCGGATAGACAGACTAGATAGTCTACCTACCTACGTTACTGATTTGGCTAAGAAAACAGAAAGAGAAAATCACAGGTCAAAATCATCTCACCATATTTATGATCCGTGTTTAATAGGGAGGTGAGTTGATTCATAGTTTTAATCCCTTTTCTTTCAATTTCAAAGGATCAGATTCTGCCCCACTTATCTAGGGGTGGGTCTCTCTGCGGAGTCCCATTGACTTCTGCCTGGATGCAGCAGTCTGCTCACACAGAGTCAGTTACAGCACTGGGGCCATGGCTGGCAACCCAGCTACTATTTGAATCATCCAGCTCGCTCTCTCGTGCACAACAGCACTGAGACAACTGAGTGTGTATGTGTGTGTATGATGGGCATTCTCTGGAGAAGGAGTTTAGCTTTTGTGGGGATATGTAAGGGTTAAGTAAAGACATGGAAAACCGCTGGTGTGCTGGCATGGTATTGGGGAGTAGGCAAGAGCATACACTATTCCTTTGCTTGATAGATAAAGTGTCTCCCCTCCCTTCTCCTTGTAAAGGATTAATAAGTTTTGCAGCTGCATCAGAAACGTAGGATCTAAAGGATACCTTTTGGGAAAAGCAGTGTTATCTCCTCCTCCCTTCCTTTCCCAGCTACATAAGCGAGCCGTGGGTCATGGCCCCTTCCTCCCTCCCCTGAGAACTGCTGATTAAGGGAACTTGTAGCAACAAATGACTGCAAAGAAATGTATTTTCAAGGTAAAGATGTGTGTATAACATGCATAATGCTGTAATCAGTCAAGAGGGGTGGGTATGATCATAGTATGGGAGTTTCTATTACTTAATAAGGGGTTTGGGGTGTTGTTGCAGATGTAGGCATTTACATACTAACTCAAATAAAAAGAGTGTGCTGTAACTAATCCAGTGCTTACTCGACAATTGGGTCGAGGGGAACAAGTATCACAGTAAAGAAGCCCGTACTCAAATCCACCTCTGGGTCAAGCTGCTCCTTCTTCTAACAGCTTTGGAATTCACTTTTCACACAATTTGCCTATGTTGACATTCAGGTTCTAGTACAAGATATCTTCGTTTGGGTATTTGTCTGATTAGCTGATGATGGGGGGGGATATTTAATTTCTCTCTGAGATACATACAGGATTAAACATCAATTTGACATTGGACAGAACACTGGCTTCATTCCCATTTCCACTAAAAATCAGTGTCAAAATAGTCACACACTTCCAAGAGGGCAGGACAGATTCTCTTATGTATGAGCAGCCTGATATTCAGATGTGCAGGACACTGAGTCAAAAGTCCCATTCGATCAGATTTTCAAAGGACCTTTAGTGATTTTTAGGCACGAAAGTCCCATTAATTTTCCATCAGACCCCTCTTTTTCAAATCATGACAGCATGCCTTGAAAGTGTTTTCTGGGGATATTCATTTATTATGATAATTATTAATGTCCCTCAGTATTACACAAGACGGATTTTTTAAAAAAAGAAATAACTTTCACAACATATTAAATCTTTACACTTAAAAAGAAGAAAGCTGCTGTCTAAAATGTATCCCCATGAGTCACCAATGAATCCTGGCTGAACGGACTCTGTAGATTTGTGTGGTCAGGACTTTTGTTAAAACCTCTACAGAATTTCTGCATTTCAGGTGCTCAAATTCATTCCTTGTCATTTGACTTTCCTGAACATTCTCACCGTGCCTAAGAATGCTGTCTGCTGGAAGTCACTGACCATGATGTCCTGCACTCCTAACGTGTTTTATCCCTAGGGATTGCACAATGTGCTCCAATAACTGCTGGGATTGTCTTTAGTCTACTTTTCCATAATTGCTCGCCTTCAAGGCAGTGTTCTTCTTACTTCTCTCCTTGTTATTTTTATGTTTCTGTCTGCTGGCATGACAATATCAATTAACACGGGCTTGTTTGTTGTCTTTTCTACAACTATGTCAGACTGCACCATTCGGTCCGTGACAATTGCCAGATGCCATAAAACTTACCCTCTTCATTTTCTAGAGCGCTTTCAGTTTGGTGTTCGTAATAGCACATAGTTTGTGACAAGCATGGATTTGTACAGAGTCTCCAGTGCAGACACTTGGTAACCTCACTGTATCTGTTCATATATTCTCTCCCAGATAGGCTCTAGCAGTTGCTCAACACATGCTCCGCCAGCTCTTCCTTTTTAGAACACATTCTGCGGCTCGGGGAGCAGTTGTCAGTCAATTTTATTTCTTAAATAATTAAGCCCCTTAAAGATTTTTCTTGTCCACTCATAATGAGGCTCTGTCTCTTTTTTGAGGGATCCTTCTACAAGTCATGAGTTTGTTATTCTTCTATCACCAATAGGTTTGATCTCTCTCCACCACTGTCCATGCATTGATCTTTGTGTAAATCGTTCAAATCTTTTTTGGCAGTTTGCTTTCTCCTTTCTTTCATGCTTTCTTGGGCTTGGATGCAGCTCAGTCATTGCTTGTTATCGTGACCGGATGATCTTTATTCTGGTTGACTCCTCATATATTTTGATATTATAATTTTCACTATCAATTGCTTCCTCCACAGATAGCAGAGGTTTTCCTTCATCACATCATGGGATGTACATCCTGTCCATGACTTGATTGCTATCTAATAATCTATGCATCACCAACAGCTGTCTTCTTTGTATGTCAATTTTTGCCTTCTCCTCTTGATTCCACTTGATCACTCCAGCAATATTTTGTACTACAGGCATCCCCCACATACTAGTAGCTCAGATCAAATTCTGAGACTTGAGTTTTGTTCATAGAGTAGATCTTATACAACTGTAATATTCTTTCCTCACTTTTTTCCCCCAATTTCTTATGTTGTAGCTCCGATATTTCCCTGATTCCAAGATATTTGTAGAGGTCATGCTGAAATCTCCTGGATTGTTCTTTCATTAACTTGTATGTTATCAGATTGTACCAGTCTGGCCATCTTTACAGATGCTGACACACATTTAGCTAAGCCAACCTGTAGATTTATATCTTCACCAAACTTTTCCACACATCATTGATATCTATAGCTCCTTTTTGTGACTGTTCATGAAATTTCAGATTGCTCATGTCTAACAAATTCTTAAATGGTTGTTGCTCTTTGCTGATATGGTAAATTGTGGTTATCTCAACAAGCATCCATGTCAGTGGCAGCATGG
The DNA here is from genome assembly GCF_015237465.2 of Chelonia mydas. Classification (NCBI taxonomy): domain Eukaryota; kingdom Metazoa; phylum Chordata; order Testudines; family Cheloniidae; genus Chelonia; species Chelonia mydas. Next base: position 34,622,178 of record NC_051254.2, on the reverse strand, counting down.
TTACCACAAACAGCACTGGTGCTAAGGAATCCCCTTGAAAGATTTCTTTTTTTAATTTGAACCTCACCAATGAGTCCCTTCCAGGTAGAGTCGAGTGTTCCAGTTAAACATAGATTGCTGTAGAAAGGAAATGATCTGTGGATGAACCTTGGACATTTTCAGTGTCTCAGTGATCCTTGATTGTGAGACACTGTTGGATGCTCTCTGGTAGTCTACCCATACAGTTGCTAACTTTTTTCTTTCTTTGTTTTGAATCTTCTGTGATCCTCCTCTTGAGCCAGAGGTGGCCTTTTGTTCCTTTCATGTTTACTGTGCTGCCTTTTTGGTCAGGAACCAGCATTCCATTGTGAGCTAGCACTATCCAGATCTTCTTTGCCGGAATTATTGTTAGAAGTTTCCATATAGTTGGTAAACACGTGGTCAGTCTATAATTCCTATAATTCATAGGATCACTACAACTTTCTTTCTTTCTTTCTTTCTTTCTTTCTTTCTTTCTTTCTTTCTTTCTTTCTTTCTTTCTTTCCCTGTATGAGAAGAGTTGTCCCTGTCACCATCCATCTTGGAAATCCATTCTTCAAACATTTATTAAGTTGTTCAAATAAACAATCATGGAGTGTTATAATGCATTTCAGCCAGAATCCATGCATCCCATCTGGTCCAGATGATTTCCAATTTTTCATTTATCTCAGTATCTCATTTCTTTCTTTGCTCTTTTTGTGTATTCCTCTGTGGTGTGTTTTGTAAACTTTTCCTCTCATTTTTAATCCGGTTCGCTATCTGCTTATGTTGTACTGTCTCAGACCAGATTTCCTTCCAGAAACAGTGAAACTCATCTGCTCTCTTTTTTTGCCTATTCTGTTTTCTAACTTCAGTCAGATGAAAGAATCTCCTAGGGTATCTGGTGAAGTGACTTTTCTCTTTATACTAATAACTTTGTGCTGAAATATTTCAAGTCCATGACTCTAAGTGTTCAGCTTCTCTTTACATTGTTCCTTCATAACTCTCACATCCTTTCATTCCACTGATATTTCATCTCCAAGGCTGTTTGCTGTTCTTGTCTCGTCAAATGATTTTCCTCATATTCATCCAGTAGGCTGGTATCTCAACAAAAAAGCATACTCTTCTGTTTTAACCTTCATTTCCATGGAGGTTCTTAGATATAGGAAGTTTTCCAATGGTTCATATGTTCATTGGTTTAACATCAAGCCATCTGAGCTGCTACTGTTACTGTAGCATAAATTATATAATTGTACTGGCTAATCCTTGTTGTTGTTTTTTCTCCAGTTTCCTTGAGAATTTCATTAAGTTACTTGCATTATATCATCCAGTGTGTGATGGTCTACAAATTTCACAGTTGGTAGCACTGGTGCTCAATGTCTCTTACACTCTGCATGATCTCGATCAACAAATCTTTCATATTTTCTGTACTTTCTTCAGGTGCTCTTTCCCTCCTTCATTTGTCCTCAAATTTTCTTCCATTTCTGGTTTCTGTTTATCCTATGTCACTGCTCCCACCAAAATGTTTGTATGTAGTTCTACATGACTAATCTCCCTTTTCAGGCTTTCAATCTTCATTTGTGTCAATTCTCCTACTTGGAATAAAGCTCTTAGTTGTGCAGTGAATCTATGCTCAGTCATTTCTTTCTTGGTGTTGTCGTTTCTCTCCTTCCAGTGTTGGAGCATTTGTTTGCTCCAGGCTCTCTTCTGGTTTTGCCAAAAGACAACCTCAGATCACTTCTTGGTTTATAAGACAAGTCATTTTCACTCTGTTGTCACAAATGATCTCTGGTTGTTTTGGACAGTTGCATGATACATGAGGTTGCCCACCTCCACACAAAACACTCTACTGGGGAGGAGGCTGTCATCCAGATAAGGTATTCTGAGGCCCACTTTAGAGGTAATCGATAATATTATGAATGCCATATTCTCCATACTGGTTTGTGTTGATGGGCTATACCCCATTGGGTGGGAAACCAGAATTTCTAGGCCTCGGTGGTTTCTTCCTCTTCTAGAATTCTAGAGATTTTAATGGGGGTCAATCCAATAAGATACTATAGATATTACGTTCTGTAGTTTTTGTAGAGTATTTGTAGAATTGGCCAGATCTCATGTTGGTGTGCATCAGCCATAACTCCATAGGCATCAATGGGCCGATTCTCCAGCTGGTGTAAATCAGCTGTAGCGCTATTGAAGTTAAGGGGACAGATTAAAGAGGTATTAGGACAGAGAGAGACAGCAAGAGAGTGACTTTATATCCTGGTGGTTAGGGCACTCAACTCCAGATGCAGGAGGCTGAGTATCCAGTGCCTCTGCTCCAAAGCTTTTTTATTATTTAACCACAGTGGAACAGCTTCAACAGGAGAGAATGAGGGAGCCCTATGTCCGACTGTCCTAGGGTGAACAGATGTCCCGATTTTATAGGGACAGTCCTGATTTTTGGGTCTTTTTCTTATATAAGCTCCTATTTCCCCACCCCCTCACCCCCATCCCAATTTCTCACCTTTGCTGTCTGATCACCCTAGATTGTCCCAATATCACAGCTGAGCAGAGTTTTGTCTATTTTGAACACACATTTTATAGGATGTAGTAGGCCTCTCTTTACATTCATCCTACTGATCAGATGATCTCTACAAGCCATTTCAATTTACTTGTGTGTTAATTTCATTTTTTCCAGTCTGACAGGTCAGTTTTCCTGATTAAGGATCAATGGGAAATCAAACCGAAGTGACTGAATTTATTATCCTGGGACTTTCCAAAGACCCACAGATGTAGATTTTCCTCTTCTTGATATTTTTAGTTGTCTACCTAGTCACGCTTTTGGCAAACATGGTGGTCATGCTGGTGATAAGCGCTGATCCTCACCTTCACACCACAATGTACTTCTTCCTGTCTCATTTATCCTTTGTTGATATCTGCTATTCCTCAGCCATTGTCCCTAAGATGTTGGTGCATTTCCTAGCAAAGCACAAAACCATTTCTGTCAATAGTTGCATTGCACAGATGTTCTTCATTTTCCTGCTGGCTACTACTCAAATTTTTATTCTCTCAGCTCTGGCTTATGACCGCTATGCTGCCATCTGTGACCCATTGTGTTACATGGACACAATGAGGAAAGGGATCTGTGTTCAGCTGGTGAGTGGTGCATGGGCAATAGGCTTCTTCCATGCCCTGCTTAACACTGTTTTTGCCCTCAAGTTGCATTTCTGTGGGACCAATCAAATCAGCCATTTCAGCTGTGAGCTCCCTCCTCTGTTACAACTGTCCTGCACTGAGACCCTCACCTTTCAAGTAGTGCTTCTTACTTCTGCTTTCATATTTGGATCAAGCACCTTTGTATTCACCCTGATTTCCTACATTCACATCATCTCCACCATCCTGAGGATACGCTCTGCGGGGGGCAGGCATAAAGCCGTCTCCACCTGCAGCTCCCACCTTACTGTGGTTGGTTTGTTGTACTTGACAGCTTTTTTCCAGTACACAAAACCCAGCTCAGTCTCCCCTGTGGTTCTGGATGAAATATTCTCCATCCAGTACAGCATCTTGACCCCCATGTTAAACCCCATCATCTACAGCCTGAGAAACAAGGAGGTGAAAACAGCTGTAGGGAAAATGTTGGGGAAATTCAAATTTCTCAAGTAGTGTCGATCTTATTTTTTTTAAAAAGCAAAGAACATAGAACTGTGGATAACTTGTGTTTGGGAGGTTCTCAGCTCAGGTATCTAACACTTTGGCCGAAGCCTCAGCTGGTCTAAATCAGTGTGGCTCCATTGAACTCAGCAGGCCACGTCCCCATTGGGTGGAAGAGACACTGGAGCAAAGGGGACAGGATCCTGGGTCTCCATCAAGGGTGAGTGCTAGAAGCATCAGGATCTAGAGCCATTCATGCACTCGTGCGCTCGCGCGCTCTCTCTCTCTCTCTTTGGGCAAATATCTCTTTCAATCTGACCCACTGACTTCAATGGAGCTCTGGCTAATTTATACCACTGGAGGATCTAGCAAGTTCTATGAAAAGAACATCTTTGTCTATTGCATTCTGTAGTTCTTCTCGAGTATTTTATTGAAAACCCTATTTAATATCCGTAGTATCTTATAGGACACATCACTATTAATGTCTCTGTCTCCACTAATAACAATAATTAATAATGAGTGTGATCCCCAGCTGGGTCAAGATGCACAAAGGAATTAAGGCTCTATGAGGAGAGATTGAGAGAGAGACATATCAGGTATCCCATATCGCAGTGGTTACGGCACCCACATGGGAGGAAGCAGATGCCTTTTAAAAATCTTTCTCCTTATCAGGCACTTGAGGAGGGTCTGCTACATCCCTAACTACTAGGGTAAAAGTTGAGGGGTTTCCTCCACCTTATTCCTTCTTCTCTTCTCCCCTCTATCACCATGGTTTCTTGCCACCTTAGGTGGGGTTAGAGCAGGGATGGGCAAACTTTTTGGCCCGAGGGCCACATCAGCATTGTGAAACTGTATGGAGGGCCTGGTAGGGAACCTGACTGACTCAGGTATCTGACTGATACTTTGGGCCAAATCCTCCACTGGTCTAAATCAGTGTAGATCCATTGAATTCAATTGCCCAGATCCCCAGGGCATGTAAATCAGTCATAGATCCCCAACTGAGGCTAGATTCACAAAGGGATTTAGACTTGAACAGGAAAGATTTAGAGAGACCCACATCAAAATATCCCATCATGTGGGTCAAGGCACACACATGGGAAGGGGCAGATCCCTGTTTCAATCATTTCTCCTCATCAGACACTTGAAGTAGGGGTCCCCCACATCAGAGATGAGTACCATAACCACTGGGATAAAAGTTATGCTGGAGCTCCTCTCCTAATTCCCTCCCCTTGTTGGCATAAAAACAAATGGATATAACTGGCCATGAACAAATTCAGGCTGGAAATTAGAAGAAGGTTTCTCACCATCAGAGGGGTGAGATTCTGGAACAACCTTCCAACAGGAGCTGTAGGGATGCACAACTTAATTAGTTTTAAGAGAGAGCTGGATAAATTTATGAGTGCAACTGTAGGATGGCATTTTTTGAGATATTGGGGGGCATGGCTTAGCAGCCCTGGGCCCTCACTTCTGGTTTATGTCTTAGGTTCCTCTTCTTGGGACTCTTCTTGACTCTCACCCAGCACATTTCACTTCAATTTTGACTTTTTCTTTTTTTTACTCTTTTATTTACTTTCAAATGCTATTTTTTAATTTTTAATTTTTATTTTTATTTTAATTTTCCATTTTTGAAAATATTTTTTTATATTTTTTCTTTTTAATATCTTTATATTTTTATTGCATTTTATATTTTTTGTTTTATAGTGTTTATTTGAATTTTACATTTTGGCTTATTTTATTTTACTTTTTCATATTTCATTTCTATTTCTTTTATAATAGTGTTTTATTTCTTTTTATTTTGTTTGATGTATTTGCAAAACTAAATGTCACTGAAAATGACACATCCCAGTAGAAAGTTTTGATTTTGATGAATCCACATTTGTATCAGAAAATTTTCAATCAGCATCCCATTGAGTGCTCTAGTCAAGGTGTGGGCTTCAACTACAATCCCAGTTTATGTATTGCAGTATTATCTCTTATCCAGATTATCCCCAGTAATAGCTTTTAATTACCTGCAGTGAGTGCTTGGCCATATAAAGAGACTGGGAATTTCCTCTATGAATGACTCTATGGCCATCTCTCTGGCTGATGACTGCAATGATGATGGGGAGGTGAGATGCTTCCAGTAGCCTGATTTCCACTAAAACCAGGCCCACAGAAACCCCTATGTGGTGCTCTAGGCAGAGGAAAAGTCTTTGAGATGCCCTCACCCAAACCCCCAACTTCAGGTCCCTAAACCCCTCACACTCTAGACTGTAACCGAGAGGTCACTGCCTCGCCCCTGTATTCAGAGCCTATGTAATCAATACCGAGAAGATCATTCAGTTTTCAGAATGTCACTAAGCAGTTTGAATCAACGATATCCCTTGGCAGAGAAATTCAAAAGTTAATATACGATGATCACAAAGCAGCATAAAAACTGATCTACATGGTACAGCACAAATGAAATCAAATGATGACCACCTAAAAAGGCTTAGGAGGTTAGGGTTTGGACTGGCACAACCTCATTCATGGCGCACTGGTGTCTGTCAGGGACAATGGAAGCTTCTGAAGTCCAAACCAAGCCGATTTACAGCCAGCAAAATTGTGGAGTGTTTTACCAGCCAAAACGAGGCTGTCAGAATTCAGGGAATCCAGTGCCTACACCTTCATTTGCCAGACTCCTCCTGGTGATCTGGTTTTCTCACTGCACACCACAAGTGTCTGCTCTTTGGAGCAGAATGAAAGGAGCAAGGCTTATTCTTTTGCCAATCAGAAACATTAGGGTTTTTACACAGATCTGAGCTTGCCTTAGCAGCATGTTTGTGTGTCAGTTTTTCTCATTCACTCTCAGATGTCATAAGCCTCCATTATATGACTCCAAGCCCCCATTCTGTGTGCTCAGCCTAGTATTTGGGCATGTGACCTGAAGGAGAGGGAGCATTTGAACATTAATGCATTTAAATTGACAATGTGATATTGACATTTAACAAATGCCGTTCTTGTTCTATTGTAGAGTTTGGTTCATTTCCGCCATGGCAGACACGGAACAGGGAAATCAAACCTCCCTCACAGAATTCATCCTCCTGGGATTTGGGAATATCCCCAAACTGCAGATCCTTCTCTTCCTGCTGATCCTTGTGATTTACATTGTGACCATGGCTGGGAACATCCTCATCATGGTGCTAGTTGTGACTGATCAGCACCTTCATACCCCCATGTACTTCTTCCTGGGGAACTTGTCCTGCCTGGAGACCTGCTACACCTCCGCCCTCCTGCCCAGGATGCTGGCCAGTCTCCTGACTGGGGACAGAACCATTTCTGTGGGGGGCTGCATCACACAATTTTACTTTGTTGGCTTCTTTGCAGCCACCGAGTGTTATCTCCTAGCAATGATGTCTTATGATCGGTACCTAGCGATATGCAAACCGCTGCATTATGCAACTCTTATGAATGGCAGTTTCTGCCTCCAGCTAGCGGCTGGGTCTTGGATAAATGGGTTACTGGCTAGTTCCATAGTAATGGGTATGATGTTACAATTGACTTTGTGCGGTCCCAATGAAATCGATCATTTCTTCTGTGAATTTACAGAAATAATAAATCTCTACTGCAATGACATCTACCACATGGAACTTTTAATTACCATTCTGTCTGCTTTATTCACCCTGCCCCCGTTTGCTTTAACTGGGATATCCTACGTGTGTATCATCTCCACCATCCTGAGAATCCCTTCCACCTCCGGGAGGCAAAAGGCCTTTTCTACCTGCTCCTCTCACCTCATTGTGGTGACAATTTTCTATGGGACCCTGATCATTGTGTATCTGCTACCAAAAACCAACACACTCAGAGACCTCAACAAAGTGTTCTCTGTCTTCTACACAGTTCTGACTCCTATGGCCAATCCCTTCATATATAGCCTGAGAAACAAAGAGGTGAAAGAGGCTCTGAGAAAAAAATGCCAGTAAATGTGTTGATTAATATCTCATGATTTTTAAGCCATTCTCATCATTTTTTCCAGACCTGTCTCATTAAGTTTTGTGATACAGCATGGCCAGAAGGCAGCAGGAGAGTGATCTAGGAGAGATATGTAAGTCCCAGGATGAGGAGAAGCCTTATTTCCTGTAGAGGGAAGAAAGGTTTCTATAGGTTAATTACAAGCACCTGACGCCAATTAGAGCACCTGAAGCTAGTCACCTGATAAAAAACCCCTGCTTCAATCAGCCAGAGAAAGGAGTTGGAGCAGAGTGCAGTTTGGAGGAGTTGAAGTAGAGGAGAGTTTGGAGAAGTGTCATGGCTGGCTAGAAGACCAAGACCCTAGGTAAAGAGACACCCGGCTTGTGCAGAGAGTGAGGGCAGGAAGCCCCACAAGCTGAAGAGCAGGAGAGGGAAGTAGCCCAGGGGAAGGAAGCACTAGTTCAAGTGGTTTACCACTACCCCTGGGCTGGGACCCGGAGTAGAGGGCGGGCCCGGGTCCCTCCCTCTCCACTACCCTCTCTGGGTTACTAGTGGGACAGTAGATATCCTAGTTCAGGGGCAGGAAACTGTGCCCTGAACCCCACCCCCAAGAAAAGGAAGCGCAGGACCCATCACAATCGTACCGGCAATTTGCCACAGTTTGCACATTTGGGGTTGAGTTTATGGGCTTGTTTTTGGGTCAGTCTACCCTGCAATCATGGGATGTGATTTCAGCTGGTGTAGACAGTCCCCAGCGAGCTTTATTCTAGCGACCAAGCACTGGAGCATTAGCGCTGCGGCAGGGCTCGCTTCAGCTGCAACTAGCCATGCAAGTAAGTTCACCGGGTTCCAGGTGGGCTGCTACAGCCCAGGCTGAAGCACTCGCTGCTGCAGCTCCATTGCTCGGGTACCTGAGCTGGCTAGATTAAAGCTGACTTGGGTGTGTCTACACGAGCTGCAGTCACACCCTGTCATGGTCGTGCAAACATTCCCCTCGCTGCAGCGTTAGCTCGAGGCCCAACTTGAGTTTAACTCAAGTTGTGGCTTTTGTCATTTTGATATATAATTGTAAAACCCAACAATTATGTTTGGAGTTTTTTTGTGTTTTTTTTACTGTACCCTGGCTTTTTAACAATTTAAGGCAGAGCACTTTTTGTTGCGTTGTCTTTTTGTATTCTGGTCAATTCGTTTAGGCAAAATTCTAAAAAGCAAGCTAATACTATTTTTGAAAGAGCTCCTTTAAACATTTAGAAACTATAACGTGTCTTTTTATGTTTTATTTTATTATTGGAAAACTCTTCTTTACATGATGGTTTTGTATAATATTGCTATTCCCCAGGAACTTATTTCTTCACAGTTTACATTCCTGTAAGCTATTTTTACAGGGGGGTTTCTTACTATGCAAGGCATTTCAACAAAAAATTACTAAAAATCTTTCTTTAAGTTGTGTCACAGAGATGGTAGTTATTTAGTTATGGAAGTTGAGTAAACAGCATCTTTTTAAAATGTAAAAACAAGCTTACATTATTTGTAAAATTTGTGATAGTATAGCTTTTAATCACTTTATTCAATTGTAATCCTGTGATTAAAAATATTTCACTGAAAAAGATAAGTTTTTTTTTCAAAAAGGGGGTGGGGTTTATTGTTTCTTCAGATAACAGGGTGAGTGGGGTCTGTCTTTATCTTACTCCTTCATACAGTTAGAAAAGCTTCATAACAATGGGGTGTCTCCTTGTTGCAAAATGTTGCTTGCCTAGTGTCGTGTTTAGATCCAATATAAAAGCATACTAATATAACTTTATTTCTAAACTTCTGCAAGAAAAGAATTTAACAGCTTCAGATAACAAGGGTGAGAGGGGGCAGTATCTTACTCCTTCATGCAATTACTCAAGCCACATGGCTTTTGTTTTTTTAAGCTTTTATTGTAAATGGAGGGAATATTACATTCACCCCCAAAATCTTCACACTTTAGAAAGGATATCCTGTAAAGCGGTGTTACAAAGTTTAAATTAAAAGGCCTCCTTTCAGCTAAAGTCAATGGGTGCTAATTTCCAATATATGTAAAGACTATAAAAATACATTACTTTAAGTAGGTGGAATAAGAGAAATTGATATAAAGGTTAGCCATAACTTTCATGAGGGTCTTTCTTCCATTTTTAAAGACCAAGGGTAAATGCATAGTGTAAAAAGGTAGTTCAACTTCTGGTACAAAACTGAAAACAAATAAGGATGTTTGCTAAATGTTTGTTAGATGGGGTGGGATCTGAGTTACTACCGAGAATTCTTTCCTGGGTGTCTGGCTGGTGAATCTTACCCATATGCTCAGGGTTTAGCTGATCGCCATGTTTGGGATCGGGAAGGAATTTTCCTCCAGGGCAGATTGGAAGAGGCCCTGGAGGTTTTTCGTCTTCCTCTGTAGCATGGGGCATGGGTCACTTGCTGGAGGATTCTCTGCTCCTTGAAGTCTTTAAACCACGATTTGAGGACTTCAATAGCTCAGACATAGGTGAGGTTTTTCGCAGGAGTGGGTGGGTGAGATTCTGTGGCCTGCATTGTGCAGGAGGTCAGACTAGATGAACATAATTGTCCCTTCTGACCCTAGTATCTATGAATCTATAAATTTACATAAATTTGGTAAATAAAAATCTACAGACATGCTTCTTTTGATTGGTGTTTTAAAAGTTTGTTTGTTAAAACTTTACTTGGTTTAACTGTTTTGGTTAAAAAAAAACATTAAGAGAGTCAGGGAGTGGGGGGGAAAGAGAGCCTTCTTATCTCTGGTATAAAGTGTTAACTGTTTTTAAATAAGCTAATTTTTCTTTTAAGTTAGCCTGTGTGTGTGCTTTGTACAAAGTGTGTAAATTTAAAGCTTTCTTTACAGATTACAAATAATAAGTTTTTAGAACAGTTTTCCTTTAGGCAAAACTTTAAAGGCTGGTGTATTTGTTAAAATTTTACTTGGTTTAACAGCATTTAGATTTTTAAAAAGTTATGAAAGAAAAAGGATGTGGGGGAGAAACAGCTTCTCTTATCTCCCATTAACTGTTTTACATAAGCTGTTTTTTTTTTCTTTTAAGTTAGCCTGTGTGTGTTTAGCATAAAGAGTGTAAATTTAAAGCTTTTTATATTTATATATTTTATATTGCAGTGGGGGAGATTTAGGTTGGATATTAGGAAAAACTTTTTCACTAGGAAGGTGGTGACACACTGGAATGCATTACCTAGGGAGGTGGTGGAATCTCCTTCCCTAGAAGTTTTTAAGGTCAGGCTTGACAAAGCCCTGGCTGGGATGATTTAGTCGGGGATCGGCCCTGCTTTGAGCAGGGGGTTGGACTAGATGCCCTCCTGAGATCCCTTCCAACCCTGATATTCTATGATTCTATGATATAGCAGTTTTCCTTTTGGCAAAGATTTAAAAAGCAAGCTAAAGGCTGGTATATTACTACAAAAACTTGTTAGGTACCGCATTCGTCTTTTCATTCCTTTGTTTAAAGAGCTGTGTTTTTTAAACAGACCACTGGTCAAAAGCCACTCCTCTTGGGATGTTGTGATTGGTTCATGGCAATATATTCTATGGTGTTGCTATAGAACAGCTCCTGATTGGCTCAACCAAGAGGCATAGTTTGCCCCAGGTTGGCTGACCCTGGATTTGCTGGCATTTGACTAGCGGTAGCTGCAGGGGTAAGATGCTTTTCTCTTCTCTCTGCCATGTGGTCAGTGACACAGGTTTAGATAGCTTTGACCTGTCTCTAATCTAAAGTGCCCAAATGACTTGGAAGCTTAACTCCTAATGACTTTCTATGGCACCTGGATTTGTAGATTTTTTTTTTTAAACCCTATGTAAGCAGGAGAATAGTCCCACTATAGTGGGGAACTTTCCTGGCTTCTGCACTACCCCGTTGAAGTGGGCTAGCGAAAGGATCTGAGTCCTCGCTCCCACTTCCTTTACCCAGTGGCCTCCCTGCCCTTGAGGACTCCCCTTCCACTCTCCTGTCTGGCAGAGTCCTCATAACCCCAACAAGGCTGGGCCCAGGACCCCTGCGGGGCTCGACCCCCAACCCTGCTGTAGTCACCTGGGACAGGGGCTAGGGTGTCCCCACTCCAGGGTACTCTCTCTGCACTGGGCACTTCTCTAACCGACTGATCATTACATACAATTTAAAGCAAATGCAAGTTATTTAATCAACAATTAATTTTAAAAAGAATAAGGAAAAATGGGAAAGATTAAAGGAAGCACATCAACCTGCTCTGTGGCAGGGAACATCACAAACAGTGTCTCTGGAACGTCAGGGCAGTTCACGGTCTCCTCCTTGTAAGTCCCAGGCCTTCCTCTCAGGCCCTGGCTGTGCTGCAGGGATGCTGTGGGTTGGACACTCGCTCTGGTGGTGGCCACACGCTCTAAGTGGTAGGACCCTTCTTCCCAGTGTCGCCCCCACCCTGTCGGGGTTACAATCCAAGTCTGGCCTGCAGAGCCTCTTGGCTGAGGCATCTCCCTATGCTGGGCCCACTGCCCAGGGCCCCCCTCGCTCTCCCCAGCTGCTCACCGCACCCAGCTCCAGCCCCAGCTGCACCACTCTGTCTCTGCGCTGCTGCTGCTCTGCCTCCAGCTCCCTGGGCTGCTTCTTTGGCCCCTCTGGCTCTGGTTGCTGCAGCTCCTCTGCTCCCAGGACAGGGTCTGCTCTGCAGGCTGCTTCTGTGACTCTGCTCCCAGCACTGACCTGCTTCCTGGGCTGCTTTTCTGGCCCCTCTGGCTCTGGTTGCTGCAGCTCTGCTCCCAGGACAGGGTCTGCTCTCTCTGGGCTGCTTTTCTGGCCCCTCTAGATCTGGCACAATTCTGCTTCCCAGCTCAGCTCGGGCCCCTGCTTCCTCCTTAGCTCAGCCCTACTCTGTCTGACCCAGGCAAATCCAGCTCACATGGAGGACGGGACCTCCTTGGCCTCCTGACTCCCTGATTAGCCTTCCCGCTCTGTCATTCAGGCTGACCTGGAGCACTGGCCTCTCCCCATTGTTCCTGAGGACTATCAGTCTCAGGGTCCTGGTTCCCCATAGACTCTTCCCCCTTTAGTGCTGGGAGCTAGCCAACCAAAACACCCCCACTGAATGTTAGTAAGGGGGCAACAGTCGCCTTACACCTAGAAGGGATCATTAGATCATCTATTCTAACCTCCTGTATAACAGGGGGCATTAAATTTCACCCAGTTGCCCCTGGATTGAGTCTAATAACTTATGTTTGACTAAATCCTATCCTCCAGGAATGCACCCAGTCTGAGTTAGTTCCGATAGTTAATCACCATCACTGTTAAAAAGATGTGCCAAATTTTTAATTTTGAATTTGTGGGGTTTGAGCTTCTTGTCCTTGGATCTCATTATTCCAAGGTTAGGCTCCTCAGCCACTTAAGCACTTTAGGAAAAAGTCCCCACAATGAATAAAAATGTAATAAACCCTGGTTGCTTGTGAACCACCTGAGGTCAAATATTTATTGAAATTCTTTGAGTAATTTTGAATGAATGCATCTGTGTACATTGTGTGGTTCTCCATGGAAAATTTGAAAAAAAACACTGCATGCATCACTTGCTCTAAATTATTCAGCCATCTCTAGAGATGTTAGCCTTGTTTGACCTTGGTATGAATTTTGTATTAGGTGTGTTAACCATTTTGTGCTCTTACTTACAATGAATAATCAGATTAGAATGGAACATATTCAGGCTATTCTAGCACTGAGGCTAGAAGGTTAAAATGATGAGACATAGCTCATTTATTTAATATTCAGCGTGCAGAAGGAAGCAGGGTTGCAAAGTGTTATCTCAAACAGCACTAGAAAACTGATTTGGAAATTAACAGGCAATAAAAACTCACCATTAGGCATAACAGGCCAGATTCTAACCTCCAGTTAAACGTGTGCAAATGTGAGGTAATATCATCAGCTTCAGTAAGGTTACTCCATGTTTACCAATGGTGTAAATAAGATTGGAATGTGGCCCAATATCTCTTGCTCACAGCTGGGCACAAATTTCCTTTCTTATTTCCTTCCCTTTGCACACCAGAAGAAAAAAAAAAAACACGGAATAATCTTGCAGACACATTTGTTTGTCAGGCAGCAGTAATACTGTGATTCTGCACAGTACAAATTTCTGTGTTAGAGTAGTCTCTTGTGAGCACTGACAAACCATACATGTATATATGTATCATACAAAAACTATCGATCTACCTACCCTAGGAATTTTTGCCATACTCATCAATGGGGGCCAGCTAAGTACCTTAAATATTGTGACTTTGTGAGAGGGATAAAAAAAATAAATAAATCAGATATGCAATTCAGCTGAATTGCATAACACCCCAGGGTAGAACCAGAAATCACTCCAAAGCAAGGCCAGGTCTACACTAGGAAATTAGGTTGGTATAACTGTGTTGTTCAGGCCTCGCAGTGCATTGGTTTTAGGTACTATATACACAATAATCAAAGTCCTATAAAAATGGTAACCACAATAATGTGAGAGAAATAGGTAGAAAAACATCCAATCTTGATTTAAAAATTGTCAGTGATGCAACAAATCAAGAAAAGTCAGATATTTTTTTTTAAATAAAACCATTATCTGGAGCCCCCATTACAAACATAAACCATCTTCTTTTAGGTTTCAGAGTAACAGCCGTGTTAGTCTGTATTCGCAAAAAGAAAAGGAGGACTTGTGGCACCTTAGAGACTAACCAATTTATTTGAGCATAAGCTTTCGTGAGCTACGGCTCACTTCATCGGATGCATTCAGTGGAAAATACAGTGAGGAGATTATATAAACCAAACACTCTACTGTGGGTGACTTGTACAATTATATTTGCATAATGCCAACATGGCTCAAATCTGGGATCTCTGGATCATAACACCTGAGCCAAAAGACCCAGCTTTCTTGGCTAGTGGTGTAGTAACTTGTCAGCAAGTTAAAGAAGTATGGGCTGGATGAATGCACTATAAGGTGGGTAGAAAGTTGGCTAGATTGTCAGGCTCAACGGGTAGTGATCAATGGCTCCATGTCTAGTTGGCAGCTGGTGTCAAGTGGAGTGCCCCAGGGGTCGGTCCTGGGGCCGGTTTTGTTCACTATCTTCATAAATGATCTGGAGGAAGGTGTGGATTGCACTCTCAGCAAATTTGCAGATGATACTAAGCTGGGAGGAGTGGTAGATACGCTGGAGGGCAGGGATAGGATACAGAGGGACCTAGACAAATTGGAGGATTGGGCCAAAAGAAACCTGATGAGGTTCAATAAGGATAAGTGCAGGGTCCTGCACTTAGGACGGAAGAACCCAATGCACAGCTACAGACTAGGGACCGAATGGCTAGGCAGCAGTTCTGCGGAAAAGGACCTAGGGGTTACAGTGGACGAGAAGCTGGATATGAGTCAGCAGTGTGCCCTTGTTGCCAAGAAGGCCAATGGCATTTTGGGATGTATAAGTAGGGGCATAGTGAGCAGATCGAGGGACGTGATCGTTCCCCTCTATTCGACATTGGTGAGGCCTCATCTGGAGTACTGTGTCCAGTTTTGGGCCCCACACTACAAGAAGGACGTGGATAAATTGGAGAGAGTCCAGCGAAGGGCAACAAAAATGATTAGGGGTCTGGAACACATGACCTATGAGGAGAGGCTGAGGGAACTGGGATTGTTTAGTCTGCAGAAGAGAAGAATGAGGGGGGATTTGATAGCTGCTTTCAACTACCTGAGAGGTGGTTCCAGAGAGGATGGTTCTAGACTATTCTCAGTGGTAGAAGAGGACAGGACAAGGAGTAATGGTCTCAAGTTGCAGTGGGGGAGGTTTAGGTTGGATATTAGGAAAAACTTTTTCACTAGGAGGGTGGTGAAACACTGGAATGCGTTACCTAGGGAGGTGGTAGAATCTCCTTCCTTGGAAGTTTTTAAGGTCAGGCTTGACAAAGCCCTGGCTGGGATGATTTGATTGGGGATTGGTCCTGCTTTGAGCAGGGGATTGGACTTGATGACCTCCTGAGGTCCCTTCCAACCCTGATATTCTATGTGTAGGCTCATCAGTCTGTAGTTGGCCTAGTCACCGTAGCAGGGGCCAGACTGTCAGCTTGAGCAGGTAGTGCTGACAGTTCCATACTCCCCCTGGCCAGGGAAGCCTGTCCGGAGATCAGAGACTTCCCACTTCAGTTCTCCCTACAGGCCATCACTTGCAACGCTGACACCCCTGGGTGCGTTATCATCAGAGATCAAACTTGGTCCTCTGGACCTTAATACATCACCCTCTCCTGCTGGAGCTAAAAAAGCCTCCTCTCAGCCAATGCTGTAGCAGACTCATCACGCTGTAGCTGGCTTAGCCACCAGGGGAGGGGGACAGAGTGTCACACTGAGCAGGCATGGCTTACACTTGAACTAAGTGGTTTCACTATCCTCCATCCCACACCATGTAGCCATCAGCATCGCTCCCTGGGGCTCCTCTCCAGGCAGTGTCACGTTCCTGGACCCAGCTTCTCACAGTGGCTATCACAGGGGGAGGGGGATGGGGTGGAGGGGTTGCCCAGAACTCACAGGGACCGTTTTCAGGAGGGGGGCAATTCTCACATGTACAGCTTCCCACTCCCTACAGCAGTCAGTGGTCTCCACAGGCTCTCTGCCCATGTCACTCCCCCTCTGTGTGGTTGCATCAGCCACCAACCCCAGTTACCCTCCTCTGCACAGGCGGGCTGTGCCATCCGGCAGGGAGTCTGCAAGCAGGGACCTGGATCAGAGGCGTTAGAGGAGGTAGAAAATCCAGGTAGAAATCAGAAAATCCAAATAGTGGATTTTACAAAACCCAGGGATTTTTTGGAGGTTTTCGGTAAACAACAAAAATGAAGGGCCTTATTTTTAAGAGTGAGAGGCTAATGTTTCATAATCATGACTTGTGAATTTGCATGCCTCCATTTTTAGCTGTGCAGCTTGAGACACATTAAAGTGGCCCAGTTTTCAGAAGAAGGGTGCTCAGTACTTCAGGGCCCTTACAGGCATCTCAAGTTCAGCATCCGAAATCACTGGTCATGTTTGACAATCTTGGCCAAAACAGACACTAATTAGTGTCCAAGAGCCCCCTCCCCCACCACCATTAAATATTTAACAGATTCTGCAATGACCTTGCTAGCAAAGTAATACCTTATTCCACCAGCAATACTGTTGAAATAAACAGTGCAAAATACTATTCAGTGGGAGTTAGGGTATCACAGTGTGGTCCATAAAAAAACGCTCGGAAGACCTGAGCTTCAAACAGGAAGGTGGTCTAAAGCTTAACTAAAGAAAACCTGGCGGGAGACATTTTCAAAGCTGGAAATGGGAGTTTAGTGCCCAACTCCCATTGACTTATCAGCGATTTGGGCACCTGACTGCCCCTTTATGCCTTTGGCATTCTTTCCCAATACTACTAAATATTAAAACTCCCATGGACTTCATTTGCACAGGATTGGAGCCCTGGTACTTTTCATCTTCAAAGGGATCCACACAGTTTAACTCATTACTTCTCACAAGCTGCCGAGGTGGTAGACTCATGGGGCTCAATTCATGAAGAACTTAGACATTGGGATACAGGGTGTCTCAGCGTCTAACTTTTAGGCACTTGGGAAAATCACTGCCATTCACAATCACTGGCACCCCAGTTCCCTATACAATGAAGGGGGGGAGAGAGAGATGCCTAAGAAGGGGATCCACAAAATCCAGCACACTAGGCGGGGAGCCACCTAAGCTAGCGAGAGGTAGATGCTAAGCCGAGAAGTGCTAAACCTCACCTCTCCCAGGGAGCTCAGTGCCTAAGTCTGAGCTGGAGGGAGGACCCCATCTGTGCTTGGGATTCCCAGCAGAGAATCCTCTCCTGAAATCAGTTTTGCAAGAAACTAGGGGTGGAGTGAAGGAGGCTCATTGAGAGATACTATTCAGTGGGCAACAGAGAAAGAATGACTCTGTCACCTGGTGGTTAGAGCATTCACCTGGGATGTGGGATCTCTGGATCCAGTCCCCCTGCTCCAATGCCTCTTTAATTTTTAATGCAAAGCTTCAACAGGAGAGACTGTGAAAGTCCCACATCAAAATATCCTGCAGGTAGCTGGTTGGGGATCTGATCTGCAAGGCAGCAAATCTTTTCTCAAAATCCTGCTTTGCCTCAAGCACATGGGAGACTTGAACTGGGGGTCTCTCACACGAGTACCCAAACCACCGGGCTAAGAGTTATGAACTCCTCCTTCCCCCCTGGACATTTTGTGTGGGGCGAGGTGGCTTCTGAGCACTCTAGTTGATTGGACCCCCAACTACAAGATAAGTACTCCTCTGCCTATCTTCCCCCAGTTCATGAATCGCTTTGGGGCTTGGGCAGGACGTCCAGAGAGAGGCCTGAATTGTTCTGAAGGCCATACATTTACTGAGAGCTTTTCTCAAGGCCTCCTTGACTTTGTTTCTCAGGCTGTATATGAGGGGACTGACCAGGGGAGTCAGGACCATGTACAGGAGAGAAAACGTTTTGTTCAAGTCTCTCAATGTATCAGTTTTTGGTAACACATACACAATAGTGATGGTCCAATAGAAAATTGTCACCACAGTAAGGGGAGAGGAGCAGATGGAGAATGGCTTCTGCCTGCCAGTGGTGGAAGGGATTTGCAGGATGGCAAAGATGATACAGCATAAGATGTCACAGTCAGTAGAAATGGGGGCAGGGTGAATATAAAGGACAGGATGGAAGCCGAAAGTTCCACATTGCGAGTGTCACTGCAGGACATCTTCAGCAATGGGTTGAAATCTCAAAAAAAACCCCAACAACAACAATCAATTTCATTGGGACCGCAGAAAGTTAATTGTAACATCATTCCCATTACTATGGAACTATCCAGTAACCCACTGATCCAAGACTCAGCTGCTAGCTGGAGGCAGAACCTAAGATGCATAATTATTGTATAATGCAGGGGTTTACATGTTGCTAAATACCTATCATAAGACATCTCTGCTCAGAGACAGCATTCTGTAGCTGCTAAGCAGCCAAAGATATAATATTGTGTGACACATGCATAGAAAGAAATGGTTCTGTCCGCTGTCAGGAGACTGGCCAGCATCCTGGGCAGGATGGCCAAGATGTAGCAGGTCTCCAAGCAGGACAAGTTCCTCAGGAAAAAGTACATGGGGGTGTGAAGGTGTTGATCAGCCACAACCAGCACAACAAGGAGGGTATTCCCGGACACAATGTAGATCACTAGAAACAGCAGGAAGAGAAGGGTCTGCAGCTTAGGGGTATTCCTGAATCCCAGGAGGATGAATTCCATGATGGATGTTTGATTTTTCCCGTTCTGCGTCTGCCATGGATTTTGTCTAGGGGAAAACCAAACAAACTCTGAAGCATACTTTGGAAAGCACAGCAGAGTTAAATGTTCATACATTGACATCACTCTATTCCACGTGTCCTTTTGGGTACTCGTAAAGGGCTGTCTGGAAAAGGTAAAGTCTTCATACTGAATCTGATATTTTTGGAGAGTGTGTTGAGATCTCTTTCAGATAGAATCACAAATCCAAAATAATGCACTATAGCTTAAATCTGACAGCGATATTGAAATTCTTGGCATGAGGGGGAAAACCAACACAGTATAAAGCTTTCATCTCCACCATCTTTTCATGCATGCTTTGGGACACTTGACCCCGTACTTTCCCCGTATTCCTTCCAAGATTGCCCTGCCATAGAGCAGGCACATTTAGGTGAAGGCTGTCAAAGAGGATCTGGATTGAAACCTTCTTCCTATTGGTCTAAGCCTGGCTTCATCCTTCCCATGCCATTGGTGCTGATACGTACACGCTCGAGAATCATTTGTGGGCAGGATCTACAGACAGGCAGACACACACACCATTGCAAATGACACACATTAAAAACAGTGCTATGCCGCGGGTATTCAAGGCCTGATTCACAACTGCCTTGTGTATATAGGGCAGGTTGAAATGTTTTAATCAAAACTGTTTTCAGTGGAAAATTGTGTTTTGGTTGAAACACAATTTGCTGTACTTTGCTCCTCTCACCTCTGTCATCCACAATGGGCCAAGGCCTCCATGATGCACAGCTTCCCCTCACCTAAAAGGTAGACTGTGGTGCATTGTGGGAGATGGAGTCCAGCTGGGGATCCCAACTCATAAAGGAGAATGGGAACCTCAGGAGCCAACTGCAAATTGCATTTTTGCCCCAAATCTTCTGGTTTTCAGCAAAAACTTGAACTTTTCCATAGCACAAATAATTTTGGGAGCAGCGCTACTTGTGCTTTGTGCGATCATTTACACCTCTGCAAAGTGAGTGCCAAGGCATGTGAGACAGTTTTCATACCCATTTTACAGAGGGGCACATATGGTGGTGGGAGTCTACTATAGACCACTGGACCAGGGGGATGAGGTGGACGAGGCTTTCTTCCGGCAACTCATGGAAATTACTAGATCGCAGACCCTGGTTCTCATGGGAGACTTCAATCACCCTGATATCTGCTGGGAGAGCAATACAGTGGTGCACAGACAATCCAGGAAGTTTTTGGAAAATGTAGGGGACAATTTCCTGCTGCAAGTGCTGGAGGAAACAACTAGGGGCAGAGCTCTTCTTGACCTGCTGCTCGCAAACCGGGAAGAATTGGTAGGGGAAGCAAAAGTGGACGGGAACCTGGGAGGCAGTGACCATGAGATGGTCGAGTTCAGGATCCTGACACAGGGAAGAAAGGAGAGCAGCAGAATACGGACCCTGGACTTCAGAAAAGTAGACTTTGACTCCCTCTGGGAACTGATGGGCAGGATCCCCTGGGAGAATAACATGAGGGGGAAAGGAGTCCAAGAGAGCTGGCTATATTTTAAAGAATCCTTATTGAGGTTACAGGGACAAACCATCCCGATATGTAGAAAGAATAGTAAATATGGCAGGCGACCAGCTTGGCTTAACAGTGAAATCCTTGCTGATCATGAACACAAAAAAGAAGTTTACAAGAAGTGGAAGATTGGACAAATGACCAGGGAAGAGTATCAAGATATTGCTCGGGCATGCAGGAGTGAAATCAGGAAGGCCAAATAACACCTGGAGTTGCAGCTAGCAAGAGATGTTCAGAGTAACAAGAAGGGTTTCTTCAGGTATGTTAGCAACAAGAAGAAAGTCAAGGAAAGTGTGGGCCCCTTACTGAATGAGGGAGGCAACCTAGTGACAGAGGATGTGGAAAGAGGTAATGTACTCAATGCTTTTTTTGCCTCAGTCTTCACGAACAAGGTCAGCTCCCAGACTACTGCACTGGGCAGCACAGCATGGGGAGGAGGTGACCAGCCCTCTGTGGAGAAAGAAGTGGTTCGGGACTATTTAGAAAAGCTGGATGAGCACGAGTCCATGGGGCCGGATGCCCTGCATCCAAGAGTGCTAAAGGAGTTAGTGGATGTGATTGCAGAGCCATTGGCCATTATCTTTGAAAATTTATGGCGATCGGGGGAAGTCCCGGATGACTGGAAAAAGGCTAATGTAGTGCCCATCTTTAAAAAAGGGAAGATGGAGGATCCTGGGAACTACAGGCCAGTCAGCCTCACCTCAGTCCCTGGAAAAATCATGGAGCAGGTCCTCAAGGAATCAATTCTGAAGCACTTAGAGGAGAGGAAAGTGATCAGGAACAGTCAGCATGGATTCACCAAGGGCAAATCATGTCTGACTAATCTAATTGCCTTCTATGACGAGATAACTGGCTCTGTGGATGAGGGAAAAGCGGTGGACGTGTTGTTCCTTGACTTTAGCAAAGCTTTTGACATGGTCTCCCACAGTATTCTTGCCAGCAAGTTAAAGAAATATGGGCTGGATGAATGGACTATAAGGTGGATAGAAAGTTCGCTAGATTGTCAGGCTCAACGGGTAGTGATCAATGGCTCCGTGTTTAGTTGGCAGCTAGTATCAAGTGGAGTGCCCCAGGGGTCGGTCCTGGGGCCGGTTTTGTTCACTATCTTCATAAATGATCTGGAGGATGGTGTGGATTGCACCCTCAGCAAGTTTGCAGATGACACTAAACTGGGAGGAGAGGTAGATACGCTGGAGGGTAGGGATAGGATCCAGAGGGCCCTAGACAAATTAGAGGATTGGGTCAAAAGAAATCTGAGGTTCAACAAGGACAAGTGCAGAGTCCTGCACTTAGGATGGAAGAATCCCATGCACCGCTACAGACTAGGGACCAAATGGCTAGGCAGCAGTTCTGCATTAAAGGACTAGGGGTTACAGTGGACGAGAAGCTGGATATGAGTCAACAGTGTGCCCTTGTTGCCAAGAAGGCCAATGGCATTTTGGGATGTATAAGTAGGGGCTTTGTCAGCAGATCGAGGGACGTGATCATTCCCCTCTATTCGACATTGGTGAGGCCTCATCTGGAGTACTGTGTCCAGTTCTGGGCCCCCCACTACAAGAAGGTTGTGGAAAAATTGGAAAACAAAAATGATTAGGGGACTGGAACACATGACTTATGAGGAGAGGCTGAGGGAACTGGGGATGTTTAGTCTGCAGAAGAGAAGAATGAGGGGGGATTTGATAGCTGCTTTCAACTCCCTGAAAGGGGGTTCCAAAGAGGATGGATCTAGACTGTTCTCAGGGGTAGCAGATGACAGAATAAGGAGTAATGGTCTCAAGTTGCAGTGGGGGAGGTTTAGGCTGGATATTAGGAAAAACTTTTTCACTAGGAGGGTGGTGAAACACTGGAATGCGTTACCTAGGGAGGTGGTGGAATCTCCTTCCCTAGAAGTTTTTAAGGTCAGGCTTGACAAAGCCCTGGCTGGGATGATTTAGTCGGGGATTGGTCCTGCTTTGAGCAGGGGGTTGGACTAGATGACCTCCTGTGGTCTCTTCCAACCCTGATATTCTATGATTCTATGCAGTCTCAAGGCAGGAAAATTTCTGTTTTTTTCATCAAAACAGTTTGGCCATAAACTGAAAGTTTTTACCTAAATAATAGGAGTTGCTGTGCCTTCTGGGAGTTGTAGTTTGCTCTTAGTGTCCCTATTCTCCTTTCCAAGCTGGGATTCCCCTGCTGGACTACATCCCCCATAGTGCATCATGGTCTGCCATTTTAGTGAGGGATAGCTGTGCAAGATGGAGTCCCTGTTCCTCCTGCACTGTGGAAGATGTATTCCAGACGGGGGAATCCCAGACCCTTGAGAATGGAGACATGTGGAGCAAACTACATATCCCAGGAGACACTGCAACTCCAATTTTTGGCCAGAAACTTTCTTGTCAAGGTCTTTTTGTTTGTTTGTTTGTTTTTCTGAAAACTTAAAAATTTCCCATTGAAAAAACTGTTTTGGACCAGTTCAACTAAGACCCCATTATACCAATACAGTGGGTGTGGAGTGAGAATTTTACCAATATCTGTTATGTATGTTGCTGAAGAAATTATAGGTAGGTCACTCTGGGGTTTGCTGACACATGCCTCTATTATTATTTTTTTTCCTCTTTACAGAGGTAACCAAAAAGAGTCCTTCTGTGAAGTTCTGGTGTCATATTAGCAGATGTATTTTTAATTGTTGTAACAACTGTCATATTTCATCAGGTCGGGTGAAAATGTATTATACACTAACGGACAGATTTTCAAAGGTATTTAGGTGCCTAAAGATGCAGATAGGTGCCTAATTGGATTTACTAATGCACTTAAATGGGTTATGGGCCATATTTTTAAAGGTATTTAGATGCCTAGTGGGATTTCCAAAAGCATCTAATCAACTAATATCTGTTGAAATCAATGAATTTTAGGTACTGAAGTGTTGTAAAATCCCACTGGGTGCCCAACTGAATCTTTAGGCCCTTAAATACATTTTGAAAATTTGACCTTCAGTAAATATTGAATAAAGTTAAAAGGGATGGAATAACAAGGACATATTTGGAGAGAGAAGATCTTTCTTGTTTAATTAAATTCTTTCTTTCTTTTCAGAAAACACGTGGCACATATACAATGGACACATCAAACATCCATCACCAAGTTCATCCTCCTGGGATTCGGGAACCTGAATGAAGTTAAGATTCTGCTTTTTGTGGTGTTTCTAGTGATCTACATTGTGACTATGGCCGGGAACCTTCTCATTGTTGCACTAGTTGTGGCTGATCAGCACCTTCGTACCCCCATGTACTTCTTCATGGGGAACTTGTCTTTCCTTGAAACCTGCTACACCTCAGTCTTTGTCCCCAGGTGCTGCCTGGGTTCCTGGCAGAAGATGGGACAATCTCCTTCAGGGATTGTATCACACAGTTCTTCTTCTTCTTCAGTGCTTTGGCTTGCATAGAGTGCTTGCTTCTTGCAGTCATGGCTTATGACCATTATTTATCCATATGCAACTCACTCAGCTATAAGGTTATAATGAACCTCATGGTCTTCCTTCAGTTGGTATCTGCCTCCTGGATAACCGGTATATCAGTCAGTGCATTAGCAGTGGGGATGGTGCCCCACCTAAGCTTCTGCGGCTCCAGTGAAATTAATAATTTCTTCTGTGACATGGAGGAGCTGCTCAAATTATCCTGTGCAAAAAGCCCACTGGTGGAAATGATAATTCTGGTCTCCTGCTCCCTGGTAACCCTGGTCCCTTTCCTCTTCATCATTGTGTCTTACGTTCTTATCCTCTCAGCCATCCTGCGAATCGCCTCTACTGCCGGGAGGCAGAAGGCATTTTCCACCAGTGCCTCTCACCTACTGGTGATGAGTCTGTATTATGGGACCATCATTGTCATGTATGTGGCGCCATACACAGAGCAGTCCCCAGGCTTCTATAAAGCTCTCTCCCTATGTACAGGGTCGTCACCCCGATGTTCAACCCCATCATCTACAGTCTAAGGAACAAAGAGGTGAAGAGGGCCTTTAGGAAAGTCGTGCTGCATAACTTTGGCATAATTAGGCTGTGATTTTCAGAAGGACCTAAAGATGTTTGCTGCCCAATTCCCAGTGTCAGATGATTGCCTAATTCCTTTAGGCCACTTTGAATAACCTAGCCCAGATCTCAATAGAATTTGATTATGTACTTCACTTAGACACTGCGATACAAACCCACACTGGCCAGGAAGAGGATAATGAGCTGCTGTGGGCTCAGTCACTCTGTCCCACTCCATTGCCACTATATAAATTCATGGTGTGCCCACACCTTGAATAGTGTGTGCAGTTCTGGTCACCCCACTTCAAAAAAGATATGTCAGAATTGGAAAAGGTACAGAGAAGGGCAACAAAAATGATTAGGAGTACAGAACAGCTTCCGTATGAGGAGAGATTACAAAGACTGGAACTGTTCAGCTCAGAAAAGAGATGATTAAGATGGGGAATGATAGAGGTCTATAAAATCATGACTGGTGTGGAGAAAGTGAATAAGGTAGTGTTATTCACCCCTTCACATAGCACAAGAACCAGGGGTCACCCAATGAAATTAATTGGCAGCAGGTTTAAAACAAACAAAAGGAAGTACTTCTTCAAAGAACGCACAGTCAACCTGTGGAACTCATTGCCTGGAGATGTTGTGAAGGCCAAAAGTATAACTGGATTAAAAAAATAATTACATCAGTTCATGGAGGATGATAATGGAAAACAAGAGATAACCCTAAAAACCATTAACTGAAAGTGGGCATATCATGTAGACTTCAAGTTGGGGTAGAAAAATAACAAATTCATGCAAAAATAGTGAACAGCGGTAAAGCAGCAGGTCATGACATTGAATGCAGCAGCAAGTGCTTAACCACGATGTTGGCAGGTGTCCAAAGTCTTAATCATAGAGTTTAAGAAGAGCAAAGAAATCACAGAGACAGAGAGACGATGCTGCTTGAGAACTGCTAGCAAGAGCTGCTGTCACAAATCATTCTCCCCAGATGACTTGCAGATGATTGGTCCTCGGAAGTGGGATGCTGCCCATTCAGCATCACCTCTGATGGTATGTATTTGCAATTCGGGGTGCTTCTAGCTTACTGCAATAGGGATTTTTGTGTTGTGTGTTTGAACTGCTTGTGTCAGTCATTTATCGGACAGAGATGCCATGTCCTCGGGGAATTCCTGAGACCACCCTAGTATAGTGAAATCCTTGGAAGGGTAACAGAGGATAGGTCCATCAATGGCTATTAGCCAAGATGGTCAGGAATGCAACCCCATTCTCTGAGTGTCCCTAGCCTCTGATTGCCAGAAGCTGGGACTGGACGACAGGGGATGGATCACTCGATGATTCCCTGTTCTGGTCATTCTCTCTGAAGCATCTGGCATTGGCCACTGTCAACAGACAGGATACTGGGCTAGATGGACCATAGGTCTGACCCAGTATGGCCATTCTTATGTTCTTATTGTGGTGTTTAGATGTTGCTTGTAATTATTAGAATTGGGAGTCTGAAAGGACAGGAAACAGGAAGGATGGGGGAGGAGTTAAGAGGCTGGGAGAGAGCTACAGAGGGTGCAGCAGCAGCTTGGTAAAGAGGTTTCCACTTTGAAAATAAAGTCCTGTTGAAGCTTGTTAGTACCTTGCCTGGTTGATACAACACTTATATAGCACTACACCTGCAAGAGGTGTCAGCCTTGGAGGGAGGAGTTAACAGGGGAAATCCCAGCTCAGTTGGGAGCTGGCTGGGAGGGGATGCAGATCTCCAGCTCTCAGTCTGTGAGAGAGGCCTGGCTGGGAGCAGGAACTGACTAGAGACCGGTGCTGGCCAGACCCTCCCTGAGGGAAGGTGGGCGTGATATGGGGCTATTGTTTTAATTTGCTCCCAGTGTCTTGCCTGTTGCTGCTGAGTGAGATGGCTGAAAGTGGCACCTCCCCTGCAGCAGGCGATGCTAAATAAAACCTTTCTGTCTTTTCCACATGATCAAGGACCCAGCACTGGGCTGTCACAAAGCCCAGGGGCAACCCGCACACAGACACCAGTGAAATAACCCAGCCTTAGTTTATGGAGCTTATTTACTGATGTACATTGTCACGGTTCAGGGTTAGCTGCCCCATGGAGCCCTCTCAGTTTCTCTGAGGCCCTGTTCTTCACTTCTCTAGAACCCCACGACATTCCCAGTCTTTACTATCACAAATTTTAAAAATAATATAAGCATGTTTTTACATTTTCAAAGTTTTGCCTAAACAAATTACCCAGAATAAAAACGATTTGGGCCTCAAGCGAGGGGGATGTCTGCACGGCCATGACGGGGTGTGACTGCAGCTCGTGTAGACACACCCGAGTCAGCTTTAATCTAGCCAGCTCAGGTACCCGAGCAATGGAGCTGCAGCAGCGTGTGCTTCAGGCTGGGCTGTAGCAGCCCACCTGGAACCCGGAGAACTTACTTGCATGGGTAGTCGCAGCTGAAGCGAGCCCTGCCGCAGCATTAATGCTCCAGTACTTGGTCGCTAGAATAAAGCTCGCTGGGGACTGTCTACACCAGCTGAAATCACATCCCACGATTGCAGGGTAGACTGACCCAAAAACAAGCCCATAAACTCCACCCCAAGAATGCAAATTTAATGAGACAGGTCTGAAAAAATGATGAGAATGGCTTAAAAATCCTGAGATATTGAAAAAAGATACATTGTTGGGGGGAGGCTTATTCATCTTCTGTCTCCTGAGCATTTAGAGGTCACATTTCCAGCTTTCCTCTGCAACCATGACGGCTAGAATCTTACTTCTTTGAAAGGTGAGGTTCGCTGGAAATCTCAAGACTCTTGAAGCTGGGGCTTTCAGAGAAACGCCAAATTTCATGAGACTGGCAGTAAAATCATGAGCCCTGGCAACAGAGGCTGCTTAGATACTCTATCAATGGGCCATAAACAAAGCCCTAAGGGGTGGGATGCTTAAAATGTGTTAAGGGAGTACAAAGAGCATATTCCATCAAAAGTGACTTGGGCACCTAACTCCTATATGTCTTCAATACTTTGGGAATCCCACCCTAGATAGATACGCAGAATTTGTAAGCTACATATACATACATGTTGGTTAGCCAGTGCTCACATGACACCACTCTAACACAGAAATGTACACTGTGCAGAATCATATTACGGCTGCCTGGAAAACAAATGTGTCTGCAAGATTTCTCTGTGGCCTTTCCTACTTTACAAAGGGAAAGAAGTAAGAAAGGAATTTTGGGCCCAGCGGTGAGCCATGTTATAATCTCATTTATACCCCATGGTAAACGTGGAGTAACTTTACTGAAGCTGATGATGTTAGTCCACATTTACACTGAGGTTAGAATCTGGCCTGTTATTTATAATGGTGAGTTTTTTTCTTGCTTGTTAATATCCAAATAATTTTTCTTGTGCTGTGTGTGACAATAACACTTTACAACCCTCTTTCCTTCTGTTTATTGAGTATTAGGTGAGTCGCCACACAGAACTTTTAGGTGTCTAGAAAATCACTGGGATCACAAAGCCTGAATTAGGTGCCCAGGCCCCTATGCAATGAATGGGAGGGATAGACACCTAAGAATAGGAGTACTTGTGGCACCTTAGAGACTAACCAATTTATTTGAGCATAAGCTTTCGTGAGCTACAGCTCACTTAGAATGGGATCCATAAAAGCCAGCACATGCTAGGAGCTGACCGAGTTAGTCCATGGGAAATGCCAAGGAGAGGGCTGTGTGCTAAGCCCAGCCCCTTGCAGGGAGTTCAGTGCCTACTTTTGATTGGGATGCTCAGCTGTGAACCTTCTCTTTGAGTTAGGAGCCTAACATGTTTCTTGCAAGAAGCTGGGGTGGGAGGAAGAGGAATGCCATAGTGACTTCTAGCCCAAATCTTAGAGCACTTCCCTGGAATGCGGGAAACCCTCCTCTTCAAGTCCCCCCACTGCCTGTGGGGGAGAAGGGATTTGAACAGAGATCTGCCACCTCTCAGGTGAGTGCCTGAACCACTGGGCTATGGGATATTCTGACATGGTGCACCCTCAGTCCTCCTACTGAAGCTGTTCCACTGTGGCTGAATAACAAAAGGTGAAAGGAATGGGATTCTGGGCCACTCCCTTCCTAGGTAATTGCTCTAAAACCACCAGGCTATAGAGTCATTCTCATGCTGTCACAGGCCAGGTCGACACAACACACTTACTTTGGTATAACTATGTCACTCAGGGGTGTGAAAAATCCACATCCCTGAGCGATGTAGTTATAGTGACCTTAACTCCCACACGTAGACAGTGCTATGTTGGCGGGAGAGCTTCTTGCGGCAGTGGCATTACTAAGCCGTTGGGTAAGCTCTCTCCCATCAGTTTAGAGTGTCTTCATCAGAAGCGCTACAGTGGCGCAAGTGCATTTTTGTAGCTGGGACTCGAGCTATATACATTTTGTTTTTTTCTATCTAGCTCATCCATTGGCCTCCAGTGGAGTGTCACTGATTTTCACCAGGTGGGGATCTGGCCAACTTGACTCCAAAGAAGCCAATGATTTAAGCCATCTGGGGAGGTGTCCCTTTGTCTTCCTACTGAGATCACAATCTGACCTATTATTTGTAATGAAGTCCTCTTCTTTTGCTAGTTAATTTCTGTATCACTGGCCCTGGGATGTTTGTAATAAGACAGCACAACCTTTTTTGTGCAGTCCATTGAACATTCAATAAATGCATCAGGAATCTCCTGTGTATGTCTCATGGCTTCCTAATACTTCACACTAAATTGGAACAGGGGGTGGATTTTCAAAGATGCCTAAATTAGAATTTTTGAAAAATATCCTCACAAAAGGATTTTCAGAAAATAGGATTTTATCAACAACACAATGTCTCCATCTTAGAGCGATTGTTTCAAGCCCTCTGTAGACTCGGGTAGATGTTGCTGCATTGGTCAGACTCGGGGAAGCTTCCCCTCTCAGGGAGATTGGTTCAGGCTCTCTGCAGGCTCAGGGAGATGCTATTCTATACTCTTGGTTCAACTTTTACAGATTTCTGCACAGCCATGACACTCATAAACGTATTCACAAACATGTTGCAGATTTCTAAATAATCAGAAGAAAGACATAATACAGTTCCCAAGGAATCAAAGCAATCTGAACTCTGGGTTTTTATTTGTTTACATATTTATGAAGACATTAAAACAAATCTGATCAGTTCTAACTTCTTAATTCTGTGCTGAGGTTTTAAGCCTGTAAGTGATTGGAGTGAAGGCTGTTATTGTTCACAGAACATTGGAAGAAGAAGAAGAAGATATCTGGATATTTCAGTGTAAATCTCCTCACTTCAGTTTTCAGCAGCAATGATTCCAAGGTGCAAAATCCAGATCCAAAGCCTGGGGACATTCAAATGCAAGAAAATGTTTTGAGACCGTCCAGCAATCTGATCATTGGGTCTAACTCACTAGGGCTCTCTGGCTGCTGTGTGCACTGCCTTGAAAGACATGGTTAAGCGAACCTAAGCCCCAGTATAGACGCACGGTATAGAATTCTTCCATCATCCTACTTACCGCCTTTCAAGGGGGTGGATTTACTACAGCGACAGAGAAAACCCTTCCGTCACTGTAGCAAGTGTCTACACTACCACGGCGCAGCTGCAGTGTTGCAGCTATGTCACTCTGGTGTTTGTAGTGTAGAGATACCCTCAATTTCCATCAGTGGTGTGGAGTAGTCAGAGGATATCAATGAATCTGGTCTATGTTCCTAGAAACCAGGCTGGGCTAAGATTTTCAAAAGGGACTAGTGAATTTGGGATCCCAACTTCAAAAACCTTAAAGGTGCCTGATTTCCAAAAGGCAGATGCTCAGCACTTTCTGAAAATCCAGACCCTTTAAATATCTATCTATCTATCTATCTGATCTCTCCAAATTACATATCATCATGTGTAGGATTCTGGAAAGTAATGACTTCTCATTACTAAATTTAAACACATGTATACTTTTTCATGAGTGCTCCAATTATTATTCTTAATATTTTCCCTCAATGTTACATCCTGGTGATGTTTTTTTGTTTGTTTGTTTGTTTAACAATAGCCTTCATAACATACAAGATCTTTTAGAATAAATAAGGGAAAGCTAGTGTCTAAAATGTACCTCCACGAGCCACCAATAAATTCTGGCCACAAACATAGTTTTGGGTAGTCAGGACTTTTGTTAAACCCTCTGCAAAATTCTTGCATTTTAGATGCTCAAATGCACTCGTTCTTTGACTTTCCTTAAAATTCTCACAGTGCCTAAAAGCGCTGTCTTCTGGATGTCATGGATCGTGATGTCTTTCACTCCTAACGTGTTCCTGAACTGCTCATTCATACCTATGGGGATTATTATTATTATTATTTTATTATCATTATTTAAAAGCCCTGTGAGGTTAGGAAGTGTTTTTTATCCCCATTTTATCCCCATCCTCTCTGAGTCAGTCCCCATTGCACAGAAGGGATGAAGAGAGAGCCAGATTTTTCTAGGAATTTAGGCACCTAATAATTCAGATAGACACCTCGTAAGATTTTCAAAAGTGCCTATCTCCCACAGAAATCAAAGAGAGTTAGGGATCAGGTTTTAAAAGATATGTATATGCCTAAAGATGTAGATTGGTGCCTAAATCCCATTTATTTCAATGGGTGTTAGACTCCCTGGCACTTTTGAAAATCCCACTAGGTGTCTAATCATCTTTAAAAATCTGGCCAGAGTTGCTTAACATGCTTAAGCACATGTGAAAATCTCATTAGGCAACTCTCTGCCTCTTTAGACACCTAAATACTGCTGAAAATCTGGCCCTACATGACTTTTAAAAAAAGGATTTATTCTCCTAAAATAGTTGGATGCATTTGAAATTCTTGCCGTAGGTGACTCACCCTGGAAGCTTTTAGTGGAGCAAGGAATTTAATCTTGGTTTTCTTAATCTCAGGGTAGGGTGAGAACCACCAGATTATACTTCCTCTAAACCACCAGTTTATCCTTCCC
Source organism: Chelonia mydas (assembly GCF_015237465.2). Taxonomy (NCBI): domain Eukaryota; kingdom Metazoa; phylum Chordata; order Testudines; family Cheloniidae; genus Chelonia; species Chelonia mydas. Next base: position 34,590,815 of record NC_051254.2, on the reverse strand, counting down.
CTAAGTTTTAAATTGGGCATGTGAAAAGTAGCTGATTTGAAGTCAATGGGAACGCTGTGATTGACTCCAGTGGCTTCAGGGTTGGGTTCTAAGTTAGCCTGAGGCAAAACCCTTTTTGTAATGGGGACAACCTCTTCCCAGCCACCCTCCTCCTCCGTGCCCCCTTCATCTCCTCGTTCCTCAGGCTGTAGATGTTGGGGTTCATCATGGGGGTGACCACGGTATAGAAGAGGGACAGCAGCTTGTCATTCTCTAGCATGTAGCTGGATTTGGGATGCAGATATATGATCATGCCAGAGCCGTAGAAGAGTGTCACCATCACAAGATGTGAGGAGCAGGTGGAGAAGGCTCTGTGCCTGCTCCTTGGTGAGGACATTCTCAGGACCGTGGCAATGATGCGGGCATAGGAGGTGAGGATGAGCATGAACGGGGTGGTGAGGAAGACCACGGTGACTGTGATGTTGGACATTTCGTTGCAGGATGTGTCGGCACAAACCAGCCAGAGCACCGACACCACATCGCAGAAGAAATGGTCGATTTTGTTGGGGCCACAGAATGGGGAGGTGAAGACCAAGGTGGTTTGGACAAATGAGACAGGTTGTGCCTCTAGCTAGTGGTCGGGTCATGGATAACTAGATTTATGTCTGTTGCCTTCTTACTATCTACGATGTCACAATTAACATTCTGTGGCCCCCATGAAATTGACCATTTCTTTTGTGATTTTAGTCCAATAATAAAACTATTCTGCAGTGACACCCACATCCTGGAAGGTGCAGCTGTCATACATTCCTCCATATTCACATTTCCTCCATTTCTATTGACGCTGACATCCTATATATGTATCATCTCCACCATCCTGAGTATCCCTTCCACCATCGGGAGGCAAAAGACCTTTTCCACCTGCTCCTCTCATCTCATTGTGGTGACAATTTGCTATGGGACTCTAATCATTGTGTATTTGGTATCAGACTCTGATGCACTGAGGGACCTGAGCAAAGTGTTCTCTGTCTTCTATGGAGTCCTGACCCCGTTGGTCAACCTCCTCATATGCAGCCTGAGAAACAAGGAGGTGAAGGAAGCCTTGAGAAAAGCTGTCCTAGATTTTTTGTCTTTTAAATGAATAGAGAGATTTTAGGCTTATATATATGTATTCATGATTATCAGAATCATGGCTTTCTGAATCCAAGTGTAGAGTCTGGGTGTTGCCTACTGTGGCCATCTGACTCGTGTTACAGGAAAACTAGGACACCAAGGAATATCCTTAGACATTCACTGGACCCTCACTCCCACACTAATGTCTGAAGAATACTGTGCATCCTCCCTGAATTTGGATTATTATTCTTTGAGTGGTTGAATTTGCAAGTAAATATTTTAATTAGTTCATTAGAATAAAATAATTAAAATAAGATCCTTAAGAAATTTAGCATTTGTCATATCTAGCTTTGTGCCGAGTGATCTTAAAACTGGAATGAAACATTCTCTTCACATTTTCCTCAATGTAAGAACTCATTTAAAATATGTGTGTAGGTTACATTTGAAGACACTATGTTTTTATGAAGCTAAATTGTTAAAAAGAATTTTGTCAAATCACTAGATTAGGAATACATTTTACACATGGCCAAGTCAGTAGCTCAGGTCACTTTGTGTCGGGACCTTGGTGAAATCAGAGGTAAATCAACCAATCCCCACTCTTCATCTCCTGCTAATTGGAATGTGGCAGTTCTATTACCTGAAATGACTGAATAAGGGAAGGTAACTCTACAGGTGGGCCAAGAGTTCTCACTGATGACTTGGCCCCCATCAGTGTTATTCAGCATTTCATTGCCACAAGCTACCTGTTCCTGTGCTTCATCAGAGACGTGGTGGTTCTCTGCTACACTGTCCCAGGACCCGCCCAAGGGAAGGATTTCTGACTCAGGAAGACACAGTTCCCTCCTCTCTTCTCCCCCCTTGCTCCGTGACAGCTGTGGTTTGCTGCTGGCCAGGTCACTGGGGCTGGAAACTAACATGCTGCCATTCTCTGATCCTTCCCACCCACAGCCTGATAAAATGTGTCCACATCTTTCTTAAAGTGTGGTACCCAAATCTGGACACAATCCTTGTCACCCCTGGGTCATGAGCAGTCAGACCCAGTGGCAGTCGGGAGCCAGGTACTCGAGGGTCAGAATCCGGGACAGGCCCGAGTGCAAACCAGGAGACAGGCTGGGTCAGAAGCTGGAGTCTGTGATCTCTCAGGAGCAGGTCTGAAGAAAGATCAGTGGGCAGTCTGTGGAGGCTTCAGCAACCCAGAACCCTCGTGGTCCCAAGTTCTAGTGCTGCAGGTTACTCCATCTAACTCCTCACCAGTGCTGAGAAGAGCTGAAAAATTATATGCCAGGTCTTGCATATGATACCCTTATTAATACACTTGTGACAAAGTGGGAATGTTTGTAATATGCAAAAAGAAAAGGAGTACTTGTGGCACCTTAGAGACTAACCAGTTTATTTGAGCATGAGCTTTCGTGAGCTACAGCTCACTTCATCGGATGCATAGCATATCGTGGATGCTATGCATCCGATGAAGTGAGCTGTAGCTCACGAAAGCTCATGCTCAAATAAACTGGTTAGTCTCTAAGGTGCCACAAGTACTCCTTTTCTTTTTACAAATACAGACTAACACGGCTGTTACTCTGAAATTTGTAATATGCATGTCTTATGCATGTCTCAGTTTCCCCTGTAAGCTTAATGACTACCCAGTTGGGGGGAAAAGGGTTAAATTTGCTCTCCAGGCAACCTAAGAGACATAGATGTGTGTGTCACTCACTGTCTGTGTGGAATGAAGAGTCATTAAGGAACTTGTTGAAACTGACACAGATCAGCAAGGGGGTCAGAGAGACAATAGAAGTTCCAGAGACTCATGGAATTCTAAAGCTGTTCTTGCAACCTCTTTCAGTTTGGTGTCACCTGCAAATTTTATAACCAGAAATGTATAAGGCAGATGTGTATGGGGGTAGATAGATACCTTCTCTCTCTCTGAAATGTATTGAATCCAGAATCACCTGTAACAAAAACTCAGGCCTCTGCACTTCACCTGAAGGAATAACATTCTTTGCATGCCAATTTGTGGCAGGCTGCTGTCTTTGTTTTGTCCAGACGCTAGAGGGAGACAGAATCTTGCCCATATATATGGTGATCTTTACACTAGGTTACCACACCCACTAAAGTGCTAAGGTCTTACTGATCCACCAAAGAAGAGAGACCAGAGCCAGCATAGTTGCAGCGTGCAAGGCAATTCCAGCATCACTCTGGGGAGATGTGTCTAGAGATGAGTGATGTCACTCTTGTGCTATAAATCTAGTTGCATTAGGTGGGGGGTATGGGTGAGGACAGGGGTCAAAATTCAATTGCCTGTGAATCTTTGATCCTCAATGTGAGTAGCCCCATTAACGTCACAGGAAGCTTGCCTGAATAAGATTTCAGTCACTCACTTTTTGGCATTAACTTTGAAAGGATTTTGGGGTTGCCCTATGTGGCTGTCGCGGAGAACACATATTGGAGAGGCTGTTTCCAGGCTATGGCAGAATGGAGGCAGAGTAATGAATGGCTGGTAAAGAGGAGCAATCACTATTATTGAGTGTAATACATGGGAAAGGACAGGGGGTGCTGAAGAAACAGAACAGTTCCACCCAGATCCCACCCAAGGGCCATGTTCTTCCTGAATCCCACAGTGTATACAAGAGGTTTGAACTATTCATGTATTGTGGAGGGAGGATCGCACCCCAGGAAGGGCTGGGAGATGAAGGCAGAAAAAAGATATACAACATTTAGGAGGAGGAAGAGAGGAAAAAATCTCCCTTTTCTCCATCCTGCGGAAAGACAAGGGAGATCCTGAAATGCTGAACGAAAGAAGTAATAAGAAAGAGGCAATGATGGTCCAGCTCCATCAAAGATATTGGAGATACAGCAGGACTGAATCTGCTTCCTAGCATGAAATGAGGGTGATGGAGGGTCACCAATAACCCTGATGCTCCAGGCTGGCAATGGCTACGGAATGATGATCATATTGCACCTCTCTGATGCTTTGTCTGATGACCAGTAGCCCCCTCCTCACCTCTTCAGTCTCCTCGGATTGAAGCTCTCTGTTCTAAAACCCATCCCTGTATCAGATGGAGAAGAAAACCTTGTGTTGTTATGGAAGGCTGACCTCTTTGTCAGTTGTTACTAAGGATGGCATCCGGTTGCTGGGCAACATCACAGCAGATGCTTTTTGGGAATAATTCCCACGTGGTCACCAGACTATATATGGAGGTCATTGCAACACAGCACATGGGGAATGGTGCTGTGAAAGTGATAATCTGTGTCTGTGCAGGTGCATTGGGCATGAATTTATAGAGAGACATTAAAAATTGAAGAAGACGATGCCTCTCTTTTGGTGTCATTCTTCTCTCATCTATCCCAGTTTTATAGCAGTGCATCTCTATTGACTTCAGTGCAGTTATTCCTGATTTATACTAGGGTAAGTGAGAGGGGAATTGTTTCCTTATTAACTCCTCAAAAAGCTTAAATCTTCATTTTATTTTTCATGTTAACTGAGTTACAGTAATTCACTTTTAAGTGTGCACATTTCTTTTTATTTATTGATTTATTTATATTTTATTGATTTCACACACACACAAACAAAAGTAATGGGAGAATAAAAAAAAAAGAACAGAAAAGTGTGAGGGTAAAGAAGGGAGGAATCAGAGTAAGGAGGGCAAAGGAGGGCAACATCTTGATCTCCATCCATTAGGGATAAATGAACAGCTTTTAAAAGTTATAGCTAATCTTTTCGAATATGTCTGAGATCCTTCTTCTTCTAAATGTTACCTGCCATTTAGCTGCCATGTCAGCCGGGTTGCTTGTCAAGCTTCTATCCCTGGAGGCAATCCGGTCACTTCTTCTCTACTAGCTGAAAGCCTATGCTGTCACAAGAGTGTAATTTGTAAACTCACATGTGTTAAAAAAAATCCAAATGGCTGAGAATTTAAAAACTGGACAATAACAGACCGTTAATCCCAGTGATAATGGAACCAGGTGATAATCTAAACAGAAAGAGCTGTGAACCATGCTTGTAACCATTTCCATCATTTCATATGGATTCAACAGAAATTCTAGTGTTCAGAGTGATGTTTGGGGTTATTGTGTGTGCTGGTTGAGTTGTGTGGGTGGTTGTGTTCATTTGTGCATTTCTCGTGTTGTACTGGGACATTTGTGTTAATTTGTGCAGATGTGCACTGCAGTGAGGGGCTATGTGTGCTTGGGATTATTGTGTGTGGTAGTTGTTTTATTGTGTTCATGGTTGTGTTGATTTGTCAGCCTTCTCGATGTCATCCGTTATTAGCTCTCCTTTCCTGACAGCTATAGGACCCCCACTTTTCTTCATCTTTCTCTTGCTCCTAATGTACTTACAATTCCTTTTCTTATTTATGACCCTTGCTGGGTGTAACTCATTTTGTGCCTTAGCCTTTCTGATTTTGTCCCTACGTACTTGCGGTATTCTTTTGTATTCATCCTTAGCTATTGGTCTATGCTGCCACCTTTTACAGGATCCCTTTGGTTTTTCAGGCTTCGTATGCTTTAGAGTGACACACAGAGTCACTCTCCTGGAATCTTACTATACAGATTTTACGTTCAACTGAGTCAGTCATGGCCAATGTTTGGAATTTCAACCTGTCTGCCCTATTTTTGCCATTGAAAATCTCCCTTTATGTCAATTAGGTGAATAAGTCCCATTGAAACACTTTCAGCATTTCAGAAACCTCACTCCATTCATTCTAGTTTAAGCAAAATTCCAAACTGGGTTAATTTCCTTCTGAGTGGCCCCATTTCTTGCATTTCATGTTCCCACTGTATGTGAGTCATTCTCCTGCACCCACTGGAAAATTATTAGATTCTCATGACTAGGGCATATACACCTGAATGAGAGAGAGAGAGAGAGAGAGAGTGGTGGGTGAGGGCATGTATGGGCTTGGGCATTAATTGTGTGTCAGATTATATCTGTAGTTATGTTGAACAGATCAAGAACATATTTCCACATATGTGACGTCATTCCATCATATTGCCAAATTTCAACCCTATCTGTGCTTTCTGGCAGTAGCAACGAGGTTACAAAAACAGTGAGAGTCAAATAACAAACCATGACAACAGCGCTTTTAGAAGCAAATCTCTGATGGTCATCAGAATCCTTGTGTCTCATAGGTGACTCTAGAAATCAGCAGATCCTGCGAGGGGTGAGTTCTCTTCTTTGGATGACAGAATGTCCCTATGGGTTTGTCTACGGGACAATTTCAAATTTTAGTCACAGCGGAAAGCTAGATGCAACTGTGACATTCTGGTCCTGTTCCCCGCTCTGAACTGACTCTGGACTGTTGTCATTGGCTCCAGCTTCTGAATCCTATGTGCTGCTGAGCCCCCTGATCTAGGTAGTAACTGGTCACTGTTCCTAGCTCTGTGTCTCTCAGCACACTCCCACTGCTTCACCAGGGGTGAGCCATTCAGTGTTGATGGTCCTTAATGGCTTTCTCACTGCTTTCCAGGCATAGCTTCTCCACAACCAGGTACATGTTTCCTGGTACCAAAGAGATGATCTCATCCAGAAAGATGATTACAGTAGAAATAACATTCATAAAACCAAATGGAATTAACAACTGGAAAAACATATATTCCCCCAACTGTCACAGCAGCCTTAGCCAAGGAAGTATTGGCAGACCTCCTTAATGTAGTTATCCCTCCTATGCTCGTTAGCCCGCTGTCTCAGGGCCAGATGTTCAAAGGTACTGAGGGTCCTATCTGCAGATTTAGGTGCATGGATAGTTTTGGGCACTTTTGAAAATGTTATCCATCAATTTTTATTGTTGTGTGGCTCTCAGAAATAATGGTGCATATCCTTGAAGATAAACGAACAAACTATCTGATTCTGTTTAGGAGAGATTTGAGAGATATATCCCTGCAGAATGAAGGGAAAAAGGGAAATGTCTAGAAATGTTCAGGGTTGTTAAAAGAACAATTGATGCCATTTCTGCAGAACTTGAGATGGAAATATAAACATATGCTGTGACTGTGAGGCATGGTTAGGTTCTCTTCCTATTCTGTATTGAAAGTTATGCATGGTCGCATAGCAGTTTTATAGCATTTCAGTTATACAGCACTCATGAACAGAGATATTAAAGAACTTTGTCAAGTGTCTGAAGTAGCATCTCTATTTTACACAAGAGCAACGGAGCATATGCTGAGCATATGCTCAAATCACATTAAGAAAACGGTAAGTGGTATTGTCATCAACGATTTCACAGAGGAGGGAACAGAGGCACAGAGAGAGGAAAGGACAAGCTCAAGGTCTGGGAGTGGATGAGCCAGGAATAAAACCCAAGTTTCTGGAATTGAATTCTAGTGTCCACTCCACTGGAATCTGCTGGACTCTGAAGTGTAAGTATGGCTAAACTAGGTATGAGCCCAACATACCAAATTAGGTCTGAGCCTTTGGCTGGGATTTTCATAGGAGGCCAGGAAAGTGGCATTTAATTTTCTTAGTCTTCACTGATAATCTCAGACATTGTGGCTAAAGTAATATACAAGTATGGTCAGGAGTTCTGCAGCTGAGATGTGTTCAACCATAGAGATACCAGACAATAGGAACGTTTTCAAGGTGATTACACTTAGGCCCTTAGGAAAATTTTTCCCAAAATGCCATCACCATCTGGTGTCTTCACTCACCCGTTGGGATGGAACCAGCAGGGAGAAGTCAGAATTGAAATGCTTACTGTTTTGAAATAGAAGTTACGCTATAAATTGCAGAATTTCTTTTATTTCCCCTAGATGAAACCAACAATGAACAAATGCCAGGGAAATCACACGACCATCACAGAATTCATCCTCCTGGGATTTGGGACTTTCCCTCAACTGCAGATTCTTCTCTTCCTGCTGTTTCTAGTGATCTGCATTGTGACTCTGGCCGGAAACATCCTCATAATTGCACTAGTTGTGGCTGATCAGCACCTTCACACCCCCATGTATTTCTTCTTGGGGAGCTTGTCCTGCTTGGAGACCTGCTACACCTTGACCATCCTGCCCAGGATGTTGGCCAGTCTCCTGACTGGGGACAGAACCATTTCTGTTGGTGGCTGCCTGACACAATTATATTTCTTTGGTTCTCTGGCAGCCACTGAATGTTCTCTCTTATCTGTGATGTCCTATGATCGTTATTTAGCGATATGCAAACCTCTGCATTATGCATCCCTTATGAATAGCAGGTTCTGTATCAAGTTGGTGGTCGGGTCATGGATAGGTGGATTTATATGTATGGCCGTCTGTATGTCTATGACCTCACAGATAACATTCTGTGGCCCCAATGAAATTGACCATTTCTTTTGTGATTTAAGCCCAGTAATAAAACTGTCCTGCAGTGATACCCACACAGTGGAAGTTACTGCTTTCATAAATTCCTCCATTTTTACATTGCCTCCATTTCTGTTGATCCTGGCATCCTATGTTTGTATCATCTCCACCATCCTGAGAATTCCTTCCACCACTGGGAGGAAAAAGGTCTTTTCCACCTGCTCCTCTCACCTCATTGTGGTGACAATTTTCTACGGGACTCTAGACATTGTGTATTTGGTGTCAGACTCTGATGCACTAAGGCACCTGAACAAAGTGTTCTCTGTCTTCTATGGAGTCCTGACTCCATTGGTCAACCCCCTGATATACAGCCTGAGAAACAAGGAGGTGAAGGAAGCCTTCAGAAAAGCTGTCTGTAATTTTTTTTCTTTCCCAAGAATACAGATATTTTAAACCTATATATATAGGTAGGGAGGAAAATTAGAACACCAAGCCAAAGCCTTAAATATACACTGCACCCCTGCTCTGAAGAATACTGTGTATCCTTCCTGATCTTGGCTTACTTATTCTTGGAGTTTGAATGACTTTGCAAGCAAATACCTTAATTAGTTCATGAGAATATAATAATTAAGACAGTGGTCTGCTTGAAACTGAGCTTTTGCCATCTCCTTGCTTTCTCCCAAGCGATCTTAAAACTGGAATTAACATACTCTTCACACTTTCCACAGTGTTCATCCTCATTTCAAATAAGTTTGTAGGCTACATTTGAAGATATTAGGTTTTAATGAAGCTAAATTGTTAAGAAAAGTTGTGTCTAATCATTAGATTCAGAATAAGTTTTCCTCATGGCCAAGTCAGTAGATCAGGTCCCTCTAAAGTTGGGCCATGGTGACATCAGAGGTAACTCAACCAATCCTCACTCTTTCTCTGCTGATAATTTGCATACTACAGTTCTATTAGGTGAAATGACTCCGAGGTAAGGTAACTCTACAGGTGGGCCAAGACTTCTCATTGATGACTTGGCCCCCAATGGTGTTATTCAAGGCTCCATGGCTACAAGCAGCCTGTTCCTATGCTTCGTCAGAGAGGTGGTGGTTCTCTGCTATACTATCCCAGGACCAGCCATGTGAAGGATTTCTGACTCAGGAAGATGCAGTTTCTTCCTCTCTGCTTCCCCACTCTTGCTCCCTGGCAGCAGAAATTTGCTTCTGGACAGGTCATTGGGGCTGGAAACAAAAAATCTACCATTCCTGGATCCTTTCCACCCACTGCCTGCCAAAACTGTCCACTTCTTTCTTTAAGTGTGGTGCCCAAATGTACACAATATTCAATCTGCATGGTCACCAGTGCCGTGTAGAGCAGAACAATTACTTCTCATGTGTTGCATATAATACTCCTGTTAGTATGCCTGTGATGAAGTGGGATTTTTTGTAATATTTTATGAGCTCTATGTGTGCCTCAGTTTCCCCTATAAGATTCATGACTACCCAGTCATGGAAAAAGGGTTAAGTTTGCTCTCACAGCAGCCTAAGAAACATAGGTGTGTGTGTCACTCCCTGTCTGGGTGGAATGAAGAGTCATTAAGGAACTGGTTGAAACTGACCCAGATCAACAAGGGGGTCAGAGAGACAATACGAGCTCCAATGACTCATGGAATTCTAAAGCATTCCTCCCAAGTACTTGCAAACCCTTTCCAGTGTCATATTTGATATTTTATTTTATATTTTATAAACAAAAACGTATAAGACTGATGTGTATGGGGATATGTAGAATCTATCTATCTATCTACAAAACGTATTGAGTCCTGAATCACCGGTAACAAAAAAGGTCAGGTCTCTAACACTTGATCTAAAGGAATAACATTCTTTGCATGTCAATTCATGGCAGGCTGCTCTATTTGTTTTGTCCAGAGACAGAATCTTGTGCACATAAATGGTGCATATTTGTACTAGGTTACCACATTTTCCCCTATAGGATTCATGACTACCCATTCAGGGGGAAAGGGTTAAGTTTGCTCTCAGGTCAGCCTAAAAACATAGATGTTTGTGTCACCTCCCTGTCTGAGTGCAATGAAGGGTCAGTAAGGAGCTGGTTAAAAAGTACCCAGATCAATAAGATGGCCAGAGTGACAATGCCAGCGCCAATGACTCATACAATTCTAAACCTGTTCTCCCAAGTGCTTGCAACCCCTCTCAGTTTGGTGTCATCTGCAAATATTTTAACACTTAGCATATAAGATAGATATGTATAGGATAAATTGTTTGGTAGCTAGCTAGCTAGCTAGTTCTAAGATATTAAATCCAGAATCATTTGTAACAAAATCTGAGGACTCTGCCACTTGACTTAAAGGAATAACATCTTTGCATGTCAATTAATGGCAGGCTGCTATACTTGCTTTGTCCAGACACTAGAGGGAGACAGGATCTTCTGCACATAGATGGTGTATATTTACACTAGGATACCACAGTCACTGAACTGCTGAGGTCTTACTGATCCATCAAAGAGTAGAGATGGCAGCCAGCATGGTTGCAGCATGCATGACATTTCCAACTGCACTTAGCTATGGGATAAGTTTCTAGAGCTGAGTGATGTCACTCCATGCTATAAATCTATTTACATTAGGTGTGGGGATTTGGGTCAGGACAGGGGTTAAATTCAATTGTTTGTTAATCACTGGGCATCATCATGACCCATGTCAGTAGCCCCATTAACGTCACTGGAATCTTGTCTCAGTAAGAATTCAGTAAGTCCCTCAATGTTTGGTATTTACTTTTTCAAGGATTTGGAGTTGCCATACATGGCTGTCATGGAGAGCCTCATTCCAGACCATGGCAGAATTGAGGCAGAGTAATGACTGGCTGTTAAAGAGAACCAATCCCTATTATCGAGTGTGATATATGGGAATGGACAGGGGGCATGGAGGAAACAGCCCAGCTCCACCGAGATACCGCCCAGGGACCATGTTCTTCCTGTCTGCCACAGTGTACAAAGTGGTTTGAACTATTCATGCATTGTGGTGGGAAAATTGCACCCAAAAAGGGGCTGGGAGATGACAGCAGAAAGAAGATACTCAGCATTCAAAGGGAGGAAGATAGAGAGGAAACAAGCGTCCTTCCCTCCAGGATGTAAGAAGATTGAGGGAGATCCTGAAATGATGAAGAAGAGAAGTAATAGGTGAGAGGTGATGATGGTCTAACTCCATAATAGAGTTAAGTTAAGTTCAGAAGGGACCATCGTGATTATCTAGTCTGACCTCCTGCACATCGCAGGCCACAGAACCTCCTTTAATAGACCCATAATCTCTGACTGAGTTACTGACATCCTCAAATCTTGATTTAAAGACTTCAAGTGGCCTGATTCTCTTTACAATCCCACCAGTGTAAATTAGGAATTATTTGATTATAAATAGGTGTTACAAAGTGGGGAATCAGGGCCACTAACTCAGTGAGGAATTAACCATGTTAACATTAACTGATGGCAAAATTCCCTAGAGTGATGGATAGATTGTATGAGCCCAGATCCTCTGCTGTTGTGAACTGGAGTAGATCCATTAAAGAACTACCCTACAATCTGGAGATCTGACGCCTGAGACTTCCATCAGTGTTGTATGGATGCCCCAGCAGTGCAAGCCTGATCAATATCTATCAATATCTATCTGACTATGTGGTTTTTACTTCACTATCAAATCTCATCACAATGGTGATGACTAAAGCTTTTCCTGGTGATGCCTTTTTTTTGTGTTGGAAAAATGTAAAGTAACATAAATAGGTCCATCATTGCTCTCTCTGTCCCAATGACTGTTCCATTGTGGATAAATATTTAAATAGTCCTTGGGCCAAAGAGAGAGAGACTGAGAGTCTGAATGATTTTGTAGTCCAGGAAGGTGGAAGACCTCAGGTCCAGTTCCCCTGCTCCAATGACTCTTTCATTATTTATCCACAGTTGAAGAGCTTCAACAGTAGAGACTGAGGCTGGGACACCCCATTCAAATGCTTTTTTCCACCTCTGGCAGAGACGGGGGAATTGAAGCTGCATCTCTGACTATCTTGGCTAATAGTCATTTATGGACCTATCCTCCATGAGCTTATCTAATTCTTTTTAAACCCAGTTATAGTTTTGACCTTCACAACATCCCCTGGCACTGAGTTCCACAGGTTGACTGTGCGTTAAGTGGAGAAGTACTTCCTCTTGTTTCTTTTAAACCTGTTGCCTATTACTTTCATCAGGTTACCCCTGATTTTTGCTCTATGTGAATGGACATAACACTTCTCTATTCAGTTTCTCCATTCCAGTCACTATTTTATAGACCTCTATCATATCCCCCCTTAGTAATCTCTTTTCCAAGCTGAACAGTCCCAGTCTTTTTAATTGTTCCTCATATGGAAGCTGTTCCACATCCCTAATCATTTCTGTTGCCCTTCTCTGTACCTTTTCTATGTCCTCATTCTCCTTTATGGACTGGACTTCCCAGCTGGACTATATCTCCCATGATCCACCATGCCAAGGGAGTTCCAAGATACACTAGCTCCCCTCACCAAGAGGCGAGACCATGGTGCATCATATGAGATGTAGTCTGACCAATAAGCTCAGTCTGTAGAGATGAATGAGAGCATGAGGCATCTGAACTACAATTCCCAGGAGGATCCAGGGTAGCATTTCTGAATTGAAATATCTCAGTTTTCTATTTTACATTGAAAAGTCAAAATTTTCCACAGGGGGGAAAAATCCAACCAGCTCTAACCCCCACCAATGGGAACACCTCTCTAGATGAAAGGGTAGTTGAATTTCTATAGTCCATGCACCATTTCTCCTCCCAGTTCTCTTCTCCATTGGTATGATGAGTTTCATACCCTTAGCTTTGAAAACTATAAGGGCCTGTGATACAGCAGGTCCAGAGGGCAGCAGAAGAGTGATCGATGGGAGATATGTAAGCCCCAGGATGGTCAGATCCTTGTTCTCTGTAGATGGAGGAGAGGTTAGTACAGGTTAATTAGAGCACCTGGAACCAATTAAGGCCCTGCCAGACACCTGATAAAAACCCCTGCTTTAGTCAAACAGAGGGAGGAGTTTGGAGGAGCACTGTTGTGGGCCAGAAGACCAGAACACTAGGTAAAGGGAAACCCTGCTCACGCAGAGCAGAGGGACTCCCCAGACCCAAGAGGTTGGGAGAAACCCTATCCAAGTGGAGAGAGGGCGGGAAGCCCAAGAAACTGAAGGGGCGAAGAGGGAAGTAGCCCAGGGGAAGGAATCACAGTTTCAAGCACTTTGCCGCTATTCTTAGGACCCCTGGGCTGGTACCCAGAGTAGAGGGTGGGGCTCAGGTCCCTCCCCCTTCTCTGGGACACTAGCGAGGCAGTTGATGCCCAAGAACAGAGTGAGAGATAATGCCCTGACTCCCCCCCGCCCCCCCGCATAAGAAGAAAAAGCATGGGACCCACCACAACAGTGCTGGCAATTTGCTACAGGGCCTGTCATAAATATAAAGGGAAGAGTAACCACCTTTCTATATACAGTGCTATAAAATTCCTCTTGGCCAGAGGCAAGGTCCTTTTACCTGTAAAGGGTTAAGAAGCTCGGGTAACCTGGCTGGCACCTGACCCAAAATGACCAAGGAGGGTACAAGATATTTTCAAATCTGGATGCGGTGGGAAAGTTTTCTGTCTGTCTGTGATACCTTTGCCGGGAACAGATCAAGGATGCAAGCTCTCCAACTCCTGTAAAGATAGTAAGTAATCTAGCTAGAAAATGCTTTAGGTTTTCTTTGTTTTTTGGCTTGTCAATTCGCTGTACTGGAGGAAATGTGTATTCATGTATTTGTGTCTTTTTGTAACTTAAGGTTTTGCCTAGAGGGACTCCGTGTTTTGAATCTGACTGCCTGTAAGATTATCTTCCATTCTGATCTTACAGAGCTGTTCTCTTATCTTTTTTTGTTCTTCTAATAAAGTTCTGATTTTTAAGAATCTGACTGGGTTTTTTGGGTCTCAAAAATCCAAGGGGTTTGTGCTCATCTTGTTTATTCTCAAGCCTCCCCAGGAAATGGGGTGTAAGGGCTTGGGGGGATATTTTGGGGAAATAGGAACTCCAAGTGGTCCTTTCCCGGATTGTTTGTTAAATCACTTGGTGGTGGCAGCATTTTACCTAATCCAAGGACAAAGACTTTGTGCCTTGGGGAAGTTTTAACCTAAGCTGGTAGAAATAAATTTAGGGGGTCTTTCATGCAGGTCCCCACATCTGTACCCTAGAGTTCAGAGTGAGGAAGGAACCTTGACAGGGCCATATCCTGTTCTGCAATTTAAATGCAGAGTAACTATATTGTCCTCATGGCTATTTACTCCTGAGTGACCCCAGTGATAAGAATCTGGTGGTCCCAAATGCAACGGACACTTAGAAGGTCAGACTAGATCATGATGGCCCCTTCTGGCCTTGAATTCTGCAAATCTATGAATCTTTGAATCAGTCAGTTTAAGCTACTGCAGGAAGGCTTACAAGAAACCATGGCCCAGAGTTTTCTCTGCTATAACGCCCCAGAAGTTGATGGAGTCACACCCAGGAGGAAGTTAGCTCCTACATCTATTGTTGTGCCTTGCTGTGAACATACAATAGTATACAGGGTGGGGAAGTGTCTGCTGTAAGCATACATCTCATTATGGGACCCCAGAGACATTTTCCCCAAGGCCCTTTGAAGGCTATATGGCAACAGTTATCTCCACGGGTGTACTTCATTCACTCCATGCAGGTGGATTATGGAGGAGAATAGGCACCCTTGTTTGCATGTATGTAGCATGGTTTGTGCAGTTAAATTACTTCTGTTGGGGTTTGTTTCCTCATATATTGGTCCACAGCATTATTTCAGCCTTGGGATACAAGGGCGTGTCTATGCTACCATTATTTCCTTCTTAGCAAATAGCGTGAAGCCAGAGGAAGAATGAGACTGTCACAAACGGAGAGGAAGACGCCTGTTTTAGCATGGTACGATTCCCTCAGACTTTTGAACGTACAATATCTTCAGCTCCACTGCAATAGATCTAGCTTTATTGTTTTGGCCCAGACAAGACCCCCACCCCCCATAGATAACATACTGCTAGGCATCCCAGAAATGATATCTAGACAGATTAGATAGATGTGCAGGGGAAATTCCGAGACGCTGAACTCCCTCTATTCTGCGTTGCTGAGTCTGAGAGGGTGTGTGATGTTTGTGTCTGTTGAAGTTGGAGTTGCTAAGCAGTAATCAGGATTTGTTACTGAAATAAGATATTGGCCCAGTTTCTGACCTCACTTACACCAAACATGTAAACCCCAAACTCCTCTAGTGACTCCAGGTTTACACCAGTGTTGCTGAGAACAGAAGCC
This sequence comes from Chelonia mydas, assembly GCF_015237465.2. NCBI lineage: Eukaryota > Metazoa > Chordata > Testudines > Cheloniidae > Chelonia > Chelonia mydas. The sequence continues at coordinate 34,575,113 of NC_051254.2, read as the reverse complement.
AGCCCTTTAACACTTACAGAGAGGTGTGGCATATGAGAACCTCTGGGAGGCAGGCAATCTCAGATATTTCCTACTCATAGTCTTCATAACTTTTGTTCATTTTCTTACTCTATGCACTACCTTCTTATTATTTTGATTCAGTTATTAGTTCTGCTATTATTATTGGCCCAAGACCTGCCATCCGTACTTACACTTTGGTATCCTTAATTATTACTTAAGAAAGGACTGGGTAAAGAGCAGAGGGTTTGGCAATTTATTTTTGGAAAACTGTGTCATCCCCTTGCAAACTGAAGGACCATAAGATGTAATGAACTCTAGATTCTTTAAATGATTCCTGCTAGAACTAGTTTACCCACCCACAGTAGGGCCATCTACTGATGTTTCAATGTGCTAGGTGAAAGAGTGTCGCAGATAGTTAGATAGATGGATAGCTAGATCTATCTGTCATGTATCTATGAATCCTCCAGGCATTTACCTCACACTCATTTAGTTTTTGAGAACCTTACAAAAAAAATAATAATAAACAGGGAGATTCCTTGTAGTTAGTGGGTTCCACCTAGGAATCACTGAGCATTAGAGATGACTGGAAACTTTCCATCAAAACAATCCTGGATGCGAAACAGAAAATAGTTTAGGTGATTACTCTCAGTTTTCCAGCTGGCTGTATGCAGCAGTTTGAAGAACTGTGTTGAGGAGTAGAATATAGGGAGATATCCAGGGCTTATTCTTATAGAGTATTTCCCGAAGCCCCCCATATCCCCCACCCCCAACATTCTATACAAACTCCAAGGGGTTTGAAAATATTTACCGGAGGTCGGCTCTGGACAGCTCCAGCTGAATTTAAGACCTGGAGATATCTGTATGTATGACTCCTGCTGTTCTCGTTATTGATATTATGCCATTCTCTTTATCCTTCCCTCTGCAGAGAGAAAATATTACTGCCAGGAAATTCATGGCCAGTCAAACCGCCATGAGTGAATTCTTTCTAATGGCGTTCTCTGATGTTCAGGAGCTGCAGCTTTTACACTTTGTGGTGTTTCTGTTTATTTACATTGTATCCTTGTCAGGGAATCTTAACATTATCATGGCAATAACCCTGGACTGCCACCTTCACACCCCCATGTACTTCTTCCTGAGAAATCTATCCTTCTTGGATATTTGCTTCATTTCTGTCATGGCACCCAAGTCCTTCATCAACTCCTTCATGAACAGCTCATCTATTTCTTTCCAGGGATGTGTTGCACAGCTATTTCTATTTATGACAGTTTTCAGAGTAACAGCTGTGTTAGTCTGTATTCACAAAAAGAAAAGGAGTGCTTGTGGCACCTTAGAGACTAACCAATTTATTTGAGCATAAGCTTTCATGAGGTACAGCTCACTTCATCGGATGCATACTGTGGAAAGTGTAGAAGATCTTTTTATACACACAAAGCATGGGGGGAGGTATTTTTTCATGCTTTGTGTGTATAAAAAGATCTTCTACACTTTCCACAGTATGCATCCGATGAATTGAGCTGTAGCTCACGAAAACTTATGCTCAAATAAATTGGTTAGTCTCTAAGGTGCCACAAGTACTCCTTTTCTTATTTCTATTTATGTCATTCTTAGCTACAGAGCTATTCCTCCTCACAATCATGGCTTTTGACCTATATGTTGCCATCTGCAATCCTCTCCACTACACAATGATCATAAACAAGAGGAGGTGTGTTAAGTTAGCCTGCGGGTCATGGGTGGATGGTGGTCTCTATTCTGCTTTGCACACTGCTAACACTTTTTCATCACCCTTCTGTGGGTCCATTATCAACCAGTTCTTCTGTGACATCCAGCCATTGCTGAGGATCTCATGCTCCTGAATCTCACACTGGTGAAATTGCACTGATCGCCTTTGGTGTGTATTTAGCTTCAAGCTGTTTTGATAATGTTGTCATATGTTCAGATCTTCTCAACAATGCATAAAATCCCTTCTGTGGAAGGTCACCGTACAACCATCTCCACTTGCCTACCCCACCTCACTGTCATTGTTTTATTCCTCACCAGTGGCATGTTTTCATACATGGCACCAACCTCTGACTCTGCTCTGGAGCAGCATCTGGTGGCTGCATTTTATTCAGTGGTGCCACCCTTGATTAATCCCATCATCTACAGCCTGAGGAGATAAAAACCGCCCTGAGAAAAGTTATGGGAAGGAAGCTCTTCCCTTTGATTTGTGAAGAATTTTAAATATAAAATCATTCCTGGTAAAGTTTGTGGATGACACAAAAATCTCCTTCTTAAAACTCTTCTCTGCTGTGATGCCAGCAAAAATACCCTGACAATGGTTAGGCAGCTGTGTCACTGGACACACTGTTTTTCATGTTTTTCATTGTCAAGGTTCCTCCCCCACTCTGAACTCTTGGGTACAGATGTGGGGACCTGCATGAAAACCTCCTAAGCTTACTTTTACCAGCTTAGGTTAAAACTTCCCCAAGGTACAAATTAATTTTATCCTTTGTCCTTGGAATATCCACTGCCACCACCAAACTCTAACTGGGTTTACTGGGAAACGTAGTTTGGACACGTTTTCCCCCCCAAAATCCTCCCAACCCTTGCACCCCACTTCCTGAGAAAGGTTTGGTAAAAATCCTCACCAATTTGCATAGGTGACCACAGACCCAAACCCTTGGATCTGAGAACAATGAAAAAGCATTCAGTTTTCTTGCAAGAAGACTTTTAATAGAAATAGAAGTAAATAGAAATAAAGGAATCACCTCTGTAAAATCAGGATGGTAGATACCTTACAGGGTAATTAGATTCAAAACATAGAGAATCCCTCTAGGCAAAACCTTAAGTTACAAAAAAGACACACAGACAGGAATAGTCATTCTATTCAGCACAATTCTTTTCTCAGCCATTTAAAGAAATCATAATCTAACACATACCTAGCTAGATTACTTACTAAAAGTTCTAAGACTCCATTCCTGTTCTATCCCCGGCAAAAGCAGCGTACCGACAGACACAGACCCTTTGTTTCTCTCCCTCCTCCCAGCTTTTGAAAGTATCTTGTCTCCTCATTGGTCATTTTGGTCAGGTGCCAGCGAGGTTACCTTTAGCTTCTTAACCCTTTACAGGTGAGAAGATTTTTCCTCTGGCCAGCAGGGATTTTTAAGGGGTTTACCCTTCCCTTTATATTTATGACATTTATGTTGACCAATTACATTTAATTGTTTCCTTGTACTCCTCATCTGTTTGTCTGTTCCACTTGTTGTCTATAGTTTATTCTTAGATTGTTAGCTGTTTGGGGCAGGGACTGTCCCATTGTTGTGATTGTACAGCACCCAGCACAACAGAGCCATAGTTTCTATATGCTTCCATAACATAAACAAGAACAACAGCAGTAAGGTCATGGGTGACCTTAACGATACTTTTCACCCCTGTCAGGGCCTCAGCTATAATAAAGAAGGTTTTCCAGATGTGGTATAATATTTGCCTCACATCATACAGCATCTTGAGCTCTCCAGACAAAAGCAGGAATATTATCACCCCCTGTTTTCAAGTGAGGAACGTTAAACAGCAACTTTTCCACACTTTGGATGCTAAGCATAGGCACCAAAATATCTGCTGAGAGGCCTAAAGAAACAAAGCCTGATTTTCAAAGTCACCAAGCTCCTCGGCTTCCATTTAGCTAGTCTGAACATTTTGGCTATAAACTTTGTGTCTCTAGCTCCCCACTTCTCTAATGGGAATGCTATATTATCTCTCTGATATTCACTGAGGTTCTGGTTTTTGCAGGAGCCTAGGGGAATTAGGTGCCAATTCCCATTGGAAATCTGAGCACGGGGCATCTAACTCTGCTGGGTTGCTATGGAAATCTCAGTGGGAGTGGTCAATACTGAGGCAGCAGTTGGGATTGTTATGGACTGAGCTCCTGCAGGCATTGGCAAATAGGGAAATCCACATAATAAACTTCACTGTTTGTGCAAAATTCTATAATCATGTGGGCTCATTCTCTTCTCATTCAACTTGGTGCAAATCAGGAGTAACTCAATGGGATGCAGTATGGCTGATTCCCCTCTCACTTGCCCAAATATCAATCAGAAGTAACTCTACTGAAGTCAATGGGCCAAAACTACCTCTCACTTATGCTGGTGTAAATTATGAGTAACACCAGTGAAGTCATCACAGTTACACTGGTGTAAAACTGAAATAAGTGAGAGGATAACCAGACCGCATAGTGTGGGCTAAAATTGATTCTTCCTGACCCTGTAGGCAATTTTCTCACACCATGAGGGTATGTTACCTGGATAACGTGATTATAGAGTCTGATACTCCTCCCACTTACACTACAGTTGCATTGATTCTGTCCACAATAGCACCAATGTAATTCTACTGACTGGAAAGGAAGCCACTCAGATACCACCAATTTTAGATTCATTTCTAGCTACCCTGCTGCTACCTAACATAATATTTCCACACACCCTCATACAGCGGTAGCAAACCATACCTGCCCCTATGATTTTACACTGGTGTAAAGCCACTAAAGTCAAACCCATTACACAGCAAGGTGTTGTATCATGGAGAGTAAACACAGAGCCCAATCTGAATCTGAATGTTTTCATATTCACAAGGCCACATGATGGGGATAGCTATTATGATCCCCATTTTGAAGAAAGGGAAGGTTAAACAGCAAATCATTCTGATTTCTCATTTCTAGAACCCCATGGAGGTGTGAATGACAGCCTCAGATGGAAACAAAGAGAGAGATTTCTGTGCTAAATCATAAAATAATAATAATAATAATAAATAATAAAACTCATTATGACAAACAAGCCCATGTTAATTGATATTGCCACACCAGCAGAGAGAAACATGAATCAGAGGTTGCTTGGCCCTGCTGCCCTTATTCAGACATGTAGCTCTTCCTCACATCAGGAGACCCATTGTATTTAATAGAACTGCTCTAATGGGTAAGGGCTGCCAGCACAAGCAGTGATTCACAGCATCACCCCATCAGATGAGCTCCCCTTATCTTGATTTTATTGCAAAATACAATAATTACATACAAAATAGTTTGCTATTTGTCATGAAATTCATAATTTCACTAACAGCTTTTCTCAAGGCCTCCTTGACCTCTTTGTTTCTCAGGCTGTAGATGAGGGGATTGACCAGGGGAGTCAGGGCAGTGTAGAAGAGAGAGAACACTTTGTGCAGGTCTCTCAATGAGTTGGTGTCTGGTAGCAGATAGACAATGATTAGTGTCCCATAGTAGAGTGTAACCACAATGAGGTGAGAGGAGCAGGTGGAAAATGCCTTTTGCCTCCCAGTTGTGGAAGGAATTCTCTGGATGGTGGCAATGACACACATGTAGGATGCCAGGGTTAATACAAAGGGAGGCAGTGTTAATATGGAGGAGAACAGGAAGGTCACAAGAGCCATCAGGCTGGTGTCATTGCAGGACAGTTTTACTAATGGGGTGTAATCACAAAATAAATGGTCAATTTCATTGGGGCCACAAAAATCATTTGTGATATCCAACATGCAGTGATGGTGCAAGCCACAAAACCATTTACCCAAGACCCAGCTGCCAACCAGAAGCGGAGCCTGCCATTCATAAGGGCTGCATAATGCAATGGTTTGCATATCTCTAAATACCGATCATAAAACATCACTGATAAGAGACAACATTCCACAGCTACCAGAGAACCAAAGAAATCAAGTTGCGCAACACAGCCACTGACAGAAATGGTTCTGTCCCCAGTCACGAGACTGGCCAGCATCCTGGGCAGGAGGGTGGAGGCGTAGCAGGTTTCCAAGCAGGACAAGTTCCCCAGGAAGAAGTACCTGAAGGTGTGAAGGTGCTGATCAGCCACAACTAGTGCAACGACGAGGATGTTCCCGGCCGTGGTCACAATGTAGATCACTAGAAACAGTAGGAAGAGAAGAACCTGCAGTTGAGGGAGATTCCCGAATCCTAGGAGGATGAATTTTGTGATGGAAGTTTGATTTCCCCAATCTGTATCTGCCATGGGCCCTATCAAGAAATGTAATTAAATAAATAACCTGTGAAATATGACATTAAAAAAGATAATTTGGGGTTATGTGGTGTCATTGTAATTTTGTTGATGTTTAAATGTAGTTGTGGATGAGCTTTGCAGGATCTCTGCTTTTCTAGGCATCTTTTTCCTGCCAATACCATGTTTATAGATACTGTAACCCCACACCTCCAGCTGGGCTGGTACCTCAATTATCCCCCATTATATAGTGTAATCTAGTGCCATGGGTGAAATCTGGGAGTCAAGAAAGCAAGGTTCTATTCCTGACTCAGTTTGACCTTGAGAAAGCCATGTAGTTCTGTACCTCAGTTTCCACAGCTGTAAAATGAGGTTAATGGTACCTTGTAAAATGGCTTTTTATCTACTGATAAACAAAGTATTTAACATCTTCACAGTGCTCTGAGACCACTGAAAGCTTTCTGTACATACTCACAAGTAAATCCCTACACATCACCTTGTCACAGTGAGAGCTGATTTTTACACCAATGTCTAAGGGCTTGTCTACACTGGCAAGTTTTTTCGATGAAACTAATGTCACCAAGGAAAAATTGACAAAAGTAAAGTCACCAAAGCGTGTCTACATTTGCTCCCTCTGTCAGCAGATCATGTCCACATTTGGGGTATCTTTGTCCACAGTGAGAGCAATGGACTGTGGGTATGTATCCCACAGTGCCTGGCGACAACGTCCGTCACTAGGTGTTGTGGGAATGCGGAAACAGAGCGCGGCACATCCTGGGATGTGCAAAATGTAACGTCGTGCACCACTTTCTGTCCCTCCCCTCCAAAGGTCTCTGGCTTCCTTTTGCGCTGTTTTTCCAACTGTCATTCTTTTGTAGTGCACACCAGAATCTGCAGTGACACAGGATGGATCCCGTACTTCTCTCTTATGTGTTGTTAGCTGTCGTGGGGACATCGCGCATGGCAGCACAGTTACTCTGTCAAGGTTCCTTCCCCACTCTGAACTCTAGGGTACAGATGTGGGGACCTGCATGAAAACCCCCCTAAGGTTATTTTTACCAGCTTAGGTTA